>NC_089843.1:199874570-200190403 GCF_035609145.1 Eleutherodactylus coqui | reverse complement strand
GTCCCAGCCCGCAGGAGACGCCGGCTGCGAAGGTACCCGAGGCAGAAGACCCCGGGGGAAGCACAGCAGCCACGAAAAGGCGGAAAAGCTCGAAGGCCACCTTGTACTCGGAGGTGGCACGGGGGGGACCTAAGGAAGTACCTGCAGACGCAGCGAAACCGGACGGTCCCCCTAAGGTGCCAGCCACCAGTGCCCCTGCCTGCCAGGCGGGGGACGCGGGGGCAACCTCCGAGGCGGTGGCCAAGGGCGAAGTACCCACCCCTGCAGAGGGGAAAACCGAACACCATGAAGCCGACTTGCCGACCCCTGGGGTGGGCACACTTCCTATGTCGTCCATCTGGGACCTATCAGACATTCCTGCCTCGGGTGTCCTGGGGGGCCAGCTGAGTGATGGCAGTTCCTCTCCAGCATCATCCCTGTTCACAGTGGATTCGGATGCGGGGGGGGGGGTATGAGAGCTCCAGCGGGGTCTCTGGCATTGCCGGAGAGTGTGGTTTTTAAGTTGAGCACCGTGGGCATATACGATACCGTCCTTCTACCCACTCAATGATGGCAGATCTTTCCTGTCTCACTTTCAACGTAAGAAGCCTCGAGAGTAAAGTGAGACGGGCTGCCCTGTTTACCTACCTTACCATTTTTGCTGCTTCCGTGTTCTTCCTGCAGGAATGCGGCATCCCGCACAAATCCCAATATAAGAAGTATGAAAAAGATTGGGTGCACGGTCCATCGGTCTGGTCTGGATCTAACGAGTCCAGATCAGCAGGGGTCGCCATTCTTTTTAAAGGGAACGTTTTTATTGAAAATTTTTATGAAATTTTACCAGGCAGAATTTTATTGGTCAGAGTTTTATTAAATGGTATTAGATGGCAGTTTCTAAACTTTTATGGTTCTCCAGAAAAGAAGGTGAGAGCAGAAATGTTGGAGATTTTACCCCTTTTTATTAACAGTTCTTATCCCCTTGTTTTAGCTGGTGATTTTAATTGTGTTTTAAGGGGGGGACGCCGGTTCTCTAACTCCGTAAGCAGGAACTATGACAAAACTGCCAACATGCTGAAGAACATCGTAACAGATCACCTGCTTACGGATGTTTTTAAGAAATGTAATCCACTTTTACCTGAAGAGGCCGGCGTGACCTGGAGCAACACCACCTGCAGCTCCAGGATTGATTTTATCTTCTGCTCTCACCAGGTACAACCTTTTAGATCTGATGTTTTTACCAATACATTCTCTGACCACAAGGTTTTATTTTTTAAAGCAAACCTTGAAGAACGAAGGAGAACCAGTAAGAATGCCTGGAAGATGAACGTGTCCCTTCTACAAGATCCGCAGGTTTTATCGGATTTTATTACCTTTTTTAAAGAGTGCAGACGGGTAAGAGATCCCAACATTCCCACCAGCCAGTGGTGGGAAAAGATGAAGAGTAAGATTAAGGACTATTTTATCAGGGTTGGGATCTCTAAAGCCAAAGAGAAACGGGCCTTTTATTCCAATCTAAACACCCGTCTGCAGACCCTGTACAAGATGAGAGAGCATGATATTGATGTGACAAAAGAGATTTTAGATGTGAAAAAGGATATTGCCAAATGCCTGGAGCAGAAGGGTAAAGAAATAATATACCGTTCTAGAGTGAAACACCTCGAAGAAAACGAGACCTGCTCCAGGTATTTTTTTAAGAAAATCACAGATAAAAAATGTTTTAAATGAACTGGACGGAGTCACAGATGTACAGGGTCTTTTAGGAAAGGTACATGGTTTTTATGCGGATCTTTTTAGCACTAAGAGTGTGGATGTAAGTTTTATGAAGGACTCAGAGGAGATCACGGATGTTTTAGATCCTGCCTCACAGAGTTTTTTATTGCGTGATATCTCGGAGCAGGAGATTTTAGATACCATCCGTAGTTTTAAACCAGGCAAGGTGCCTGGTCCGGACGGTATACCCATTGAGTTTTATGTTACATTTTATGGGATTTTAAAAGAGGATTTTTATTCTTTTTAGTGAAATTTTTAATTCCAAAAGCCTCCCAGGGTCGTGGAGGAAGGGTGAGGTGTCTCTGTTGTACAAGAAAGGAGACAAGACTGATATAAAAAACTGGAGACCCATCACCCTTCTAAACTCCGACTACAAAATCATGGCCAAAATCTGCGCTAACAGACTGAAACAGATAATTCACAAAATAATACATCAAAATCAAGTCTGTGGCATCCCTGGGAGGGCGATTCACGACAATCTCAACCTTTTAAAAGACTGCATCAGCGACACCAAGTCAAGGCATGGTAAAATTGCCATTTTATCTATAGATTTTGAGAAGGCCTTTGACAGAGTGTCGCACTTTTATCTTTTTAAGGTTTTAGAGAAGATGGGTATACCAGAAGGCTTTTTATTGTCCCTAAGAGCCTTTTATGAAAACTGCACGAGTAAGATTTTAGTAAACGGTTTTAAGACACAGGATGTCCTTTTAAAATCCGGGGTGAAACAGGGGTGTCCCTTGTCCCCACTACTTTTTATATGTGCACTGGAGCCTCTTTTATGCGCATTACGGAAGGACAAGCAGATCAGAGGAACCCCCCTTCCGGGTGGGGGTGGGGGGGGTATCGAGGCTAAAGTAGTGGGGTACATGGATGATGTCGCGGTGCTCTGCAGGGATACCCTCTCAATTCAAAAGACTCTAAAACAAATTCAGTATTTTTGCTGCTCCTCTGGTTTTAAAGTGAATTTTAATAAAAGCAACATTTTAAATATTGGAGACATGCTTTTATCGGACATTCCTGTACCTGTTTCTGATTCCGTGCAGATTTTAGAGGTCTCCTTTAATGAGTCCAACAATGGTTTTACCAGTTGGGACTTGGTGGCACAAAAAATAAATAGAGATGAGCGAGCACCAAAATGCTCGGGTGCTCGTTACTCGGGACGAAATTTTCGCAATGCTCGAGGGTTCGTTTCGAGTAACGAACCCCATTAAAGTCAATGGGCGACCCGAGCATTTTTGTATTTCGCCGATGCTCGCTAAGGTTTCCATGTGTGAAAATCTGGGCAATTCAAGAAAGTGATGGGAACAACACAGCAACGGATAGGGCAGGCGAGGGGCTACATGTTGGGCTGCATCTCAAGTTCCCAGGTCCCACTATTAAGCCACAATACCGGCAAGAGTGGGCCCCCCCCCCTCCCAACAACTTTTACTTCTGAAAAGCCCTCATTAGCATGGCATACCTTAGCTAAGCACCACACTACCTACAACAAAGCACAATCACTACCTGCATGACACTCTGCTGCCACTTCTCCTGGGTTACATGCTGCCCAACCCCCCTCCCCCCTGCACGACGCAGTGTCCACAGCGCACACCAAACTGTCCCTGCGCAGCCTTCAGCTGCCCTCATGCCACACCACCCTCATGTCTATTTATAAGTGCGTCTGCCATGAGGAGGAACTGCAGGCACACACTGCAGAGGGTTGGCACGGCTAGGCAGCGACCCTCTTTAAAAGTGGTGGGGCGATAGCCCACAATGCTGTACAGAAGCAATGAGAAATATAATCCTGTGCCACCGCCATCAGGAGCTGCACACGTGGGCATAGCAATGGGGAACCTATGTGCCACACACTATTCATTCTGTCAAGGTGTCTGCATGCCCCAGTCAGACTGGTAATATGTACCTTAACAGTAACCGCGTTGGTGGTAATGTGGTGGTGA
Organism: Eleutherodactylus coqui; assembly: GCF_035609145.1. NCBI lineage: Eukaryota > Metazoa > Chordata > Amphibia > Anura > Eleutherodactylidae > Eleutherodactylus > Eleutherodactylus coqui. Next base: position 200,186,717 of record NC_089843.1, on the reverse strand, counting down.
CTGCGGACCTAGTAGCGCGGTTGTATTTTGTTGGTTTTCGGAATGTGGCCAGGATTAAGTTGGCCGTGGCGGGGGATGTTTTTGAGGCACTACGTGTCCTCTCCACCTGTCCGTGGTTATATGCACCTTAACAGTAACCGCGTTGGTGGTAATGTGGTGGTGACTGCGGACCAAGTAGCGCGGTTTTATTTTGTTGGTTTTCGGAATGTGGCCAGGATTAAGTGGGCCGTGGCGGGGGGATGGTGGGGGGGCTCTCTTGTTGTGTCGGTAAAGGTGAAATTCTTGGACTGCCACCAGACGAACCAATGCAAAGGCATTTGCCAAGAATGTTCTCATTGTTGGAGGAGGAGGGGGATGTTTTTGAGGCACTACGTGTCCTCTCCACGTGTCCGTGGTTATATGCACCTTAACAGTAACCGCGTTGGTGGGAAATGGCCTCGCCGCCATCATGTCTTTGGAAAGCCTCTGTTTCCACACCCCAGAGACATACCATTAGCAGCGGTATAGGCAGAGCCCATAATTCGTAACATTTCAGCCGTAGCATTAGGACAGGCCCCACTAACATATCACTAGCAGCATTATAGGGGGAGCACAGTATTAGTTCCATTTCAGTAATAGTAGCACTCAAGACAGGCCCAGTAACAATTCCGAAGCAGCAATATAGTGGGAGCGCAGTCTTTGTTCCATTTCAGTAATAGTAGCACTCAAGGCAGGCCCCCGTAACAATTCTGAAGCAGCAGTATAGGAGGAGCATAGTCTAAGTTCCATTTAAGTAATAGTAGCAGCCTACACAGGCCCCAGGAACAATTCCGAAGCAGCAGTATAGTGGGAGTGCAGTCTTAGTTCCATTTCAGTAGCTGCAGTATAGCCAAGGCCCAAGTTACATTTATGTAGCTAAAGTGTAGGCCAACCCCACACACCTTTCTGTACCATGAGTGCAGGCGAAGAACATACAAATTGCTATGATTACACTGTAGGTGAGGGCCCAAAAAAATTGGTGTACCAACTGTACTAATGTACCTCAGTAAAAATTGGCCATGCCCAACCAAGATGGCAGGTGAAACCCATTAATCGCTTTGGTTAATGTGGCTTAAGTGGTAACTAGGCCTGGAGGCAGCCCAGTTTAACGAAAAATTGTTTCAAGTTAAAGTTCCAACGCTTTTAAGAGCATTGAAACGTATAAAAAATTTTTAGAAAAATTATATGAGTGAGCCTTGTGGCCCTAAGAAAAATTGCCCGTTCAGCGTGATTACGTGAGGTTTCAGGAGGAGGAGGAGGAGGAGGAGGAGGAGGAGGAATATTATACACAGATTGATGAAGCAGAAATGTCCCCGTTTTGGATGGTGAGAGAGAACGATGCTTCCATCCGCGGGTGCAGCCTACGTATTGATTAGGTATCGCTGCTGTCCGCTGGTGGAGAAGAGAAGTCTGGGGAAATCCAGGCTTTGTTCATCTTGATGAGTGTTAGCCTGTCGGCACTGTCGGTTGACAGGCGGGTACGCTTATCTGTGATGATTCCCCCAGCCACACTAAACACCCTCTCCGACAAGATGCTAGCCGCAGGACAAGCAAGCACCTTCAGGGCATACAGCGCTAGTTCAGGCCACGTGTCCAGCTTCGACACCCAGTAGTTGTAGGTGGCAGAGGCGTCACGGAGGACGGTCGTGCGATCGGCTACGTACTCCCTCACCATCCTTTTACAGTGCTCTCGCCGACTCAGCCTTGACTGGGGAGCGGTGACACAGTCTTGCTGGGGAGCCATAAAGCTGTCCAGGCCCTTAAAGACTGTTGCACTGCCTGGGCTGTACATGCTGCTCGATCTCCGCACCTCCCTTGCTACCTGGCCCTCGGAACTGCGCCTTCTGCCACTAGCGCTGTCGGATGGGAATTTTACCATCAGCTTGTCCGCCAGGGTCCTGTGGTATAGCAACACTCTCGAACCCCTTTCCTCTTCGGGAATGAGAGTGGGAAGGTTCTCCTTATAGCGTGGGTCGAGCAGTGTGTACACCCAGTAATCCGTAGTGGCCAGAATGCGTGTAACGCGAGGGTCACGAGAAAGGCATCCTAACATGAAGTCAGCCATGTGTGCCAGGGTACCTGTACGCAACACATGGCTGTCCGCACTAGGAAGATCACTTTCAGGATCCTCCTCCTCCTCCTCCTCAGGCCATACACGCTGAAATGATGACAGGCAAGCAGCATGGGTACCGTCAGCAGTGGGCCAAGCTGTCTCTTCCCCCTCCTCCTCATGCTCCTCCTCCTACTCCTGAACGCGCTGAGATATAGACAGGAGGGTGCTCTGACTATCCAGCGACATACTGTCTTCCCCCGGCTCTGTTTCCGAGCGCAAAGCGGCTGCCTTTATGGTTTGCAGGGAACTTCTCAAGATGCATAGCAGAGGAATGGTTACGCTAATGATTGCAGCATCGCCGCTCACCACCTGGGTAGACTGCTCAAAGTTTCCAAGGACCTGGCAGATGTCTGCCAACCAGGCCCACTCTTCTGAAAAGAATTGAGGAGGCTGACTCCCACTGCGCCGCCCATGTTGGAGTTGGTATTCGGCTATAGCTCTACGCTGCTCATAGAGCCTGGCCAACATGTGGAGCGTAGAGTTCCACCATGTGGGCACGTCGCACAGCAGTCGGTGCACTGGCAGATTAAACCGATGTTGCAGTGTCCGCAGGGTGGCAGCGTCCGTGTGGGACTTGCGGAAATGTGCGCAGAGCCGGCGCACCTTTACGAGCAGGTCTGACAGGCGTGGGTAGCTTTTCAGAAAGCGCTGAACCACCAAATTAAAGACGTGGGCCAGGCATGGCACGTGCGTGAGGCTGCCGAGCTGCAGAGCCGCCACCAGGTTACGGCCGTTGTCACACACGACCATGCCCGGTTGGAGGCTCAGCGGCGCAAGCCAGCGGTCGGTCTGCTCTGTCAGACCCTGCAGCAGTTCGTGGGCCGTGTGCCTCTTATCTCCTAAGCTGAGTAGTTTCAGCACGGCCTGCTGACGCTTGCCCACCGCTGTGCTGCCACGCCGCGCGACACCGACTGCTGGCGACGTGCTGCTGCTGCTGACACATCTTGATTGCGAGACAGAGGTTGCGGAGGAGGAGGAGGAGGGTGCTTTAGTGGAGGAAGCATACACCGCCGCAGACACCAGCACCGAGCTGGGGCCCGCAATTCTGGGGGTGGGTAGGACGTGAGCGGTCCCAGGCTCTGACTCTGTCCCAGCCTCCACTAAATTCACCCAATGTGCAGTCAGGGAGATGTAGTGGCCCTGGCCGCCTGTGCTTGTCCACGTGTCCGTTGTTAAGTGGACCTTGGCAGTAACCGCGTTGGTGAGGGCGCGTACAATGTTGCGGGAGACGTGGTCGTGCAGGGCTGGGACGGCACATCGGGAAAAGTAGTGGCGACTGGTAACTGAGTAGCGTGGGGCCGCCGCCTCCATCATACTTTTGAAGGACTCCGTTTCCACAACCCTATACGGCAGCATCTCAAGGCTGATAAATTTGGCTATGTGGACGGTTAACGCTTGAGCGTGCGGGTGCGTGGCGGCGTACTTGCGCTTGCGCTCAAACACTTGCGCTAGCGACGGCTGGACGGTGCGGTGCGAGACATTGGTGGATGGGGCCGAGGACAGCGGAGGTGAGGGTGTGGGTGCAGGCCAGGAGACGGTAGTGCCTGTGTCCTCAGAGCGGGGTTGGATCTCAGTGGCAGGTTGGGGCACAGGGGGAGAGGCAGCGGTGCAAACCGGAGGCGGTGAACGGCCTTCGTCCCTCCTTGTGGGGTGCTTGGCCATCATATGTCTGCGCATGCTGGTGGTGGTGAGGCTGTTGGTGGTGGCTCCCCGGCTGATCTTGGCGCGACAAAGGTTGCACACCACTGTTCGTCGGTCGTCAGGCGTCTCTGTGAAAAACTGCCAGACCTTAGAGCACCTCGGCCTCTGCAGGGTGGCATGGCGCGAGGGTGTGCTTTGGGAAACAGTTGGTGGATTATTTGGTCTGGCCCTGCCTCTACCCCTGGACACCGCACTGCCTCCTGCAACCTGCCCTGCTGCTGCCCGTGCCTCCCCCTCTGAAGACCTGTCCTGTGTAGGCGTTGCACACCAGGTGGGGTCAGTCACCTCATCGTCCTGCTGCTCTTCCTCCGAATCCTCTGTGCGCTCCTCCCTCGGACTTACTGCCCTTACTACTACCTCACTGCAAGACAACTGTGTCTCATCGTCATCGTCCTCCTCACCCACTGAAAGGTCTTGAGACAGTTGCCGGAAGTCCCCAGCCTCATCCCCCGGACCCCGGGAACTTTCGAATGGTTGGGCATCAGTGACGATAAACTCCTCTGCTTGGAGAGGAACCACTGCTGCCCAATCTGAGCAGGGGCCCGAGAACAGTTCCTGGGAGTCTGCCCGCTCCTGAGCATGTGTCATTGTAGTGGAGTGAGGAGGCTGGGAGGAAGGAGGAGTAGCAGCCAGAGGATTTGGATTTGCAGCACTGGACGGCGCAGAACTGTGGGTGGATGATAGCTTGCTCGAAGCACTTTCTGCCATCCACGACAGGACCTGCTCACACTGCTCATTTTCTAATAAAGGTCTCCCGCGTGGACCCATTAATTGGGCAATGAATGTGGGGACGCCAGAAACGTGCCTCTCTCCTAATCGCGCAGCAGTCGGCTGCGATACGCCTTGATCAGGAGCTCGCCCTGTGCCCACACCCTCACTTGGGCCTACGCGTCCTCGGCCACGTCCACGTCCTCTAGGCTTACCCCTACCCCTCAGCATGCTGTATTACCAGTGATTTCCCAGGCAGCAAATAAATTGGCGCAAGCCTGCAGGACAAATAGAATGTTTCCCTTTTTGGGATACGGAGGGCCCACTGACTATATTCAATCAGATAAGATATGTGTTGCACAGAAATGCAGTTATATGAAGTGCAGCAGAGCGGAGACTTTTCACAGGCAGCAAATAAATTGGCGCAAGCCTGCAGGACAAATTGAATGTTTCCCTTTTTGGGAAACGGAGGGCCCACTGACTATATTCAATCAGATAAGATATGTGTTGCACAGAAATGCAGTTATATGAAGTGCAGCAGAGCGGAGACTTTTCACAGGCAGCAAATAAATTGGCGCAAGCCTGCAGGACAAATAGAATGTTTCCCTTTTTGGGAAACGGAGGGCCCACTGACTATATTCAATCAGATAAGATATGTGTTGCACAGAAATGCAGTTATATGAAGTGCAGCAGAGCGGAGACTTTTCACAGGCAGCAAATAAATTGGCGCAAGCCTGCAGGACAAATAGAATGTTTCCCTTTTTGGGAAACGGAGGGCCCACTGACTATATTCAATCAGATAAGATATGTGTTGCACAGAAATGCAGTTATATGAAGTGCAGCAGAGCGGTTACTTTTCACAGGCAGCAAATAAATTGGCGCAAGCCTGCAGGACAAATAGAATGTTTCCCTTTTTGGGAAACGGAGGGCCCACTGACTATATTCAATCAGATAAGATGTGTTGCACAGAAATGCAGTTATATGAAGTGCAGCAGAGCGGAGAATTTTCACAGGCAGCAAATAAATTGGCGCAAGCCTGCAGGACAAATAGAATGTTTCCCTTTTTAGGAAACGGAGGGCCCACTGACTATATTCAATCAGATAAGATATGTGTTGCACAGAAATGCAGTTATATGAAGTGCAGCACAGCGGTTACTTTTCCCAGGCAGGAAATAAATTGGCGCAAGACTGCAGGACAAATACAATTTTTCCCTTTTTTGGAAACGGAGGGCCCACTGACTATATTCAATCAATAATATATGTCTTCTGGCCCTGCCTACACAATTCTCTCCCTGTAGTATTACTGCAAGGCGCAATGCTCTGCAGACTGCCGATTTTGAAAAAAAAAGAATTTGTGCAAAACTGCTAACAGCACCCTCCACAGTACTGCACACGGATAGATGTGGCCCTGAGAAGGACCGTTGGGGTTCTTGAAGCCTACACTAACTCCTAACACTCTCCCTACAGCAGCTCCGGCACCAGCAGCACTTTCCCTCAGCTAACTCACAAGGCATCTGAGGCGAGCCGCGGGAGGGGCCGACTTTTATACTCGGGTGACATCTGATCGCCCCAGCCACTCACAGCAGGGGGGTGGTATAGGGCTTGAACGTCACAGGGGGAAGTTGTAATGCCTTCCCTGTCTTTCAATTGGCCAGAAAAGCGCGCTAACGTCTCAGAGAGGAAACTGAAAGTAACCGGAACACCGCGTGGTGCTCGTTAAGAGTAACGAGCATCCCGAACACCCTAATATTCGCACGAATATCAAGCTCGGACGAGTACGTTCGCTCATCTCTAATGATTATCTTACCCATTTTATTATATCTTAGTCTGGTGTTTCCCCCTCCAGACCGGCTGCTAAAGAAGATCATAAATGCATGCTTCACTTTCTTATGGAACTGCAAAATGGAAAAACTTAGAAGAGAGATCGTTTTAAAACCCAAACCTATGGGGGGGGGGGGAAGGATTTCCCTGATTTTAGAGCTTTTCTTTTAACTAAGTTTTTTAGCATGTGTCTTAACGCTGTTTTTAAGAATCACTACTGGTCTTACTTCATACGTTTTAACACAGGTTATTTTATGCGGAGACATGGGTGGTTTTCCAGTTTTAAATTCCCCCTACTCTTTTAACCTAGCAGAAGACTACAAGATTTTAGCAAAGGTAGTGATTTTATATGATTTTAGCGATAAGACGGTACAATATCTTTTAAACAGTAAAAAAAAACGTATAAAGATATTAAGGAAAGTGGTTTTATGGCGCCTGCAGGGAATTTTAACGAAGAGAGAACCAAGCAAATCTGGAGGATGGTTAACGACAACTCTCTTTTTAATTCTCAGAAGGACCTTGCCTGGAGCTGCGTTCACGAGTGTCTTCCATGCCGGGCATTCCAGCATCGAAGAGGGCTGACCAACTCTGCCGCCTGCCCAAGACCTGGATGTCGAGAGGATGAAAGCGTACAACATCTGATGTGGACCTGTTATTTTTCTAAATTCATATGGACTAAGATAAGCCCTCTTCTGATAAAAATCACCCGGATCAAAGAACTAAAGATGGAGACCGCGCTGTATGGATGTCTGGAGTGCCCCACATGGACCGAGAGGATAATGGCATGGAAGACCATCAACTGCGTGAAGGCAGCTCTATGGAAGGCCCGAAACATTTTATTGTTTAAAACACGAGATTTTATCTGTGCAGGATGTTTTATCTATTTGTTTTAGTGAGATGTATGATTATTTTATAATAGATAAAAAGAACTTTCCGATTTTATCCAGAAAATGGCTTTTAAGTGAGTGGAGTTCCATATTGTGATGCCACCACGTGCCCATTTTATATGTATAAATTGTGTATTTTTAAAGAGTTTTTGGTTTTTAGAACATTTTAGGTTTTAAAATGTTCTTAATATGTTAATCGAATTGTAAAACTCTTTTTGTGCCAATAAAGTCACCCCACTAAATGGGGATGTAAACTTAAAAAAAAATCTGTTCTTATCAGTTTAATATCTGATACGTCCCCTATCTGGGGACCATATATTAAATGGATCTTTAGAACAGGGAGCTGGAAAAAGAGCTTGCTCTGTCCACTCCACGCATTGACCTGGTATTGCAGTACCTCCAGGACCGGTGCACCCCCTTTCTTATTTCAGTATTCAAAAACAGAAACGACGAGCAAGAGGTGCAGCGCAGCTGTGGCGGCTGCTGCTGCTACCACCCAAGCACTTTGATTGACACTCAGCCCGTCTGCTGCCGTGGAGCTCGCAACATTGTATCCACTGAGCAGCTGCGTCTGTCAGAGTGTGCACAGCACAGGTACAACTGGAAGCATAACAACACACACACACACCAGTTCATATGGCAGCCGCACTCTATAGTTCGTACCTACCGCTGCGCTAATAGCCAAGTTGAAAACATCGGGCAGGCACAGCGTATCCTGGCAGCCTGCGTCTGTATGCTCCACGTATTCGGGTCATGGGTGTATGTGCAGGGGGCCCATAAAGTCTCTCTTCCCCACATTGTAAACCAATGCTATCAATGAAGCTTTATAGTTTAGGGGCCCAGTTCCAGATTTGGAATGGGGCCCCGCAGCTTCAAGTTACACCTCCGGATCAGGATAATGCTAGGCCATTCCAACCAGCCAGTGTGTGTGACCTGCACTCGCTGGTAGTCGAAAAGCGGCCGGCCCCGGATGCGCGCTTCAGAGTGGACAGACAGCAGCGGTACCCCAATCACACAGGCCCGAGGCTTGCTATGTAGCACGGAATACCTCATTGGACTGCAGCACTCCACGCGGGCTGAGACACACGCTCCACGTGGGATGGGCAGTATTCGTCCATGAAGATCCAGGCCAACGTTTAGAGATGGAGCAACACTCGGGGAGCAAAGAACTCCAACGAACGGACGTCTACTTTACAAGCATGTATTCCTTTATTCAATGCATGGACACAAACAGTTCAACCGCTCGATTACAGACCGCAGTCAATACAGTAAAGAAAGAAATGTGTCTGTTTAATGTAAACTTGCATGGAGCTCGTTTGTCAGCCACTGACTGACTGAATGCTGCTGCTGCCACCGCTGCTGCTGCATGTCTGAAACGTGGTCTGACGTTACATGCACCACCAGGGATAAGGCCTTGCCTATAAGCATTCCCCAGCTGGCAAAAACGGAACCTCCCTGCCTATTCCTCACCATGGAAGACCGGAACCTACCTTTTTTTTTAAAAAAAGAAAGCCACAGCAGCAGCCAACTAGATTTTGGTAGGCCGCTGTCTCCCCCTTGTGTGCTGCATAAAAAATGCACTCCGCTAAAAATAATAATGATCCACGAAATAGAGCGTATGGAGAGAATGAGGCTTCGAGATGAGCCATCAGGCTATGATAAATTGTATCACACCTGGGCGATATGGATAGATGCCCGGAGCTCACCCCTATTTACTAGGTGGTTACAGACAGGGACATGTGAGTAACACGTTTAAACCACAATCGTAAAGAGAAACAACAATCCCGGAGCCCGCCCCCCCCCCTTTTTGTTTTATTTTCTCTTTCTACCGTGTCATAGATACCTACCCTCCCTTACCACTCCCCCCCTTACCCTCCCCTCATTCCTCTGTTTGTGGACCTTATAAAATATCACAGACAAACATGATATAGTTCAACTTGAAATTGATTTATTAAGTTTCAAAGTTATTTTTACATTGCTTTGAGATAAGGCAAAAGTTTCCCCCCCTCCATGAAACCAATAAAACCTATATTGAATAAAGTACAAATGATGCCGTTACCGGTATTTCTGCAGCTTCTTGGTGGAAATAAAGACCATCTCCCGTCTCCCAGCTGCAGCAGAGACTGACTAAAATGGCTGCCAAGCCCGGTATTAATGCTTCTAAATTGATGACATCACAATGGAGGGACATCAGCCTGCCATACACCTGGCTCATGACATCACAAAGGAGTGACATCATCAGCCTTCCAAACACCTGGCTCATTTGCATACAGTATGTATGTATGTATGTGAGTCTATCTATCTTTATTAATTATGTAGAATATAGATATAGATTATTTCTGAATTACAGATTTTGTAGATATAGATTAAAGATAGATTTAAGATTGTTTGTGTGTGTGTATGTGTGTGTGTGTGTATATATATAATGTGTATATATATATATATATATATATATATAATGTGTGTGTGTATATATATATATATATAATGTGTGTGTGTATATATATATATATAATGTGTGTGTATATATATATAATGTGTGTATATATATAATGTGTATATATATATAATGTATATATGTAAAAAAAAATATAACATCTGTAGTTATGTATGTATGGCGGGAAAAAAAGGCCTGCTGTATGTTTTTAAGTTCTTCGGATGACCATGCCGCTCTAATATTCTCCTTACTAGGGTCTACTAATGCTGGCCCAGGGGAAGGCAATACAGCCCTATGGGGCCGAAGCCAATTTCCCTTATTTTAGGTTAAAAGTTTCCATCCGTCCCCACTTGAAATGCGGCCGGCCGAAGAGATCCGTCCAACCGACCGGCCGACGCACCTTCAGAGACAAACTAGTGCTTGCTTCTAGTGTCATCGCCGGCTTAACCATCCTTTGTAGGGAGCTGACGAGTCCTGCAGCAGCAGCAGCAGGCTCTGCAAGCCTAGGATGCGTGAGCACGGTGCAAGAGGAAGGACTGAGGAGGGAGGGCGCGGTTGAGAAGGCGTGGGGCGGGGCTATGCAAAGTTTTCCAATTCTCCCGGCTGCCTGGGTGCATTGTGGGTGCGCCCAGAGTGCCGGCTGAGTGTGTTGCCTCAAGCCTTGGAAGTGGAGTTGGGCGGGCCGGGCTACAGGTGAAACCCATTTCGGGTTATCGCTTCTCGGCCTTTTGGCTACGATCACGTGTAGTGATCTAGTTGGAGGGCTTAGGTGATCGCTTCACTGCTTGGCAGTATTCTTGCTGTGATTCCGAGTAATCGACAGGCGTACTGAAAAATGGCTGGTATCCAGAATACTGTTCGTTTTATGGTGGACCCGAAAAGTGGAACGAAGAACACCGTTGTTTATGTCGTCCGGGACATCATTATGGTGGAGATCGGAGTGCCCAAGGAGGAAATTTTTTGCGTCCAAGATTTCCCCAGAATTGGACAATATGACGTCAGCTTTTGCGGGGAAGGAGTCTGCTTAATCGTATTTGAGTGGTTGAGGAGCCACAAGGACATCCCGCTTCTACAAGGCATAAAGGTAATTCCCTTATTTGGCATTCAGGAAAAGCCACTAATATTGCACATCTATAATCCGTATACGGACAAGGACATGATTGTCAGTTTCCTTAGACGATATTGTGACCAAGTAAGAGGAGGAGAAAAAATGACAAACATTCTCGGCATCTTTAATTCCAAATACAAATTTTGGGTCAGATTAAGGATGGACGCCAGTAAAATTGGGGGAGTAATGCACCCACCGGCGAACTTTACTATCGCAGGAAAACGGGGATACTTGTATTACCCGGGGCAACCTACCTTCTGTAGGAATTGTAATCAATTCGGGCACACCAAAGAAGATTGTTCTAGTGGACTAGTTTGTAGGAACTGCCAAGAGACCGGGCATCATGCCGGCAGTTGCCCCAAACCAAAGCGCTGTGACCTATGCGGGGACGATGATCATGTGTGCAGGGACTGCCCCCTGAATAGACCGTCCAGGAGCGCCTGGAAAGCCAAAACCAATGTGGCAGCTACTGGTCATGAGGCTGCTGCCAGCGGTGTCGCAGCTGCTGGTAATGCGGCTTCCACTAGTGGCGTCACACCTGCTGCTGTAAGTGACGTTACTAAGGTGTCTAAGCCTGTGGTGGCGGCGGCGGAGACGAGTGCAAACCCACCCCCCAGACTACTGACAAAAAGAAGTCTGCCGAGTCAAAAATAAACAAAAGCTGCAGAGGTGAGGGCCCAAGAAGTAGAGGAGAACATCAAAAGAAAGATTGGGCGTCAGAAGCCGGCTGTTGGGAGTACTACTCCTGAAGATCAGGTTGCTGGAGTAATTAGACAGCTGGAGGAGATTATTGAGGAGGTGGACAGCCCCATTAACCCCTCAGGGAACATTGAGGAGTTTTCATCTCCTGAAGCAGTGTTGTGTAAGAGGGAGGGGGGAGGTGGACTCAGCGATTCCAGTGAGGAGGAGTTTGCAGAGGTTGCTGAGAAAAACGCAGCCAAAAAAAGGAAATGCATAAAAAGTAAGGAGACTCTTATGGAGGTCAGCAATCCGTTCGAGGCTTTGGCGCAGGACCTCGAGTGCCCCGGTGAGAGCGGTGAGGAGTTATAAAATGAACTACCATGCATTTATGCATTATGTGTATTTTGTGGTTAAGCCACTTTAAGTGTTAAAAGTATATAGTGCATGATATTTATTATGACGCCTGCATGAATTAAGAAACTTGCCGTTAATTTACACCTATTATGGCTCTGTTTATATGCTCCCAAAACGTACGCGTGTTTAAATCAAAGGCCAGAAGGGCAGCAATTTTTAGTTTCCTGCGTCAGAAAAAAGCTGACTTAATTTGCCTTCAAGAGTGTGGAATAAACACTGATATTAGCCCGTCAGAATGGCCTTATGGTGCTGCAGTATGGTCTGGGAGTACATAAAATAAAAACGATGGAGTCGGCATACTGATTAATTCCAGGGATTTGGCGCTACAAAGTAGCGAAGTCATTGAGGCGGGAAGATGCATTTCCGCAGTGCTATCACATAGAGGTACGCAATTCCGCATTATAAATGTATATGCACCTGCTGAAAAGCAACAGAGGAGCGCCTTATTCAGTAAGATCAAGTTATTCATGCAGGGAAGAATACCTACCATTCTTATTGGTGACATGAATTGTGACATCTCGAAAAAAGCTCTTGACTAGAGATGAGCGAACGTACTCGTCCGAGCTTGATGCTCGTTCGAGTTTTAGCGTGTTCGAAATGCTCGTTACTCGTAACGAGCACCACGCGGTGTTCGTGTTACTTTCAGTTTCATCTCTGAGACGTTAGCGCGCTTTTCTGGCCAATTGAAAGACAGGGAAGGCATTACAACTTCCCCCTGTGACGTTCAAGCCCTATACCACCCCCCTGCAGTGAGTGGCTGGGGCGATCAGATGTCACCCGAGTATAAAAGTCGGCCCCTCCCGCGGCTCGCCTCAGATGCCGTGTGAGTTAGCTGAGGGAAAGTGCTGTTCTATTGGAGTTGCTGTAGGGAGAGTGTTTGTAGTGAGTGTAGGCTTCAAGAACCCCAACGGTCCTTCTTAGGGCCACATCTACGTGTGTGCAGGCTGCTGTTAGCAGTGGAGAATTTTTTTTTTTTCTCAAAATCGGCAGTGCAGAGCATTGCACCCGGCATTAGGGACAGAAGTGGTGCTTAGGCAGGGAGAGTGTTAGGAGTGAGTGTAGCCTTCAAGAACCTCAATGGTCCTTTCTAGGGCCACATTTAACAGTGTGGAGTACTGTGCAGGCTGCTGTTAGCTGTGTTGCTTTTTTTTTTTTTTCTCAAAATCGGCGGTGCAGAGCATTGCACCCTGCATTGATACTACAGGCACAGAATTGTGTAGGCAGGGCCACAACACAGTTATTAGTCATTGAATAGGCACAGTGGGCCTTTCCTTTTAAACAAAAGGGAAAAAAGTATATTTGCCCTGCCTCTGACAGCCGTCAGGGCTCTGGGTACGTGTGTGCTGCGTGGAGAGCGTAAAAAAATCAGACGCAACCAGCTACGGTTGAGTGCAGGCTTGCGCCAATTTCTTTCCTGCCTCGGAAATACCTGCTCTGCCACAGTTAATAACTCTGCAACAGTAAAGTTCTGTGACACTTTTGCAGGGCCGCAACACAGTTATATTAGTCATTGAATAGGCACAGTGGGCCTTTCCTTTTAAACAAAAGGGAAAAAAGTACACTACCGTTCAAAAGTTTGGGGTCACATTGAAATGTCCTTATTTTTGAAGTAAAAGCACTGTACTTTTCAATGAAGATAACTTTAAACTAGTCCTAACTTTAAACAAATGCACTCTATACATTGCTAATGTGGTAAATGACTATTCTAGCTGCAAATGTCTGTTTTTTTGTGCAATATCTACAAAGGTGAATAGAGGCCCATTTCCAGCAACTATCACTCCAGTGTTCTAATGGTACAATGTGTTTGCTCATTGGCTCAGAAGGCTAATTGATGATTAGAAAACCCTTGTGCAATCATGTTCACACATCTGAAACCAGTCTAGCTCGTTACAGAAGCTACAAAACTGACCTTCCTGTGAGCAGATTGAGTTTCTGGAGCATCACATTTGTGGGGTCAATTAAACGCTCAAAATGGCCAGAAAAAGAGAACTTTCATCTGAAACTCGACAGTCTATTCTTGTTCTTAGAAATGAAGGCTATTCCATGCGAGAAATTGCTAAGAAATTGAAGATTTCCTACAACGGTGTGTACTACTCCCTTCAGAGGACAGCACAAACAGGCTCTAACCAGAGTAGAAAAAGAAGTGGGAGGCCGCGTTGCACAACTAAGCAAGAAGATAAGCACATTAGAGTCTCTAGTTTGAGAAACAGACGCCTCACAGGTACCCAACTGGCATCTTCATTAAATAGTACCCGCAAAACACCAGTGTCAACATCTACAGTGAAGAGGTGGCTGCGGGATTTTGGGCTTCAGGGCAGAGTGGCAAAGAAAAAGCCATATCTGAGACTGGCCAATAAAAGAAAAAGATTAAGATGGGCAAAAGAACACAGACATTGGACAGAGGAAGACTGGAAAAAAGTGTTGTGGACGGATGAATCCAAGTTTGAGGTGTTTGGATCACAAAGAAGAACGTTTGTGAGACGCAGAACAAATGAAAAGACGCTGGAAGAATGCCTGACGCCATCTGTTAAGCATGGTGGAGGTAATGTGATGGTCTGGGGTTGCTTTGGTGCTGGTAAGGTAGGAGATTTGTACAGGGTAAAAGGGATTCTGAATAAGGAAGGCTATCACTCCATTTTGCAACGCCATGCCATACCCAGTGGACAGCGCTTGATTGGAACCAATTTCATCCTACAACAGGACAATGACCCTAAACACACCTCCAAATTGTGCAAGAAGTATTTACAGCAGAAGCAGGCAGCTGGTATTCTATCGGTAATGGAGTGGCCAGCGCAGTCACCAGATCTGAACCCCATTGAGCTGTTGTGGGAGCAGCTTGACCGTATGGTACGCCAGAAGTGCCCATCCAACCAATCCAACTTGTGGGAGATGCTTCTAGAAGCGTGGGGTGCAATTTCTCAAGCTTACCTCAACAAATTAACAGCTAGAATGTCAAAGGTGTGCAATGCTGTAATTGCTGCAAAAGGAGGATTCTTTGACGAAAGCAAAGTTTGATGTAAAAACAATGTTATTTCAAATACAAATCATTATTTCTAACCTTGTCAATGTCTTGACTCTATTTTCTATTCATTCCACAACGCATGGTGGTGAATAAGTGTGAGTTTTCATGGAAAACACAAAATTGTTTGGGTGACCCCAAACTTTTGAACGGTAGTGTATATTTGCCCTGCCTCTGACAGCCGTCAGGGCTCTGGGTACGTGTGTGCTGCGTGGAGAACGTAAAAAAATCAGACGCAACCAGCTACGGTTGAGTGCAGGCTTGCGCCAATTTCTTTCCTGCCTCGGAAATACCTGCTCTGCCACAGTTAATAACTCTGCAACAGTAAAGTTCTGTGACACTTTTGCAGGGCCGCAACACAGTTATATTAGTCATTGAATAGGCACAGTGGGCCTTTCCTTTTAAACAAAAGGGAAAAAAGTATATTTGTCCTGCCTCTGACAGCCGTCAGGGCTCTGGGTACGTGTGTGCTGCGTGGAGAAAGTAAAAAAATCAGACGCAACCAGCTACGGTTGAGTGCAGCCTTGCGCCAATTTCTTTCCTGCCTGGGAAATACCTGCTCTGCCACAGTTAATAACTCTGCAACAGTAAAGTTCTGTGACACTTTTGCAGGGCCGCAACACAGTTATTAAACTTATTATTCATTCACTAGAGGCAGTGGGCCTTTCCTTTTTAAAAAAAGTTAAAAAATTATATTTGGCCTGCAGGCTTGCGCCAATTTATTTCCTGCCTGTGAAATCAAATCACTGGTAATACAGCATGCTGAGGGGTAGGGGTAGGCCTAGAGGACGTGGACGCGGCCGAGGACGCGGAGGGCCAAGTGAGGGTGTGGGCACAGGCCGAGCTCCTGATCCAGGTGTGTCGCAGCCGACTGCTGCGCGATTAGGAGAGAGGCACGTTTCTGGCGTCCCCACATTCATCGCCCAATTAATGGGTCCACGCGGGAGACCTTTATTAGAAAATGAGCAGTGTGAGCAGGTCCTGTCCTGGATGGCAGAAAGTGCTTCGAGCAACCTATCGTCCAGCCACAGCTCTGCGCAGTCCACTGCTGCAAATCCGAATCCTCTGTCTGCTGCTCCTCCTTCCTCCCAGCCTCCTCATTCCACTACAATGACACATGCTCAGGAGCGGGAAGACTCCCAGGAACTGTTCTCGGGCCCCTGCTCAGATTGGGCAGCAGTGGTTCCTCTCCCACCAGAGGAGTTTATCGTCACTGATGCACAACCATTGGAAAGTTCCCGGGGTCCGGGGGATGAGGCTGGGGACTTCTGCCAACTGTCTCAAGAACTTTCTGTGGGTGAGGAGGACGATGAGACACAGTTGTCTTGCAGTGAGGTAGTAGTAAGGGCAGTAAGTCCGAGGGAGGAGCGCACAGAGGATTCGGAGGAAGAGCAGCAGGACGATGAGGTGACTGACCCCACCTGGTGTGCAACGCCTACACAGGACAGGTCTTCAGAGGGGGAGGCACGGGCAGCAGCAGGGCAGGTTGCAAGAGGCAGTGCGGTGGCCAGGGGTAGAGGCAGGGCCAGACCGAATAATCCACCAACTGTTTCCCAAAGCGCCCCCTCGCGCCATGCCACCCTGCAGAGGCCGAGGTGCTCTAAGGTCTGGCAGTTTTTCACAGAGACGCCTGACGACCGACGAACAGTGGTGTGCAACCTTTGTCGCGCCAATATCAGCCGGGGAGCCACCACCAACAGCCTCACCACCACCAGCATGCGCAGACATATGATGGCCAAGCACCCCACAAGGTGGGACGAAGGCCATTCACTGCTTCCGGTTTGCACCGCTGCCTCTCCCCCTGTGCCCCAACCTGCCACTGAGATCCAACCCCCTCTCAGGACACAGGTACTACCGTCTCCTGGCCTGCACCCACACCCTCACCTCCGCTGTCCTCGGCCCCATCCACCAGTGTAGTTCAGCGCACCGTCCAGCCGTCGCTAGCGCAACTGTTGGAGCGCAAGCGCAAGTACGCCGCCACGCACCCGCACGCTCAATCGCTAACCGTCCACATCGCCAAATTTATCAGCCTTGAGATGCTGCCGTATAGGGTTGTGGAAACGGAGGCTTTCAAAGCTATGATGGCGGCGGCGGCCCCGCGCTACTCAGTTCCCAGTCGCCACTACTTTTCCCGATGTGCCGTCCCAGCCCTGCACGACCACGTCTCCCGCAACATTGTACGCGCCCTCACCAATGCGGTTAGTGGCAAGGTCCACTTAACTACGGACACGTGGACAAGCACAGGCGGGCAGGGCCACTACATCTCCCTGACGGCACATTGGGTGAATTTAGTGGAGGCTGGGACAGAGTCAGAGCCTGGGACCGCTCACGTCCTACCCGCCCCCAGAATTGCGGGCCCCAGCTCGGTGGTGGTATGTTCGGCGGTGTATGCTTCCTCAACTAAAGCACCCTCCTCAACCTCTGTCTCGCAATCTAGATGTGTCAGCAGCAGCAGGACGTCGCCAGCAGTCGGTGTCGCGCGGCGTGGCAGCACAGCGGTGGGCAAGCGTCAGCAGGCCGTGCTGAAACTACTCAGCTTAGGAGATAGGAGGCACACGGCCCACGAACTGCTGCAGGGTCTGACAGAGCAGACCGACCGCTGGCTTGCGCCGCTGAGCCTCCAACCGGGCATGGTCGTGTGTGACAACGGCCGTAACCTGGTGGTGGCTCTACAGCTCGGCAGCCTCACGCACGTGCCATGCCTGGCCCACATCTTTAATTTGGTGGTTCAGCGCTTTCTGAAAAGCTACCCACGCTTGTCAGACCTGCTCGTAAAGGTGCGCCGGCTCTGCGCACATTTCCGCAAGTCCCACACGGACGCTGCCACCCTGCGCACCCTGCAACATCGCTTTAATCTGCGCTCCACATGTTGGCCAGGCTCTATGAGCAGCGTAGAGCTATCGTGGAATACCAACTCCAACATGGGCGGCGCAGTGGGAGTCAGCCTCCTCAATTATTTTCAGAAGAGTGGGCCTGGTTGGCAGACATCTGCCAGGTCCTTGGAAACTTTGAGCAGTCTACCCAGGTGGTGAGCGGCGATGCTGCAATCATTAGCGTAACCATTCCTCTGCTATGCATCTTGAGAAGTTCCCTGCAAACCATAAAGGCAGATGCTTTGCGCTCGGAAACGGAGGCGGGGGAAGACAGTATGTCGCTGGATAGTCAGAGCACCCTCCTGTCTATATCTCAGTGCATTCAGGAGGAGGAGGAGGAGCATGAGGAGGAGGAGGAGGAGCATGAGGAGGAGGAGGAGGAGGGGGAAGAGACAGCTTGGCCCACTGCTGACGGTGCCCCTGCTGCTTGCCTGTCATCCTTTCAGCGTGTATGGCCTGAGGAGGATGAGGAGGAGGAGGAGGAGGAGGATCCTGAAAGTGATCTTCCTAGTGAAGACAGCCATGTGTTGCGTACAGGTACCCTGGCACACATGGCTGACTTCATGTTAGGATGCCTTTCTCGTGACCCTCGCGTTGCACGCATTCTGGCCACTACGGATTACTGGGTGTACACACTGCTCGACCCACGCTATAAAGAGAACCTTCCCACTCTCATTCCCGAAGAGGAAAGGGGTTCGAGAGTGTTGCTATACCACAGGACCCTGGCGGACAAGCTGATGTTAAAATTCCCATCCGACAGCGCTAGTGGCAGAAGGCGCAGTTCCGAGGGCCAGGTAGCAAGGGAGGTGCGGAGATCGAGCAGCATGTACAGCCCAGGCAGTGCAACAGTCTTTAAGGTCCTGGACAGCTTTATGGCTCCCCAGCAAGACTGTGTCACCGCTCCCCAGTCAAGGCTGAGTCGGCGGGAGCACTGTAAAAGGATGGTGAGGGAGTACGTAGCCGATCGCACGACCGTCCTCCGTGACGCCTCTGCCACCTACAACTACTGGGTGTCGAAGCTGGACACGTGGCCTGAACTAGCGCTGTATGCCCTGGAGGTGCTTGCTTGTCCTGCGGCTAGCGTCTTTGTCGGAGAGGGTGTTTAGTGCGGCTGGGGGAATCATCACAGATAAGCGTACCTGCCTGTCAACCGACAGTGCCGACAGGCTAACACTCATCAAGATGAACAAAGCCTGGATTTCCCCAGACTTCTCTTCTCCACCAGCGGACAGCAGCGATACGTAAGCAATACGTAGGCTGCACCCGCGGATGGAAGCTACGTTCTCTCTCACCATCCAAAATGGGGACATTTCTGCTTCATCAATCTGTGTCTAATATTCCTCCTCCTCCTCCTGCTCCTCCTCCTGAAACCTCACGTAATAACGCTGAACGGGCAATTTTTCTTAGGGCCACAAGGCTCACTCAAATAATGTTTCTAAACAATTTTTATATGTTTCAATGCTCTTAAAAGCGTTGAAACTTTAACTTGAACCAATTTTTCGTTAAACTGGGCTGCCTCCAGGCCTAGTTACCACTTAAGCCACATTAACCAAAGCGATTAATGGGTTTCACCTGCCATCTTGGTTGGGCATGGCCAATTTTTACTGAGGTACATTAGTACTGTTGGTACACCAATTTTTTTGGGCCCTCACCTACAGTGTAATTATAGCAATTTGTATGTTCTTCGCCTGCACTCATGGTACAGAAGTGTGTGTGGGGTTGGCCTACACTTTAGCTACATAAATGTAACTTGGGCCTTGGCTATACTGCAGCTACTGAAATGGAACTAAGACTGCGCTCCCACTGAACTGCTGCTTCGGAATTGTTCCTGGGGCCTGTGTAGGCTGCTACAATGACTTAAATGGAACTAAGACTACTCTCCTCCTATATTGCTGCTTCGGAATTGTTCCTGGGGCCTGTGTAGGCTGCTACTATTACTGAAATGGAACTAAGACTGTGCTCCCCCTATAATGCTGCTAGTGATATGTTAGTGGGGCCTGTCGCTAATGCTATGGCTGAAATGTTACTAATTATGGGCTCTGCCTATACCGCTGCTAATGGTATGTCTTTGGGGTGTGGAAACAGAGGCTTCCCAAAGACATGATGGCGGCGAGGCCATTTCCCACCAATGCGGTTACTGTTAAGGTACATATTACCAGTCAGACTGGGGCATGCAGTGTTGGCCGAAGCCCACCTGCATTAAGCACGACATTACTACCTCAGCTGTGTTGGGCAATGCAATGGGATATTTCTGTGTACCGCCGGTGGCTTCCTGGCACCCACCCATGCTGTGGGTCCACAGGGAATTATAAATGCATCTGTTTCCACTTGTAAAGAACCCCAGTCTGACTGGGGCATGCAGTGTGGGCCGAAGCCCACCTGCATTAAGCACGACATTACTACCTCAGCTGTGTTGGGCAATGCAATGGGATATTTTTGTGTATCGCCGGTGGGTTCTAGGGAGCCACCCATGCTGTCGGTCGACAGGGACTTCACAATAGGGAGTTGTACCTGCCTGTGTCTATGAATTAAAAAGCCCGGTCTGACTGGGGCATGCAGAGACACCTTGACAGAATGAATAGTGTGTGGCACATAGGTTCCCCATTGCTATGCCCACGTGTGCAGCTCCTGATGGCGGTGGCACAGGATTCTATTTCTCATTGCTTCTTTACAGCATTGTGGGCTATCGCCCCGCCCCTTTTAAAGAGGGTCGCTGCCTAGCCGTGCCAACCTCTGCAGTGTGTGCCTGCGGTTCCTCCTCATGGCAGACGCACTTCTAAATAGACATGAGGGTGGTGTGGCATTAGAGCAGCTGAAGGCTGCGCAGGGACACTTTGGTATGCGCTGTGGGGGGGAGCGGGGGGCGGTTGGGCAGCATGTAAGCCCGGAGAAGTGGCAGCGGAGTGTCATGCAGGCAGTGATTGTGCTTTGTTGGAGGTAGTGTGGTGCTTAGCTAAGGTATGCCATGCTAATGAGGGCTTTTCAGAAGTAAAAGTTTTTGGGAGGGGGGGGGGGCCCACTCTTGCCGGTATTGTGGCTTAATAGTGGGACCTGGGAACTTGAGATGCAGCCCAACATGTAGCCCCTCGCCTGCCCTATCCGTTGCTGTGTCGTTCCCATCACTTTCTTGAATTGCCCAGATTTTCACACAAGGAAACCTTAGCGAGCATCAGCGAAATACAAAAATGCTCGGGTCGCCCATTGACTTCAATCGGGTTCGTTACTCGAAACGAACCCTCGAGCATCGCGGAAAGTTCGTCCCGAGTAACGAGCACCCGAGCATTTTGGTGCTCGCTCATCTCTACTCTTGACGTGTCTGCAAAACTGTTATTTGAGTTATGTACGGATTTTCGTTTAAGGGATATTCAGCAAGTATGTGGCATATCCCCTTATCTTAACACATACCATGCGGACAGGGGTGGGGTCCACTCCAAGATTGATTTTTGTTTCTTATCAGAGAGTTTATCTGCTTTAAGTTATGTACAAGAAATGGCGCCTTTCTCTGACCATGAGTGTCTGCTATGTGGAGTGGAGGTGGGGAAGAGTGTGGTGTGGGGGAGGGGAGTCTGGAAGCTGAACCTAAAGCTTCTAGAGGGGCAGGATATTAAAAAACAATATGAAGGCCTGTATAAGAAGTGGAGGGAAAGAAAGGAGGAGTTTGCAAACATCTTAGACTGGTGGGACTGGGTGAAGGGAAAAACTAAGGCTTTTTTTAGGTCAGTGGGATACAAAGTAGCCAGGGAAACGAAGGCAGAGTATACGAGGCTTGGCAATAGACTAAGCCTGTTGATGAAATTACGTGATAGTGGAATAGACGTGCAAGAAAACATCTTGAGAGTCAGAAGGCAGATAAACAACTTTCTAGCGGAAAAAGGGAAAAGTATAATGTACCGCGCTAAACTAGACAAAATGCATGACGAGACATGTTCACGTTTTTTCTTCAAAAAAGTGTTTTCTAAAAAACCTACTTTTGAGATATTACAGAAAGAGACAGGAGGGGAAGTGAGGGGGGGGGGGGGAGGTGCACGAGGAGATAGCATCCTTCTATGAGGACCTATATAAAGAAAAATGGAGGGATGAAGTCCTGGAGGACGACGTACTGAGTATACTTGAGAGCAAGTTAGGAGAGGCGGAGCAAGTGTCCGTCACACATGATATTACCACTAAAGAAGTGTGGGAGGCGGTCCAGAGCATGGCCGCTAATAAAACGCCTGGTATGGATGGATTACCTATAGAGTATTACCATATGCTGTGGAGTGTGATAGGGAAAGATGTGTGAAGTGTGCCAGTATATGTGGGTGAATGTGGATATGGCTGAAAGTATGCGAGGTGGAGTGGTGGTTTTAATACCCAAAAAGGGCGATTTGAAAAATCTAAAAAACTGGCGCCCGATTACGCTTTTAAATACTGATTACAAGATCTATGCTAAAATTATTGCAAACCGGATGCGTGCGGTAGTGGAGAGTGTGGTGAGCGAGGACCAGTACTGTGCGGTGCCTGGTAGGAGAGTGCATGAGAGTCTGTGTCTGGTGCGGGATTGTCTGGGTGATTGTAAGGAGCGAAAGAAGAGTGTGTATGTGGTGAGCTTGGACTTTGAAAAAGCGTATGATAGGTTGTCGCATGGATTCTTGTTTCGAGTGTTGGTGCGCATGGGGTTCCCGACTATGTTTGTAGAGTGAGTGAGGAGTCTGTATGAAAGGATTTATAGTAGTATGTTAGTGAATGGGAAGGTTGGAAGGAGAGTGAATGTGATGTCTGGTGTGCGTCAGGGGTGTCCGCTGTCGGCCGTGGTTTTCATCTGCGCCATGGAGCCGTTACTATGCCTGATAAGACAAGATAAGATAGTAAGGGGGATCCACATCCCAGGTAGTGACGGCAGAGAGCTGAAGGTATGTGCGTATATGGATGATGTGTGTGTGATGTGTGAGTCTGAGAGTGCAGTGAGGAGAGTGAAGCTGTTAGTGTCTGTGTTTTATGGTGCGTCTGCGTTCCGCGTCAACTGGGACAAAAGTGAGTGCAAAGTGTTTGGTGAGACTGGAGTGAGTGCAGAAACAGGTTTAAATATTGTGTCCGGGCCAATTAAAATCTTAGGCATCAAATTTAATAACAATCTATAGGGAGAGGAGAGCTGGGAGGATGCAAGACAGAAGGTAGAGAACAGATTAAACTTTTGGAAATTGCGCAATCTCACCATGGTAGGGAAAATCGTTATACTGAAGAGCGTAATTTTGCCCATTTTCTTGTATGTGGCTTTAGTTTTCCCTCCGGGATACATGGGGCAGAGGAGGATAAACAGAGTTATGTTCCTTTTTTTCTGGGGGTCCAAAATGGAACGTCTGAGGAGGGAGGTAGTATTCAAGAGTTGGGAGAGAGGAGGGATGGGCTTTCCTAATTTAGAGTCCTATTTTGGATGCAACAGTGTAGTCTACCTATTGAGCATGCTGCAAAAGACAACAAAAGGGGCGTGCATGATGCGGTACCTAGCAGGGAGATGGTTTGTACGCATGAAATGGTGCGAATACGACTTGAGGAAACCAGTTGCTTTCCAGGTCCCCAAGTGGTATGAATGGACGGTATGTTTTGTGGCGAAGTTTGAGTTGGATGACCGTGAAGTGAATGTACTTAAGAATAAGCGAATGGTGAAACGAATGATTGAGAGTAAGGATGAGGTGTCTGATATTAATTCTGTTAGCAGAGCGAATGTGGAGAGAGTGTGGAAGAAAGTGCGGATGGATGGAATGAGCAATAGACAGAGTGAGATTGTATGGCAGAGTCTGCATGGCGTGTTACCGGTGCGAGAGTTTCAGCGTGTACTGCAATACACGCTCCACGTGGGATGGGCAGTATTCGTCCATGAAGATCCAGGCCAACGTTTAGAGATGGAGCAACACTCGGGGAGCAAAGAAGTCCAACGAACGGACGTCTACTTTACAAGGATGTATTGCTTTATTCAATGCATGGACACAGAAACAGTTCAACCGCTCGATTACAGACCGCAGTCAATACAGTAAAGAAAGAAATGTGTCTGTTTAATGTAAACTTGCATGGAGCTCGTTTGTCAGCCACTGACTGACTGAATGCTGCTGCTGTCACCGCCGCTGCTGCTGCATGTCTGAAACGTGGTCTGACGTTACATGCACCACCAGGGATAAGGCCTTGCCTATAAGCATTCCCCAGCTGGCAAAAACGGAACCTCCCTGCCTATTCCTCACCATGGAAGAACGGAACCTACCTTTTTT
Source organism: Eleutherodactylus coqui (assembly GCF_035609145.1). Lineage (NCBI taxonomy): Eukaryota > Metazoa > Chordata > Amphibia > Anura > Eleutherodactylidae > Eleutherodactylus > Eleutherodactylus coqui. The sequence continues at coordinate 200,162,698 of NC_089843.1, read as the reverse complement.
TTTTTTTTTTTTAAAAAAAGAAAGCCACAGCAGCAGCCAACTAGATTTTGGTAGGCCGCTGTCTCCCCCTTGTGTGCTGCATAAAAAATGCACTCCACTAAAAATAACAATGATCCACGAAATAGAGCGTATGGAGAGAATGAGGCTTCTAGATGAGCCGTCAGGCTATAATAAATTGTATCACACCTGGGCGATATGGATAGATGCCCGGAGCTCACCCCTATTTACTAGGTGGTTACAGACAGGGACATGTGAGTAACACGTTTAAACCACAATCGTAAAGAGAAACAACAATCCTGGAGCCCGCCCCCCCCCCCCTTTTTTGTTTTATTTTCTCTTTCTCCCGTGTCATAGATACCTACCCGCCCTTACCACTCCCCCCCCCCCTTACCCTCCCCTCATTCCCCTGTTTGTAGACCTTATAAAATATCACAGACAAACATGATATAGTTCAACTCGAAATTTATTTATTAAGTTTCATTGTCAAAGTTATTTTTACATTGCTTTGAGATAAGGCAAAAGTTTCCCCCCCCCCCCCCCCCTCCATGAAACCAATAAAACCTATACTGAATAAAATAAAAATGATGCAGTTACCGGTAGTTCTGCAGCTTCTTGGTGGAAATAAAGACCATCTCCCGTCTCCCAGCTGCAGCAGAGACTGACTAAAATGGCTGCCAAGCCCGGTATTAATGCTTCTAAATTGATGACATCACAATGGAGTGACATCAGCCTGCCATACACCTGGCTCATGACATCACAAAGGAGTGACATCATCAGCCTTCCAAACACCTGGCTCATTTGCATACAGTATCTATCTTTATTAATTATGTAGAATATAGATATGGATTATTTCTGAATTACAGATTTTGTAGATATAGATTAAAAATAGATTTAAGATTGTGTGTGTGTGTGTGTGTGTGTGTATGTATATATAATATATATACAATATATATATATATATATAATGTATATATGTAAAAAAAATATAAAATCTGTAGTTATGTATGTATGGCGGGAATAAAAGGCCTGGTGTATGTTTTTAAGTTCTTCGGATGACCATGCCGCTCTAATATTCTCCTTACTAGGGTCTACTAATGCCGGCCCAGGGGAAGGCAATAAAGCCCTATGGGGCCGAAGCCAATTTCCCTTATTTTAGGTAAAAAGTTTCCATCAGTCCCCACTCGAAATGCGGCCGGCCGAAGAGATCCCTCCAACCGACCGGCCGACGCACCTTCAGAGACAAACTAGTGCTTGCTTCTAGTGTCATCGCCGGCTTAACCATCCTTTGTAGGGAGCTGACGAGTCCTGCAGCAGCAGCAGCAGGCTCTGCAAGCCAAGGATGCGTGAGCACGGTGCAAGAGGAAGGACTGAGGGTGTGAGGCTGAGAAGGCGTGGGGCGGGCCTATGCAAAGTTTTCCAATTCTCCCAGCTGCCTGGGTGCATTGTGGGTGCGCCCAGAGTGCCGGCTGAGCGTGTTGCCTCAAGCCTTGGAAGTGGAGTTGGGCGGGCCGGGCTACAGGTGAAACCTGTTTCGGGTTATCGCTTCTCGGCCTTTTGGCTAAGACCAAGTGTCTGTGCTGGAAGTTCTGAGCTTATCGTACCCTCGGCCCTGAGGCATCGGCGGATTTATTCGTCTTAAGCCTCTTGCTGCTATAGGGGGAGGACCTGCAAAGATTCCTGGGAAGGCGATCGACAATACCCTACTGAAATGGCAGTGAGCATGACGGCTTCAGTGCGCTTTGCTGATCCTGGTGACCTGCGCATTAAGAATTCCTTCAAAATCGACGTCGCTGAAGAGGTTCGTGAGAAAGTCTCCCTGAGTTTCCTGGTGAGAAGAGTCCTGCTGGAGATCCTGAAGGTGAAGAGAGATGACATCCTGGCTATACAAGATTCTCCTGGTCGATTTATCCTCACCTTGGACTCTGAATCTGCCTGCCAGAGCTGCTTCCACTACATCAAAGCAAGCCTGCATGAAGAAGACCTTAAAGGACTGACCTTCGTTGTTTTGTATTCTGGAGGTGAGAAGCCGCTGGTTGTCCACATGAACAATCCCCACGTGGACTTAGAGGACATCTCCCGCTTCCTATGGAGTTATTGTTCAGAGGTCCGGTTTTCCAATAAGGTTCAGAATGCTGAGAGACTCTAGACTGGTAAATATAAATTCTTTGTGAAATTTCAGCGCAATTCTGAGGGAATTGGTGGACAGAATCACCCTCCATCCAGTTTTTCCATTGGCAGAGATCGAGGGCGTTTGTTCTATCCTGAGATGCCCTTTTTCTGCCGCAAGTGCAATGAGTTTGGCCACACTCATGATAGTTACAAGGAGGAAGTGGCTATATGCAAAAAATGCTACAAGAAGGGGCATGCAACCGCAGCTTGTCCCAATGAAATTGTGTGCAATATTTGCAATCTGCCTGGCCATCCTTTCAAGGACTGTCCATTAAAAAAGACCCCTAGGTCATATGCTGACGTGCTCAGGAGGCAGCCGGTCCTTGCCGGTACATCCGGGGAGCAGAGGCCACCAGTCAGGCCTCCACCCAAAGAGCAGCCTGCTGACCAGCCTAAAGAACGGCCTGCTGACCCGCCTAAAGAACAGCCTGCTGATCCATCTAAAGAGCAACCTACTGGCTCATCTGACAATCGCACAACTCCAGTGGTCTGCTCAGAGACTCCAGATGGCCTGGTTGGGGAGGACTCCTCGGCGGCGGCTAAAGGCCCTACTAGTGGGACCTCAGAAAGTGAGGAGATGGACTTTGAGATACAGAGGAAGAGGAAAACAGGAAAGGCGGAGGGAGGTAATGCAAAAGTCAAAAAAATGCCCATAAAACTGACTAACATGCAGCCTGCAACTGAGACATCTGAGCTTCCTTCCACTACTCGAACCTACAAGCCAGTCCCATCTAGGCTGCAGCTGCCTCCTGATCCACCCCCTTCGGACCCTATTAACATAGAGTTCTCGGACCCATCCGGCAACATTTCAAGCCCGGGTACGGTTGGGATAATGTCCGACTCGGATAGCAGCACCTAAACCATCATCCAATGGCCAGCAACATCCGGATTGCCTCGCTGAATGTGAGGAGTTTAAAGAGTCCTGCAAGAAGGGCTGCTTTATTTTCTTATTTATCAACAGTGAACTGTGATATAATTTTGTTGCAGGAATGTGGCATTGACTTTGATATGAACTATGCTGAACTGAGAGAGAGCTAGACTCTAGGCCCCTCCGTGTGGTCTGGAGATAACGAATGCAAGTCAACAGGCGTCGGAGTCTTGTTCAAGTCCCATGACTTTAAAATAACATCCTTTTTGCACATTGTGCCTGGGCGAGCTCTCCTTATAAATGCCAGCCTTGGGGGAGCAGACTTTAGGCTACTGAATATTTACGCCTCTCCAGTGAAAGAAGAAAGATCTCAGCTTCTTCAAGACCTGCAGTATTATTTACCCGGTTCTTCTCCGCTAATAGTCGGTGGCGACTTTAATTGCATCTTACCTGGTGAGAAGAGATGGGGATCGGATGCGCCACGCAAAGATAAAACTGAAAAGCAACCAAAAGACTCGTTGATGGACTTTAGACTTAAAGATGTCTGGCATGAACTACACGCAGCTGACCCAGGATACACTTGGGAAAGCACCACTTCCAAATCCAGAATTGACTTTTTCTTCATAACAGAGCAAGTGATCGCAAAGTCAATTGATTATACCAACAACATTTTTTCTGATCACAAGCTGCTCCTTGCGCAAGTGGAGCTGCCCAGTCTCCATAGAGCTCGAGGGGTTTGGAGGCTCAACACAACATTACTACAAGACCCAGACACAAAAACAGAATTCGTTGCCTTCTACAAAAAACTAAAAAATCAGCAAAACAACCATGCTTCTCTGCTTGACTGGTGGGAACACAGTAAAACTAAAACAAAATAATTTTTTGTCAAGGCCAGTATCACCAGAGCAAGAAAGAGAGCCAGCTGGCACAGGAGGCTCAACACAAAGCTTCAGACTTGCTTTAAGCTCAGAGAGCATGGAGTAGACATGGAGGACATCATTGCAAGTACAAAGAAGGAAATCGCTAAAGAGATACTTTCCAAGGGCAAAGAGCTAATTTACAACTCCAAAGTTAAAGTCCTGGAAGAGGATGAGAAATGTACCAGATTCTTTTTAAAAAAAAGTTGTGGCATCAAAAGAATTAATTTAAGAGCTTGAAGGTGAAACCTCATCAGATGGCATCCTGGCTAAAGCCCAAGAGTTCTATCAAGAGCTTTTTAGTGACAAGCCCATGAATTGGTCCTTTGCTGAAGATGCACTAAACACTTTAGATTGCCAACTAGAGAGACCTGATCAAGAGCTGCTATGTACTGATATCACTTTACAAGAACTAGATGCTGCTACCAAAAGCCTCTCCTATGGCAAAACTCCTGGAGGTGATGGCCTCCGTGTGGAGTTTTACAGAACGTTTTGGGACATTTTAAGTGTGGATCTACTTGTAGTTTTTAAAGAAGCTTTTAAGTGTGATGTTTTACCTCTTTCTTGGAGGAGCGGACTTGTTTCCATGATTTTTAAGAAGGGGGATAGGTCTCATCTGGGAAACTGGAGGCCCATCACATTACTAAATGTAGACTACAAGATAATGTCCAAAACCCTGGTGAACCGTTTTAAAGGAGTTTTCAAAAAAGTGATAAATGCTGATCAAGTATGCGGTGTCCCTGGAAGAGGAGTGCAAGAACATCTCAACACCATCCGGGACATAATCTGGTATCAGCAAGAAAGACAGCAGAATCTGGCAATTTTATCTCTTGACTTCCAAAAAGCCTTTGATCGTATATCCCACAAGTTTTTATGGTCTGTTTTAAGAAAAATGCACTTTCCAGAAGATTTTATTAGGCAAATTGCAGTTTTATACAAAGACTCTTAGTAAAATTTCAATAAATGGTTCTCTGACTAAAGAAATTTTTCTGCACTCAGGAGTAAAACAAGGCTGTCCTCTGTCGCCAATTTTGTTTATTTGCGCAATAGAGCCCTTGCTGTCAATGCTCAGGAAAGACAAAGTCGTGAGAGGCGTCCCTATCCCCAGTGGTCAAGGCAGAGAAGTGAAAGTCCTGGGCTACATGGATGACATATCCATCTTTTGTACCTCGCCTGCAGCACTAAGAAGGGCAATAAGATTGACAGAGTTCTTTTGTGAGGCTTCGGCCTCTAAGCTAAACCTGAACAAAAGCAGCTGCTTCACTATCGGGAATTGGTCAGACGTGTCAATCCCAAACCTCAAAATGCAGTCCGATGCAATAACGATCCTAGGAGTAACCTTTGACAAGCAGAATGAGGGAACCCAGAGTTGGGGAGCTGTAAAAGGGAAACTGGAGAGGAAGCTTGACTTCTGGAAACTCAGAAGACTCACCTTGGAAGGTAAGATCCTGATCATCAAAGCCCTCTTGCTTCCAATGATGCTGTATCTCAGTTGTGTGTTCCCTCCCAATGACATCACGGTGAAAAGACTGCAGAGAATACTGTTCCAATTTATATGGAGCTCCAAGTATGAGAAGCTTAACAGGCAAACCATTCATAAAACTCACCATCTTGGAGGTAAGAATGTGCCCAATGTCAAGTTATTTCTGTACTCTAAATTTTTCAGTCTCTGCCTCAGAACCATCTTCCTGGAGAATACCTGGTCCTATTTTTTGAGATATGCCGCTGGACACATTTTTAGAAAGCGTAAGTGGGTGTCTTTTTCTTTGACCGCTCCAGTCCTAATTTTTTCCCCAAAGCAATATGTCATCCTGGAGAAAATTATAAGACTGTACAATCTGGATTCCTTAGAGATGGGAAATCTAAAAGATGCTAAAAAGCTGCTTCTAGAGGTCAAGAAAGCTGAAACAATGACCCCTATATTGAATTTCTCCTACAACAGATGCGCTTCTATCTGGAAGAGAGTACATGCACCGTCCCTGACAAATGAGCACAAGGACATTGCTTGGATGACCGTACATGAGTGCCTGCCTACGAGAGACTTCCAACACCGAAGAAGATTCAGCAACACTTCAACGTATCCTAGGCAGCATTGCGGTGATGATGAGACTACTTTACATGTCATGTGAAACTGTCACTTTGCTCAAGAGGTTTGGAGAGAATGCAGCCAATTTTTAAAGTTTTTAGCTGGCCTTGATTTTCTGAACCATGAAGTTGTTTTTTACGGACTTTTACCAAATCTTACTAAAGAAAAAGAAAGAGTCTTATGGTGCATCTTAAACTGTGTCAAGAACGCCTTATGGAAAGTGAGAAACATCTTGCTGTTTAAAAGAGACTACATAAGTGGGAAAGACTGTCTTAAAATGGCGATAAGTGAATTGCATGTATATTATTTGCTTGATAAGAAGATCCTAGGGAAAAGCAAAGCTCTTAGTATGTGGAATTTTCATTTGTGGAATATGTTGGTTTGAGAAATGTCTATTTATGCTTGTTTTTCTATGACTAAGTTCAATAAATGTAAACGTAAAAAAATCTGTTCTTATCAGTTTAATATCTGATACGTCCCCTATCTGGGGACCATATATTAAATGGATTTTTAGAACAGGGAGCTGGAAAAAGAGCTTGCTCTGTTCACTCCACGCATTGACCTGGTATTGCAGTACCTCCCGGACCGGTGCACCCCCTTTCTTATTTCAGTATTCAAAAACAGAAACGACGAGCAAGAGGTGCAGCGCAGCTGTGGCAACTGCTGCTGCTACCACCCAAGCACTTTGATTGACACTCAGCCCGTCTGCTCGCAACATTGTATCCACTGAGCAGCTGCGTCTGCCAGAGTGTGCACAGCACAGGTACAACTGGAAGCAAAACAACACACACACCAGTTCATATGGCAGCCGCACTCTATAGTTCGTACCTACAGCTGCGCTAAAAGCCAAGTTGGAAACATCGGGCAGGCACAGCATATCCTGGCAGCCTGCGTCTGTATGCTCCACGTATTCGGGTCATGGGTGTATGTGCAGGGGGCCCGGAGCCCTAGGGGGCCCATAAAGTCTCTCTTCCCCACATTGTAAACCAATGCTATCAATGAAGCTTTATAGTTTGGGGGCCCAGTTCCAGACTTTGTACTGGGGCCCCGCAGCTTCAAGTTACACCTCCGGATCAGGATAATGCTAGGCCATTCCAACCAGCCTGTGTGAGTGACCTGCAGTCGCTGATAGTCGAAAAGCGGCCCCCCGGCCGGCCGGCCCTGGATGCGCGCTTCAGAGTGGACAGACAGCAGCGGACCCCCAATCACACAGGCCCGAGGCTTGCTATGCAGCACGGAATACCTCATTGGACTGCAGCACTCCACGTGGGCTGAGATACACGCTCCACGTGGGATGGGCAGTATTCGTCCATGAAGATCCAGGCCAACGCTTAGAGATGGAGCAACACTCGGGGAGCAAAGAACTCCAACGAACGGACGTCTACTTTACAAGGATGTATTGCTTTATTCAATGCATGGACACAGAAACAGTTCAACCGCTCGATTACAGACCAAAGTCAATAAAGTAAAGAAAGAAATGTGTCTGTTTAATGTAAACTTGCATGGAGCTCGTTTGTCAGCCACTGACTGACTGAATGCTGCTGCTGCTGCCACCGCCGCTGCTGCATGTCTGAAACGTGGTCTGACGTTACATGCACCACCAGGGATAAGGCCTTGCCTATAAGCATTCCCCAGCTGGCAAAAACGGAACCTCCCTGCCTATTCCTCACCATGGAAGAACGGAACCTACTTTTTTTTAAAAAAAAAAAAAGCCACAGCAGCAGCTAACTAGATTTGGGCTGTCTCCCCCTTGTGTGCTGCATAAAAAATGCACTCCGCTAAAAATAACAATGATCCATGAAATAGAGCGTATGGAGAGAATGAGGCTTCTAGATGAGCCGTCAGGCTATGATAAATTGTATCACACCTGGGCGATATGGATAGATGCCTGGAGCTCACCCCTATTTACTAGGTGGTTACAGACAGGGACATGTGAGTAACACGTTTAAACCACAATCGTAAAGAGAAACAACAATCCCGGAGCCCCCCCCCCCTTTTTGCTTTATTTTCTCTTTCTCCCGTGTCATAGATACCTACCCGCCCTTACCACTCCCCCCCCCCCCTTGCCCTCCCCTCATTCCCCTGTTTTTAGACCTTATAAAATATCACAGACAAACATGATATAGTTCAACTCGAAATTTATTTATTAAGTTTCATTGTCAAAGTTATTTTTACATTGCTTTGAGATAAGGCAAAAGTTTCCCCCCCTCCATGAAACCAATAAAACCTATATTGAATAAAATAAAAATGATGCAGTTACCGGTAGTTCTGCAGCTTCTTGGTGGAAATAAAGACCATCTCCCGTCTCCCAGCTGCAGCAAAGACTGACTAAAATGGCTGCCAAGCCCGGTATTAATGCTTCTAAATTGATGACATCACAATGGAGTGACATCAGCCTGCCATACACCTGGCTCATGACATCACAAAGGAGTGACATCATCAGCCTTCCAAACACCTGGCTCATTTGCATACAGTATGTATGTATGTGAGTCTATCTATCTATCTTTATTAATTATGTAGAATATAGATATGGATTATTTCTGAATTACAGATTTTGTAGATATAGATTAAAGATAGACTTAAGATTGTTTGTGTGTGTGTGTGTGTGTGTGTGCGTGTGTGTATATATATATAATGTGTAAAAAAAAAAAAAAAAATCTGTAGTTATGTATGTATGGCGGGAAAAAAAGGCCTGCTGTATGTTTTTAAGTTCTTCGGATGACCATGCCGCTCTATTATTCTCCTTATTAGCGTCTACTAATGCTGGCCCAGGGGAAGGCAATATAGCCCTATGGGGCCGAAGCCAATTTCCCTCATTTTAGGTAAAAAGTTTCCATCCGTCCCCACTCGAAATGCGGCCGGCCGTAGAGATCCCTCTAGCCGACCGGCCGACGCACCTTCAGAGACAAACTAGTGCTTGCTTCTAGTGTCATTGCCGGCTTAACCATCCTGTGTAGGGAGCTGACGAGTCCTGCAGCAGCAGCAGGCTCTGCAAGCCTAGGATGCTTGAGCACGGTGCAAGAGGAATGACTGAGGAGGAGGGAGGGCGCGGTTGAGAAGGCGTGGGGCGGGGCTATGCAAAGTTTTACAATTCTCCCGGCTGCCTGGGTGCATTGTGGGTGCGCCCAGAGTGCCGGCTGAGCGTGTTGCCTCAAGCCTTGGAAGTGGAGTTGGGCGGGCCGGGCTACAGGTGAAACCCGTTTCGGGTTATCGCTTCTCGGCCTTTTGGCTAAGATCAAGTGTACCTGGTACAGGCGGTCTTAGTCAGAAGGTAACTTGGGTACCCCTCTCCTCTGCCTGGCGGGATCGCCCACTCCGGTGGGCTTCACCCGCCTGCTGCTATCGGGGAGAGGGATTAGTCCCAGGGTAAACGGGTTGCGATCCCCCTGCCTCTTCTGGTCTCCGGGCCAGGAGAGGGCGCTTCATTTTGTGTGTGTGTCACAGAGCGTTTGGTTGTGACCCACCATTTTTTCAAACATGGGCGAAAGCCCACAAGAAATACCGGCATATGCGCGGATCAAGAACACTGTACGTGTTTCTTTTACAGATAGTGCGGACACACGTGGTCTGAAGTATGTGGTCGAGGACATGCTACAAGGAGTGTTCAAGGTACAAAAGCGAGAGATTCTAGCGATCCAAGATTACCCCAAGCGACGGATCTATGACGTGACCCTGACCGAAGCGGGCATCTTCAGAGACCTGGTCTCAGCCATTCCGATTCGAAAAGATCCGAAGCTTGAGGGTGTCTTGCTGGTCGAGCACGTCCTCGACATAACCAAACTTGTGGTGATTAAAATGTATTCTCCCTACACTGATGTAAAAGAGGTCGAGGACTTCCTTTTACGTTATTTTAAATCGGTCAGATGTATGGGAAAGATTATGAACGAGTTTGGTATTTGGACCTCGAAGTGGCGATTCTAGGCCACGTGTGTAAGTGACCCCAGTTGGCCGGGGGGAGTGATCTTACAGCCTGCGCGTTTTAAATTGGGCAAAGTGAATGGCGACCTATACTTTGCGGGAATGCCTGACTTCTGTAGGATTTGTTCAACATACGGTCACCAAAAAGATTCCTGTGCAAGTACTTGCAAGAAATGTGGGGGCACTGATCATGAGACAAGCGGGTGCAAAAAAGGCAAAGGATGCTATTTCTGCGGCAGTGTTGGTCACCTCTACACGTTTTGCCCCCACAGAGCAAAGAAGACGGAGCAGCAAGGGCGACCCAGAACCGAGGAGCGGCCAGGGCAGCCAAAAGACCAAGCAGCACCCCCCCAGGGAGAGGAGCCTGAGGAGATGGAGGTCTCCAGTGGGCCCCCACAAGGTGGTAAGGAGCAGCGGAGCATTAAGAGGAGGGTGAGTGACCGGCGGACTGGCCCTCCCGGGAAACTGGTAGAGGTGGCAGAGTCGGGGAAGCCGGTCCAGGCCCACCCAAGGTGCCCGCTCAGGCGGTGCCCGAGGCGGAGGACCCTGGGGGCACGGCGGCAGCGACACAAAAAAGGAGGAAAGGCTCGGGTGGTAGGTTGTACTCGGAGGTGGTGCAGGGGGGGGAACACCGGAGATCCCGACGAAGTCGGAGGACTCGGTGGAAGTACCCCCTGCGGTGCCATCCCAGAAGGCCCCTCCCCCTCCTCACCAGGAGGGGGCGCGGGGTGCCACCTCCGAAGGTGCAGAGTCAGAAGCGAGCCGAGTACCCACCCCGGCTGAGGAGACAGAGACGGTCACGGGAGCTGGCCTGCCAGCCCCCATGGAGATTCCGGAGGTGATCGAGTCGATTTGGGATCTTACGCAGATCCCTCTCTCGGGCACCGTAGGGGGCCCACTAAGTGAGGTAGGTTCCTCTCCAGCATCACCGTTCACGATAGATTTGGATGCGGGGGGGGGGGTGTGAGAGTGCCAGCGAGGTCTTTGGCTTGCCCGGAGACTTCTAAAGAAAAGACCCACGCATATCCCTAGTCCCCAATGGCTGCTCTATCGGGACTCCCTTTTAATGTCAGAAGCATCGAGAGCCACGTGAGGAGGGTCGCCCTCTTCAGCTATCTGACTATTTTTGCTGCCTCCGTTTTTTTCCTACAGGAGTGCGGGATCCCGCATAGGGCCCAGTATAAAAAATACCAAGATGACTGGGTACATGGACCGTCGGTCTGGTCCGGCTCTAACGAGACCAGATCGGCGGGGGTCGCCATTCTTTTTAAGGGTAACGTTTTAATTGACGTTATTAATGAAATTTTACCAGGCAGAGTTTTATTGGTCAAAGCTTTTATCAATGGTATTAAGTGGCAGTTTTTAAACTTTTATGGTGCAACAGACAAAAATGAAAGAGCAGAGATGCTAGAGATTTTACCCCTTTTTATTAACGATTCAGAACCCCTGATTTTAGCAGGTGATTTTAATTGTATTTTAAAGGGGGAACGCCGGCTTTCTAGCTCAGTGAGCAGGAACTCCGATAAGACCTCTTCCATATTAAAAAATGTGATTTTAGACAGCAAGCTCACTGATGCTTTTAAAAAATGTAATCCTAACGCATCAGAGGAAGCCGGCGTCACCTGGAGCAACAGACTGTGCAGCTCCAGGATAGATTTTATGTTCTGCTCTTACCAAGTACTGCCTTTTAGATGTGACCTTTTTACCAATGTTTTCTCTGACCATAAGCTTTTATATTTTAAAGTCGATACCGTTTTTAAGAGAAAATCCGGTAAGAATGCCTGGAAGTTTAACGTGTCCCTTTTAGAAGATCCGCAGGTTTTATCTGATTTTATCACTTTTTATAAAGACTGCAGGCGAGTAAAAGATCCCAACACTCCCACCAGCCAGTGGTGGGAGAAGATGAAGCTAAAAATTAAAAACTTTATCAAGGTTGGGATCAATAAAGCAAAAGAAAAACGCACATTTTATTCTAACCTGAATACTCGCCTGCAGACCCTGAATAAGTTCCGTGAACATGATATAGAGGTGGACCACGAGATCATCGAGGTGAAGAAGGAGATCGCCCCGGTGCCTGGAGCAGAGGGGAAAAGAAATCATCTTCCGTTCCAAAGTACAACACCTAGAGGAGAACGAGACCTGCTCCAGGTACTTCTTTAAGAAGATACGCGACAAGCGGACAGTCCTTGATGATCTCGGTGGCACCAAGGACATACAGGGTATTTTAAAGAAAGTGTACGAGTTTTATGCGGATATTTTTAATACTAAGTCTGTTGACATTGATTTTATGAACGACTCATTGAAGGAGATTACCGACGTTTTAGATCCTGGTTCTCGTGAGATTTTACTAAGGGACATCACAGAACAGGAGATTTTAGACACTATTAAGAGTTTTAAACCAGGCAAGGTGCCTGGGCCCGATGGTATACCCATAGAGTTTTATGTCACCTTTTTTGGTATTTTTAAGGATGACCTTTTCTCCCTTTTTACCGAGGTTTTTATGTCTAAAGCCCTCCCGGGGTCCTGGAAGAAGGGTGACGTGTCTCTCCTATACAAAAAAGGAGACAAGACCGACATAAAAAACTGGAGACCGATCACCCTTCTGAACAGCGACTACAAGATAATGGCAAAAATATGCGCAAATAGACTCAAGACCGTAGCAAGCAAAGTTGTACACCCCAACCAGGTCTGTGGGGTGCCCAGGAGGGCCATATGGGAGAATCTTAACCTTTTAAAAGATTGTATTAGTGACACAAAGTCCAGGAACGGGAAAATGGCCATTTTAACTATAGACTTTGAAAAAGCCTTTGACCGCGTGTCCCACTTTTATCTTTTTAAGGTTTTAGAGAGAATGGGTATACCGGAAGGTTTCTTATTGTCTTTAAAAGCGTTTTATGAGAATTGCACAAGCAAAATTTTAGTCAATGGTTTTAGGACACAGGAAGTACTTTTAAACTCCGGGGTGAAGCAGGGGTGTCCCTTGTCCCCACTACTTTTTATATGCGCATTAGAGCCTCTTTTATGCACCATACGTCGGGACAAGCAGATCCGTGGGATCCCCCTGCCCGGTGGGGGGGGGGGGGGGAATCGAGGCCAAAGTAGTGGGGTACATGGACGATGTGGCAATACTTGGAAGGGACACCCTGTCGATCCAGAAGGCTATTAGACAAATTGAGTTTTATTGCTGCGCCTCGGGTTTTAAGGTCAATTTTAACAAAAGTAGTATTTTAAACATCGGGGACCTGTCCTTGCCAGATGTCCCCATTCCTGTGTCCGACTCGGTGCAAGTTATAGGTGTCTCCTTCAAATAGGAAAACAGAGGTCTTAACAGCTGGGACTTGGTGGCACAAAAGATAAATAAGAAAATCTGTATGTGGAGCATGCGACAACTGACCATGGAGGGGAGGGTTTTAATCACAAAGTCAGTGATTTTACCCATTTTATTGTACCTCAGTTTAGTGTTTCCCCCTCCTGGCAGAGTTTTTAATAAAATTGTAAAGGCATGCTTCACATTTTTATGGAACTCCAAGATGGAAAAACTAAGCAGGGAAATAGTGATGAAGCCAAACATAATGGGCGGAAAAGATTTCCCTGATGTTAAAGCCTTTTTATACACGAAGTATTTTTTTTTTTTAAACTCGTTTTATTGAACAGTGCATATTCCATACAAAACATGAATAAACAACTTGGTTACATTTTTGGCTCCTTGTGGTCATACAATTGCTCTTAAATACGTCACATTAACATATGCAGAGATTAATTACAATGTGTCATTACATTTGCTCGTAGTGTCAGTGATGTTTGCTTATTTTACGGGTTCGTTCTAGGTACAGTTGCTCTCATTAGGCTCTGGAATCGGTCTTGCGTGAATACTGTGCTAGTCGATCCACACCATCTTTCCCATATCTTATCAAATTTTCCTGGGCACTTTCTGTTTTTGTATACTATTTTTTCATACGGTAATATGGCGTTGATTATGTTCTGCCATTTTGAGAGTGTCGGGGGGCGTCTATCCATCCACCGCAGGGCCACTGTTTTACGGGCATAGAATAACGCCTTGGTGAGAAATATTTTGTCATGATATTGCCACTGTTCTTCATCCAAGATACCCAGGAGGCATATCGCTGGGTCGTATGGTACCGGTACGCCCATCAGTTGAGTTAGGAATTCAGTGATTTCCCCCCAGTATGTGGCAATATTAGGGCAGTTCCATATTAGATGGTTAAAGTTTGCGTTAGGTGCTCCACACCGATGGCATTGGTTTGTGGGTGTCCTGTTCATCTTGTGGAGTCTGGTCGGTGTCAAGTAACATTGATGCAGTATGTATAGTTGTGTTAATTTATTATTTGCGGCTGGTGAAACCGCGGTGTACGTGGACATCGCAGTTTCCCAGTCTTCATTCGTAAGGGTGGGGATGAGATCTTTCCATCTCTCCATCACTGTCATGGGCATATCGGGGATCTTAGATCGTAGTAGATGGGTGTATAGCACCGATATCAGGCCTTTGGGTCCCTGGGTGCGCAGTATACCTATTAGTGGATAATGGGAGAAAGGCTGCCTAGGTTCTGGGAACTGTGCTGTTAAGGCGTGTCTGAGTTGTAGGTACCTGAAGAAACCGGATCTTGGAATTTGGTATAATTGCTGTAGCTGTTCAAAGGAAGCTAAGACTTGATCAATGTATAGATGTTCTAGAGTGGTGATTCCCAGATTTACCCAGAATTGTTTGTCTGGTAGATTTATCAAATGTGGTAGCTCTCTGTTATCCCATAGGGGGGTCTCCAGAGGGGTGTCTTCCCGCCTAGTCAGACGCTTGCATGCCTGCCACACATTGGCTGCGAGTCTATGTATGGGGAGCATCTGCTTGGTCAGTAGTCTCGGTTTTTCTAGGAGGATCCAGAGCGATGCCTCTGAGAGAAAGAACATCAGGTGGCGCTCGGAGTTTGGGAGAGGGGAGCCCGACAACCAATGTCGGATGTACCTTACTTGTCCCGCTAAGTAGTAGATTTTGAAGTCTGGTAACGCCATTCCTGCCATTTCTTTAGGCCGCTGTAGAGTATCCATGCGGAGTTTGGCTCTAGAGTTTCCCCATATAAATGGTGTTATTAGGGAGTTGGTTTTTTTGAAGAATTTCTGTGGTATGGGTGCTTCTGCATGTTCTAGACAGTATAGGTACTTGGGGAGTATTATCATTTTAATGAGATTGATTCTACCTGCTACAGACAGTGGCAGGGAGCTCCAGGATTTAAATTTCGGTTGTAGTGTTGTCAGTAAGGGGGTGATGTTTAGGTCTAAGCTATGCGTGTGGTCTCTGGCAATCCATATCCCTAAATATTTAAATTGTGGGGTGACTTGCAGCTTACAAAATATGTCTCCCATCTGCCATCCTTCTGTTCTTAGGGGCATAAAAAAGGATTTCTGCCAGTTTATGCGTAGTCCTGAGAAGTTTCCAAACTCGTCTATTAGGGAGATGGCTAACGGGAGGGCGTTTTGGGGGTCTGACATATACAGTATTATGTCATCTGCGTATAACCCGATTCTGTCCTCTCTGGGTCCTATCGAGATGCCTTTATATGCGATATGCTGTCGGATCTTCAAAGCCAGGGGTTCTATTGTGATCGCAAACAAGAGGGGGGAAAGAGGGCAACCCTGTCGGGTCCCCCTATGTAGCTGGAAGGAGGTAGAGGCCAGGCCATTCACCACTACCCTAGCGGTCGGGGATCTATAAAGTATAGAGATCCATTTAATAAATAATTCTCCCAGCCCAAACCTCCGTAGAATCTCCATCAGGTATGGCCACTCGACCGAGTCAAATGCTTTGGCCGCGTCCAATGAGGCCAGGGCCCAGTCTGACCTCCACCTCCACCCCACCTGCGTGATTACTTGCGTCCTTCTAATATTGTCTGATGTAGACATTCCGGGGATGAAGCCCGTCTGGTCGGGATGAATAATGTCCTTTATGGCTTGGTTTAGACGGGTGGCCAATATTTTCGTAAGGATTTTATAGTCTGTGTTTAACAATGATATAGGCCTGTATGAGCCACAGTCGTCTGGGTTTTTATCTGGCTTTAAAATGAGGACTAGATTGGCTTCCGACATCGATTCTGGGAGCTGATTTTTATCAAATATGTGTTCATATAGGGAGAGCAAGTGTGGCATTATTTCTTTCTTGTATTGTATGTAGACTTCTATCGGCAGACCATCTGTGCCAGGAGTCTTGTTTTTTGCCATGTCACCTAATGTTTCCTCAATCTCCTCTTCTGTAATTGGGGAGTCTAACAGGGCTTTATGGGTGTCCTGCAGTACTGGGAATGTTATGTCTGTCAAGTATGTTTCTAGTTCTTCTGGTAAATAATCAGTTCGTGTTTGATACAGGTTATCGTAGAATTGTTGGAATCTAGTTAGGATCTCTTTTGGGTCAGTAAGTGTTTCTCCTTGGGCTGTTTTTATTCTCAGGATGGACGGGGGGGCAGTCTCCTGTCGGGCCATAAGGGCTAGCAGTTTGCTAGATTGGTTTCCCAGCTCGAAGAAGGATTGTCGAGTGTAAAAGAGATTCCTCTGGGCTTTTTCTCTCAAATATAGCAAGTAATCCCTACCAGTCTGGAGCCATCTGTCTCTTTTAGTGTCTGATGGGTCAGCGATAAACTCTCTTTCTAGTAGTTGACATCGCTCTGCTAAGAGCTCTCCTTCTCGCGCAGCGGCTTTTTTGATGAAGGATATTGAGGATCTGAAGCATCCTCTAAGATAGGACTTAAATGTCTCCCACACTAATAGTTTGTCTATGTGCGCCTCGTGTGCTTCAAAATAGATCTGGATTTGGTCTGGTATGCGGTCATTGGGGCCGAGCAGTGCCAGCCAGAATGGGTGTACATTTATTCTCTTGATAGTGGCCTGGCCTTGGTTTTTGAGGATCATGCGGATTGGTGTGTGATCCGAGATCCCTCAAGGCAGAAACTCTATGGAGCTGATTTTGGGGAATAGTGAAGGGGACCCGAATATGTAATCTATTCGGCTGAGTGCGTTATTGTGGGCTGCGTGGCAAGTGAATTCCTGCCTTTGTGGGTGGAATACGCGCCACAGATCCAGCCAGCCCGTCACCGATATAATAGAGGCGAGGCGAGTCCTGCCCGCGTCCCCCTCCCTCCGAGCACCACCACCGAATCTGTCCACCACAGGATCCATCACCAGATTCATATCTCCCATACAGACAACTGTTGCGTCTGGTGAGAATGCTGCAAATTGGATGCCATCTGCCAGAATGGCTGTTGTTGCTGGCGGTGGGTTGTAGTAACACAGGAGGACGTATGGGTCGTTATTGATTTTGGATCTTACGAAAATGTATCTACCATCTGGGTCTCTCTTGATTTGTTCTACTTCCCATCTTAGTGACTTTGCTATCAGCAAGGACACCCCCCTGGAGTAAGATGTGTGACATGAGTGAGCGGACCACTGCACCCACGGCTTCAGCAAGATTTTTGTGGTTTCAGGTGTGAGGTGGGTCTCCTGCAGGCATAGTACATGCAGTCGCCAGGAGCGTATTAGGGAATTTATCGAGGATCGCTTCCTGGTCGATCCCATTCACCTGACGTTCCAGGACACGAAGGTTACCTCCGCCATAGGCAAGGACAGGTCAATCGGGTCCGGATAGATTTCTTTATGACATTCTGCCTGTCAGGAGTCCCCCCGTGGCATACCTTTACATCTTTAACATACGTCATGCAACAGTATTTCAATGCGTTTTTACAGAAGACATGGAGCTCTTGATATACACAAATCGTCAACATTACGGTAGTTTACTACCAACTTGGAACTCAGATAACTTGTTTCCAACAAACTTTAAGTGCTTCCTCTGCTGGGACAGCGTTCGTGGCCTGCTAATATTTGGGGGAACCTACATAGTATAGCTATATCCTAGACTATACCTGAGGTATTGTTAGATTAATGTGATAGTGATAGAAGCCGTTACTAGCTTAGTAGGCTTTTACTGGGTGGGCCCCCTTAGGGGGGGGGGGGTAGGGAGGGGGCGGGAAGGAAGGGGGGTCAAGGGGAGATGCAATAATAACTCGGGGAGGAAAAATTGCCAGCGTTGTTACCAACAGCGGGGGGAGGACGGTCCACCACCCTTTGCAGGGGAGGGGGGCCAGGCCGAGCAGCAGTGGCATACGGTCGGGGATTCAGACCCATGTCTCGGTCTCGCATCTGGGCAGGGCGCAGCTAGGGTATAATTTCTAGCGGGCACCGGGGTAGCTTTTATTGCATATATGCTTGTTCACATTAGAGTCCCAGTACCTGCAGGGGGGAAGAAAGGCGGTTAATTATACATTACAGTCCCTCTGGTGGGCGTCTGGCGGCCAGCCACTTTTCTGCTTCGGATGGTGTAGAGAAGAAGCGCGTGCGATCTCCGTCTATCACTCGTAGCCGCGCCGGATACATCATGGAGTATGACAGTTGCAGGTCTCGTAGCTGCCTTTTAATTCCAGTGAATGAGGCCCGTTGTTTCTGGAGGTCCGCCGAGAAATCAGGGAAGATGGATATTGCGGCGTTGTCAAATCGCAGAGGGCCTCCTTTTCTGGCAGCTTGTAAGATTGTGTCTCTATCTCAGGAGTTGAGTAGTTTTGCCAACAAGGGTCTAGGCGGTGCTCCTGGTATAGGTGGCTTCATAGGAACCCGGTGGGCTCGCTCGATCACGAATACTTGCGATAGTCCGGCATTGGGGAGAAGTTCGCGGAGCCATTTTTCCATAAATTCTTCAGGTCTCTGCCCTTCAGCTCGTTCTGGTAGACCCACTATGTGCAAATTATTCCGTCTTGACCGGTTTTCGAGGTCGTCCGCTTTTTGTCTCCAGTATTCGGCTTTTTGTGTGAGGTCACGTATTGCGGCCGACATTGGAGGGACGGTGTCGTCCAGTGTGGAAATTCTGTCCTCTGTACCTTTGACTCGTTCTCTCAGGTTTTGGAGGTCTTGCCTTAATAGGCTTACGTCCATTTTAACTTCGTCGATCTTTCCCGTGAGAGTGGTCGTGGATGTCTGTATTGCGGATAGGAGCTGATCCGATAGCTGCTGCAGGGTTTGAACTGAGCCCTCGGGTGGACCTAGGCTGGCGTCTTTCGCCGTTGATATTCCTGCTGTGGCGGGTTCAGTGCCAGGGTCTTTGCGGGTCTCCCCTCTAGCGAACGCCTTTAGTTTGTCAACTGAGGAGCTCTGCCTAGTGGGTCCCATAGTGGGTCTTTGTGCTGTTTCGTTTTTCTTATGGCGGATGACTTTACGGGATATTAGATTCCCAGTAGGGGGCCTATAAAGGGCTGTGCTTTGCAGTGTGTTCACTTTAGGGCATGCGCTTTGTGATGCCTTTTGTCTGGTGCTTCACCTTTTCGTGCCTGTTGGGGCTGCAATGGCACCTTGTAGTTTAGGTGTGTAATGCTCACACCAGAAGGAACTTGGTCTGTTTGTTCCTTTCCTCTTCCCCCCTGGGGTGGCAATTGCTTGTGTTGCACTGTTAACTTGTCAGGGGTTAATGGCTGTGTATTTTGGGACTGGCTGCAGTGTAGGAGTGCCAGCAGGTGTCCCTTTCTGTGGGTATGTGTGCAGCTGTCTTCACTTTTCGACCGTGCAGCTTCCCCCTCGGCCCCCCCCCCGCGCGGTTTGTGGCGGGAAGGAGCGCAGCTCCCACACTCAGCGCTGTATAACGGCTCCGGTACGGCCGCTCTCCTCTCTGCACTGCCGCTCACCCCTCCCCGGTCTCAGCGCTGCCTTCTCCACTCAGGAGGTCTCCTCCGCCTCCTCTCTTGTCCTCCGATCCCCCGGCGGCCGGCGCCGCACTCAAGATGGCGGCAGCAGCGGTCGCAGTATCGCGGGTCTGCTGCCGGCGTTACCTCTGCTATGGGAGCCGTGCGGGTGTTACAGCTTGCTCCCTCCTCTCCCTCTCTGCTTCAGGAGGTGTTCGGGTGGGTTTGGGGGCCCTCAGGATTAGGTCAGGATGGCTGGTAAGTCGGCTTGTCCGGGAGCTACTCTTACATGCGGCCGGTGTCCTCGGCTGCTTGGCCACGCCCCATACACGAAGTATTTTAGTATGTGTATTGGTGCTCTTTTTAAAAACCACTATTGGTCTTATTTTATACGATATAATACTGGCTATTTTATGAGGAGGAATGGATGGTTTAAAACAGTTTTAAATTCCCCTTATTCTTTAAATCTGTCCCATGAATATAAGATTTTAGAAAAAATAGCCATTTTATATGATTTTACTGGGAAAAGCCCACAAGTTTTAATGAACAGTAAAATTATTTTAAAGAATATTAAAGAAAGTGGTTTTTATGTGCAAGTAAGCAATTTTAACGAAAAGAGAAGCAAAGAGACCTGGACAATGGTTAACCATTATATTTTTAATTCACAGAAAGACCTGGCCTGGAGCTGCGTCCATGACTGTCTTCCATGCCGGGCATTCCAGCATCGTAGAGGTTTGACCAACACTGCCGCATGCCCAAGACCCGGATGCCCAGGAGAAGAGACGACACAACATCTCATATGGACTTGTTTTATTGCTGAGAGAGTTTGGACCAAGATTTTGCCGCTAATGATTAAAATAACCGGAATAAAGAGACTTACATTGGACGCTGTTCTGTATGGATGCCTGGAATGCCCCACACAGACTCAGAGAATTATGGCATGGAAGATGGTCAACTCGGTCAAAGCAGCTCTATGGAAGGCCAGGAACATTTTAGTTTTTAAACACGAGATTTTATCTGTGAAGGACATTTTATCCATCAGTCTTAACGAGATGCACCAATACTACATAGTGGATAGGAAAAACTTTCCAATTTTAGCAAGGAAATGGCTTTTATCAGAGTGGAGTTCCATAATATGATGTCACCAAGTGCACTTTTTATGTGAATTTTAAGCTGTTTTGGTATGTTTTTTACAACGTGTATTATATGTAGACAAATGTTTTAAATGGTATGTTTTAAATATGTTATTTAATGTGTTTTTAATGTACTATGGACAAGCATTTTAAGAAAATGTCTATGTATATATATATATGTTATGTAAATAAAAACACCCCCCATTTGGAGGGTTTGTCAACTTAAAAAAAAAATCTGTTCTTATCAGTTTAATATCTGATACGTCCCCTATCTGGGGACCATATATTAAATGGATTTTTAGAACAGGGAGCTGGAAAAAGAGCTTGCTCTGTCCACTCCACGCATTGACCTGGTATTGCAGTACCTCCAGGACCGGTGCACCCCCTTTCTTATTTCAGTATTCAAAAACAGAAACGACGAGCAAGAGGTGCAGCGCAGCTGTGGCGGCTGCTGCTACCCAAGCACTTTGATTGACACTCAGCCCGTCTGCTGCCGTGGAGCTCGCAACATTGTATCCACTGAGCAGCTGCGTCTGCCAGAGTGTGCACAGCACAGGTACAACTGGAAGCAAAACAACACACACAAACACCAGTTCATATGGCAGCCGCACTCTATAGTTTGTACCTACAGCTGCGCTAATAGCCAAGTTGGAAACATCGGGCAGGCACAGCGTATCCTGGCAGCCTGCGTCTGTATGCTCCACGTATTCGGGTCATGGGTGTATGTGCAGGGGGCCCGGAGCCCCAGGGGGCCCATAAAGTCTCTCTTCCCCACATTGTAAACCAATGCTATCAATGAAGCTTTATAGTTTGGGGGCCCAGTTCCAGACTTTGTACTGGGGCCCCGCAGCTTCAAGTTACACCTCCGGATCAGGATAATGCTAGGCCATTCCAACCAGCCTGTGTGAGTGACCTGCAGTCGCTGGTAGTCGAAAAGCGGCCCCCCGGCCGGCCGGCCCCGGATGCGCGCTTCAGAGTGGACAGACAGCAGCGGACCCCCAATCACACAGGCCCGAGGCTTGCTATGCAGCACGGAATACCTCATTGGACTGCAGCACTCCACGCGGGCTGAGATACACGCTCCACGTGGGATGGGCAGTATTCGTCCATGAAGATCCAGGCCAACGTTTAGAGATGGAGCAACACTCGGGGAGCAAAGAACTCCAACGAACGGACGTCTACTTTACAAGGATGTATTGCTTTATTCAATGCATGGACACAGAAACAGTTCAAGCGCTCGATTACAGACCGCAGTCAATACAGTAAAGAAAGAAATGTGTCTGTTTACTGTAAACTTGCATGGAGCTCGTTTGTCAGCCACTGACGGACTGAATGCTGCTGCTGCCACCGCCGCTGCTGCATGTCTGAAACGTGGTCTGACGTTACATGCACCACCAGGGATAAGGCCTTGCCTATAAGCATTCCCCAGCTGGCAAAAACGGAACCTCCCTGCCTATTCCTCACCATGGAAGAACGGAACCTACCTTTTTTTTAAAAAAAAAAAAAAAAAAGAAAGCCACAGCAGCAGCCAACTAGATTTTGGTAGGCCGCTGTCTCCCCCTTGTGTGCTGCATAAAAAATGCACTCCGCTAAAAATAACAATGATCCACGAAATAGAGCGTATGGAGAGAATGAGGCTTCTAGATGAGCCGTCAGGCTATGATAAATTGTATCACACCTGGGCGATATGGATAGATGCCCGGAGCTCACCCCTATTTACTAGGTGGTTACAGACAGGGACATGTGAGTAACACGTTTAAACCACAATCGTAAAGAGAAACAACAATCCCGGAGCCCGCCCCCCCCCCTTTTGTTTTATTTCTTTCTCCCGTGTCTTAGATACCTACCCTCCCTTACCACTCCCCCCCTTACCCTCCCCTCATTCCCCTGTTTGTAGACCTTATAAAATATCACAGACAAACATAATATAGTTCAACTCGAAATTTATTTATTAAGTTTCATTGTCAAAGTTATTTTTACATTGCTTTGAGATAAGGCAAAAGTTCCCCCCCCTCCATGAAACCAATAAAACCTATATTGAATAAAATTAAATGATGCAGTTACCGGTAGTTCTGCAGCTTCTTGGTAGAGATAAAGACCATCTCCCGTCTCCCAGCTGCAGCAGAGACTGACTAAAATGGCTGCCAAGCCCGGTATTAATGCTTCTAAATTGATGACATCACAATGGAGTGACATCATCAGCCTTCCAAACACCTGGTTCATTTGCATACAGCATATATGTATGTATGTATGTGAGTCTATCTATCTTTATTAATTATGTAGAATATTAGAGATGAGCGAGCACCAAAATGCTCGGGTGCTCGTTACTCGGGACGAACTTTTCGCGATGCTCGAGGGTTCGTTTCGAGTAACGAACCCCATTGAAGTCAATGGGCGACCCGAGTATTTTTGTATTTCGCCGATGCTCGCTAAGGTTTCCTTGTGTGAAAATCTGGGCAATTCAAGAAAGTGATGGGAACGACACAGCAACGGATAGGGCAGGCGAGGGGCTACATGTTGGGCTGCATCTCAAGTTCACAGGTCCCACTATTAAGCCACAATAGCGGCAAGAGTGCCCCCCCCCCTCCCAACAACTTTTACTTCTGAAAATCCCTCATTAGCATGGCATACCTTTGCTAAGCACCACACTACCTCCAACAAAGCACAATCACTGCCTGCATGACACTCCACTGCCACTTCTCCTGGGTAACATGCTGCCCAACCGCCCCCCCTCCCCCCCACAGCGCACACCAAAGTGTCCCTGCGCAGCCTTCAGCTGCCCTCATGCCACACCACCCTCATGTCTATTTAGAAGTGCGTCTGCCATGAGGAGGAACCGCAGGCACACACTGCAGAGGGTTGGCACGGCTAGGCAGCGACCCTCTTTAAAAGGGGCGGGGCGATAGCCCACAATGCTGTACAGAAGCAATGAGAAATAGAATCCTGTGCCACCACCATCAGGAGCTGCACACGTGGGCATAGCAATGGGGAACCTATGTGCCACACACTATTCATTCTGTCAAGGTGTCTCTGCATGCCCCAGTCAGACCGGGCTTTTTAATTCATAGACATAGGCAGGTACAACTCCCTATTGTGAAGTCCCTGTCGACCGACAGCATGGGTGGCTCCCTGGAACCCACCGGCGATACACAAAAATATCCCATTGCATTGCCCAACACAGCTGAGGTAGTAATGTCGTGCTTAATGCAGGTGGGCTTCGGCCCACACTGCATGCCCCAGTCAGACTGGGGTTCTTTACAAGTGGAAACAGATGCATTTATAATTCCCTGTGGACCCACAGCATGGGTGGGTGCCAGGAAGCCAACGGCGGTACACAGAAATATCCCATTGCATTGCCCAACACAGCTGAGGTAGTAATGTCGTGCTTAATGCAGGTGGGCTTCGGCCCACACTGCAAGCCCCAGTCAGACTGGGGTTCTTTACAAGTGGAAACAGATGCATTTATAATTCCCTGTGGACCCACAGCATGGGTGGGTGCCAGGAAGCCAATTTTTCGTTAAAGTTAAAGTTTCAACGCTTTTAAGAGCATTGAAACATATAAAAATTGTTTAGAAAAATTAGATGAGTGAGCCTTGTGGCCCTAAGAAAAATTGCCCGTTCAGCGTGATTACGTGAGGTTTCAGGAGGAGGAGCAGGAGTAGGAGGAGGAATATTAGACACAGATTGATGAAGCAGAAATGTCCCCGTTTTGGATGGTGAGAGAGAACGTAGCTTCCATCCGCGGGTGCAGCCTACGTATTGCTTACGTATCGCTGCTGTCCGCTGGTGGAGAAGAGAAGTCTGGGGAAATCCAGGCTTTGTTCATCTTGATGAGTGTTAGCCTGTCGGCACTGTCGGTTGACAGGCGGGTACGCTTATCTGTGATGATTCCCCCAGCCGCACTAAACACCCTCTCCGACAAGACGCTAGCCGCAGGACAAGCAAGCACCTTCAGGGCATACAGTGCTAGTTCAGGCCACGTGTCCAGCTTCGACACCCAGTAGTTGTAGGTGGCAGAGGCGTCACGGAGGACGGTCGTGCGATCGGCTACGTACTCCCTCACCATCCTTTAACAGTGCTCCCGCCGACTCAGCCTTGACTGGGGAGCGGTGACACAGTCTTGGTGGGGAGCCATAAAGCTGTCCAGGCCCTTAAAGACTGTTGCACTGCCTGGGCTGTACATGCTGCTCGATCTCCGCACCTCCCCTGCTACCTGGCCCTCGGAACTGCGCCTTCTGCCACTAGCGCTGTCGGATGGGAATTTTACCATCAGCTTGTCCGCCAGGGTCCTGTGGTATAGCAACACTCTCGAACCCCTTTCCTCTTCGGGAATGAGAGTGGGAAGATTCTCCCTATAGCGTGGGTCGAGCAGTGTGTACACCCAGTAATCCGTAGTGGCCAGAATGCGTGTAACGCGAGGGTCACGAGAAAGGCATCCTAACATGAAGTCAGCCATGTGTGCCAGGGTACCTGTACGCAACACATGGCTGTCCGCACTAGGAAGATCACTTTCAGGATCCTCCTCCTCCTCCTCCTCCTCCTCCTCCTCAGGCCATACACGCTGAAATGATGACAGGCAAGCAGCATGGGTACCGTCAGCAGTGGGCCAAGCTGTCTCTTCCCCCTCCTCCTCATCCTCCTCATGCTGCTCCTCCTCCTCCTCACCGCGCTGAGATATAGACAGGAGGGTGCTCTGACTATCCAGCGACATACTGTCTTCCCCCGCCTCTGTTTCCGAGCGCAAAGCGGCTGCCTTTATGGTTTACAGGGAACTTCTCAAGATGCATAGCAGAGGAATGGTGACGCTAATGATTGCAGCATCGCCGCTCACCACCTGGGTAGACTGCTCAAAGTTTCGAAGGACCTGGCAGATGTCTGCCAACCAGGCCCACTCTTCTGAAAAGAATTGAGGAGGCTGACTCCCACTGCGCCGCCCATGTTGGAGTTGGTATTCCACTATAGCTCTACGCTGCTCATAGAGCCTGGCCAACATGTGGAGCGTAGAGTTCCACCATGTGGGCACGTCGCACAGCAGTCGGTGCACTGGCAGATTAAACCGATGTTGCAGGGTGCGCAGGGTGGCAGCGTCCGTGTGGGACTTGCGGAAATGTGCGCAGAGCCGGCGCACCTTTCCGAGCAGGTCTGACAAGCGTGGGTAGCTTTTCAGAAAGCGCTGAACCACCAAATTAAAGACGTGGGCCAGGCATGGCACGTGCGTGAGGCTGCCGAGCTGCAGAGCCGCCACCAGGTTACGGCCGTAGTCACACACGACCATGCCCGGTTGGAGGCTCAGCGGCGCAAGCCAGCGGTCAGTCTGCTGTGTCAGACCCTGCAGCAGTTCGTGGGCCGTGTGCCTCCTATCTCCTAAGCTGAGTAGTTTCAGCACAGCCTGCTGACGCTTGCCCACCGCTGTGCTGCCACGCCGCGCGACACCGACTGCTGGCGACGTCCTGCTGCTGCTGACACATCTAGATTGCGAGACAGAGGTTGAGGAGGAGGAGGAGGGTGCTTTAGTGGAAGAAGCATACACCGCCGAACATACCACCACCGAGCTGGGGCCCGCAATTCTGGGGGTGGGTAGAACGTGAGCGGTCCCAGGCTCTGACTCTGTCCCAGCCTCCACTAAATTCACCCAATGTGCCGTCAGGGAGATATAATGGCCCTGCCCGCCTGTGCTTGTCCACGTGTCCGTAGTTAAATGGACCTTGCCACTAACCGCATTGGTGAGGGCGCGTACAATGTTGCGGGAGACGTGGTCGTGCAGGGCTGGGACGGCACATCGGGAAAAGTAGTGGCGACTGGGAACTGAGTAGCGCGGGGCCGCCATCATAGCTTTGAAAGCCTCCGTTTCCACAACCCTATACGGCAGCATCTCAAGGCTGATAAATTTGGCTACGTGCACGTTTAACGCTTGAGCGTGCGGGTGTGTGGCGGCGTACTTGCGCTTGCACTCAAACACTTGCGCTAGCGATGGCTGGACGGTGCGCTGAGAGACATTGGTGGATGGGGCCGAGGACAGCGGAGGTGAGGGTGTGGGTGCAGGCCATGAGACGGTAGTGCCTGTGTCCTGAGAGGGGGGTTGGATCTCAGTGGCAGGTTGGGGCACAGGGGGAGAGGCAGCGGTGCAAACCGGAGGCGGTGAACGGCCTTCGTCCCACCTTGTGGGGTGCTTGGCCATCATATGTCTGCGCATGCTGGTGGTGGTGAGGCTGTTGGTGGTGGCTCCCCGGCTGATCTTGGCGCGACAAAGGTTGCACACCACTGTTCGTCGGTCGTCAGGCGTCTCGGTGAAAAACTGCCAGACCTTAGAGCACCTCGGCCTCTGCAGGGTGGCATGGCGCGAGGGTGTGCTTTGGGAAACAGTTGGTGGATTATTTGGTCTGGCCCTGCCTCTACCCCTGGACACTGCACTGCCTCTTGCAACCTGCCCTGCTGCTGCCCGTGCCTCCCCCTCTGAAGACCTGTCCTGTGTAGGCGTTGCACACCAGGTGGGGTCAGTCACCTCATCGTCCTGCTGCTCTTCCTCCGAATCCTCTGTGCGCTCCTCCCTCGGACTTACTGCCCTTACTACTACCTCACTGCAAGACAACTGTGTCTCATCGTCATCGTCCTCCTCACCCACTGAAAGGTCTTGAGACAGTTGCCGGAAGTCCCCAGCCTCATCCCCCGGACCCCGGGAACTTTCCAATGGTTGTGCATCAGTGACGATAAACTCATCTGGTGGGAGAGGAACCACTGCTGCCCAATCTGAGCAGGGGCCCGAGAACAGTTCCTGGGAGTCTTCCGCTCCTGAGCATGTGTCATTGTAGTGGAGTGAGGAGGCTGGGAGGAAGGAGGAGCAGCAGACAGAGGATTCGGATTTGCAGCACTGGACGGCGCAGAACTCTGGGTGGATGATAGCTTGCTCGAAGCACTTTCTGCCATCCACGACAGGACCTGCTCACACTGCTCATTTTCTAATAAAGGTCTCCCGCGTGGACCAATTAATTGGGCGATGAATGTGGGGACGCCAGAAAAGTGCCTCTCTCCTAATCGCGCAGCAGTCGGCTGCGACACACCTGGATCAGGAGCTCGGCCTGTGCCCACACCCTCACTTGGGCCTACGCGTCCTTGGCCGCGTCCACGTCCTCTCGGCCTACCCCTACCCCTCAGCATGCTGTATTACCAGTGATTTCCAAGCTAGGAAAGAAATTGGCGCAAGCCTGCAGCCAAAATAGAATTTTTTCCCTTGTTTTTCAAAGGACAAGCCACACTGCGTGTATTCAATGAATGCTACTAAGTTTAATAACTGTGTTGTGGCCCTGCAAATGTGTCAGAGAACTGCAGTGATGCAAAGTTATTGGCTCCAGCAGATCAGGGATTTCCCATGCAGGAAAAAAATTGGCGCAAGCCTGCAGTAAAACGTAGCTGGCTGCGTCTGATTTTTTTTTAACGTTCTGCACGCAGCACACACGTACCCAGAGCCCTGGGGACTGTCAGAGGCAGGCGGAATAGAATTTTTTCCCTTGTTTTTTAAAAGGACAAGCCACACTGCGTCTATTCAATGAATACTACTAAGTTTAATAACTGTGTTGTGGCCCTGCAAATGTGTCAGAGAACTGCAGTGATGCAAAGTTATTGGCTCCAGCAGATCATGGATTTCC
This sequence comes from Eleutherodactylus coqui, assembly GCF_035609145.1. Taxonomy (NCBI): domain Eukaryota; kingdom Metazoa; phylum Chordata; class Amphibia; order Anura; family Eleutherodactylidae; genus Eleutherodactylus; species Eleutherodactylus coqui. The sequence goes on along the minus strand of NC_089843.1, from coordinate 200,134,242 downwards.
CATGCAGGAAAAAAATTGGCGCAAGCCTGCAGTAAAACGTAGCTGGCTGCGTCTGATTTTTTTTAACGTTCTGCACGCAGCACACACGTACCCAGAGCCCTGGGGACTGTCAGAGGCAGGCAGAATAGAATTGTTTCCCTTGTTTTTCAAAGGACAAGCCACACTGCGTCTATTCAATGAGTAATGTATGTCTTCTGGCCCTGCCTACACAATTCTATCCCTGTAGTATTAATGCCGGGTGCAATGGTCTGCACAGCCGGTTTTGAAAAAAAAAACAAAATATGCAACACTGCTAACAGCAGCCTGGACAGTACTGCACACGGATAGATGTGGCCCTAGATAGGACCGTTGGGGTTCTTGAAGCCTACACTCACTGCTAACACTCTCCCTGCCTAACCACCACTTCTGTCCCTATTGCAGGGCGCAATGCTCTGCAGATCCAATTTTGAAAAAAAAATAAAAATACAGTGCTAACACAGTACTGCACACTATTAGATGTGGCCCTGAGAAGGACCGTTGGGGTTCTTGAAGCCTACACTAACTACTAACGCTCTCCCTACAGCAGCTCCAGCACGATACCACTGTCCCTCAGCTAACTCACAAGGCATGTGTGGCGAGCCGCGGGAGGGGCCGACTTTTATACTCGGGTGACATCTGATCGCCCCAGCCACTCACAGCAGGGGGGTGGTATAGGGCTTGAACGTCACAGGGGGAAGTTGTAATGCCTTCCCTGTCTTTCAATTGGCCAGAAAAGCGCGCTAACGTCTCAGAGAGGAAACTGAAAGTAACTGGAACACAGCGTGGTACTCGTTATGAGTAACGAGCATCCCGAACACCCTAATATTCGCACGAATATCAAGCTCGGACGAGTACGTTCGCTCATCTCTATAGAATATAGATATGGATTATTTCTGAATTATAGATTTTGTAGATATAGATTAAAGATAGATTTAAGATTGTTTGTGTGTGTGTGTGTGTGTGTGTGTGTGTGTGTGTGTGTGTGTGTATATATATATGTAAAAAAAATATAAAATCTGTAGTTATGTATGTATGGCGGGAAAAAAAGGCCTACTGTATGTTTTTAAGTTCTTCGGATGACCATGCCGCTCTATTATTCTCCTTACTAGGGTCTACTAATGCTGGCCCAGGGGAAGGCAATAAAGCCCTATGGGGCCGAAGCCAATTTCCCTCATTTTAGGTAAAAAGTTTCCATCCGTCCCCACTCGAAATGCGGCCGGCCAAAGAGATCCCTCCAGCCGACCGGCCGACGCACCTTCAGAGACAAACTAGTGCTTGCTTCTAGTGTCATCGCCGGCTTAACCGTCCTGTGTAGGGAGCTGACGAGTCCTGCAGCAGCAGCAGGCTCTGCAAGCCTAGGATGCGTGAGCACGGTGCAAGAAGAAGGACTGAGGGTGTGAGGCTGGGCGCGGTTGAGAAGACGTGGGGCGGGGCTATGCAAAGTTTTACAATTCTCCCGGCTGCCTGGGTGCATTGTGGGTGCGCCCAGAGTGCTGGCTGAGCGTGTTGTCTCTAGCCTTGGAAGTGGAGTTGGGCGGGCCGGGCTACAGGTGAAACCCGTTTCGGGTTATCGCTTCTCGGCCTTTTGGCTAAGATCACATGTGGGTCGGAGAAGAGGATCGCTTGGAGTGGTGAAATGGAGCCTAAGGCTATACGGAACACCATCCGCTTTCTGGTTAAGCCAGATTCCTGCAGAAGAGTGGAGCTGGGAACCTTCGTCCAGGAAGTCCTCTTTGAAGCACTGAAGCTGAAAGCTGCTGACATCTTCTGCCTGCAAGACCACACCGGCAAAGGACTGTTTGATGTCTCTTTTGAGACAAACAGCTTCTGCCTGAATATCTTTGAACGCTGGAAGCTGCTGAAAGAAGAAGGGAAGCTGAGCGACTTCATCCTGCTGCCACTGTTCCAGATGGATGAGAAGCCAGTGACTCTGCATCTATTTAACCCCTTCACTGAGCTCTCTCATGTGGTGGCGTTCCTGCAGAGATCCTGCAGAGATACTGCAGCAATGTGCGTGGAGGAGTGAAGCTGAAGAATGCTTTTGGGATCCCCAATGGCAAGCTGCGTTTCTGGGTGCGTTTTCGCACAGACCCTAATGGCATCGGAGGAGTAAAGCCCCCACCATCCTCCTTCTCCCTGGGAGGCAACAGAGGATATTTGACCTACCCAGGCCAGCCCCGCTACTGCAGGCTGTGTTTGCAGTTTGGACACACACAAGACTTCTGTCCTAATGGCCGCTGCTGCAGGAATTGTGAGTACACGGCCATGAGGCTGGACAGTGCCCTAAGCCTCACTAATGTGACCTGTGTGGCTCCATTTTGCACCTGGCAAAGAACTGCCCCAAGGGACTAATGACGAGCCGCAGTTATGCTGATGCAGCTCGCACTGGAAGAGGACCCATTTTCTTTGAAAGCGGTTTGGACACTGGGGTTACTGAACCAGAAGAATTGATGCCTGTGGTTGAGGCCCCCTGTCGCTTGCCGCCACTGTCTCGGACAACTGCGCAAAATCAAGCGTCCACCTCAGGACTCCAGCCAGAACAGCCAGGGATTACAACAGCAACCGCAGCAGAGGTAAACCCGATGGGAGCTCCTGTACCTCAGAGTTTGCCCTCTGAGGTCTCCAGCGCTGAGCCTGCTGCACAGAGTGCCCCCCCTGCTGCCCCCCTGGGAGTTACTACAGCCGATCATCAGGCAGCCACGGCCTCCCAGCTACAAGTGTCTGCAGCTGCCCAACCCCAGCATGATGAGGATACAGATGACAGCACCACCATCATCCCTGACGCAGGTACTGTGAGTATGGAACTGTCTTTGCCTTCCTCTACAAATTCTGTTATTCCAGGAACTGTGTGCTCCCCTACTGCTGGCATTATGCCAGGACTTGCACCTAAGAGGCAGGAGGGGGAGGAGGACTCTTGGGCGTTGGTGCAAAGAAGCAAATCTAAAAGGATGAAAACTGCACCTAGTGCTACAAACTCCTCTGAGGGCTCCATACCTTGTGCCCAAAGCCCAGCCAGCCCCCCTGTTTGTTTAAGCACCAATGCTTTTGAGGTGCTGGCAGACTTAGAGGAGGACATGCTGTCCCCCAGCAGTGGGGCATCCTCCCCATTTCTGGACACCGACGCAATTGAGCAGTTTGTTGGTGCCTTGCAAATGCCTAATGTCTGAAAGTATTGTAATGTTGGTTGTTTTCCTGTTATTGTTTTTATCCTCATAACCATTCATTTCATCAGTTTTATCCCTAAATGTAAGGGTTATATGTAGCAGAGCTAGACGTGCGGCTATTTTAGAGCACCTGTCCACACGGTCTGCTGACATTCTCTGCCTGCAGGAGTGCGGTTTGACCTCTATACCTAAAGCTTCGGAATGGCCGCACGGCCAGTCGCTGTGGTCAACATCCACAAAAAACAAAAATGATGGCGTGGGGATTTTGTTTACAAACAACAGTTATGTTATAGATAAATATGTTGTCATAGAGGAGGGCAGATGTCTTCTGGCTTATGTCACATTCCGAAATGTGCGATTCAGGGTTATAAATGTGTACGCCCCTCCAGATAAGAACGAGCGCAAGGAGCTGTTTGAAAAACTAAAGTTGTTCCTACCAGGCGGTTTGCCAGTTTTTTTGGTGGGAGATTTGAACTGTCACCTCCAAGGAGAAAAAATGGATGTGACAGCCAAACAGCTCAACCAGATGACATCTGACCTCCAGTTATTAGATGTAGTAGCATTAGCAAAGGTGAAGCCCGTACCTGACACGTATCATGCGGACAGGGGTGGGGTGCACGCTCGTTTAGACTACATCTTTGTTTCTAAAACTGTTAATGTTAAAAGTTACAGCCAGGAGAGGGTTAATTTTTCAGACCATGAGTGCCTGAAGTGTGTGTGTGTGAGTTAGAGGATGTCGTGCGGTATGGGAGAGGGGTATGGAAAATGAATGTGAGCCTGCTGGAGGATGAGAGTGTGTATGAGGACTTCAGGAAGGTGTATGAGGAATGGCAGAGAATGAAGAATGACTTTGGGAGTGTCATGGCCTGGTGGGAGTGGGTGAAAGGAAAGATTGGGGTCTTCTTCAGGAAAAGAGGCTACAGGATGGCTGCGAGGAAGAGAGAGATGTATGCGAGAGTGAATGCTAAACTGAATGTGCTGCATAAACTAAGGGAGGCCGGTGTGAATGTGGATGAGGAGCTGTGTGATGCCAGGAAGAAGGTGAATGAGTCTGCGGGAGAGAGGGAAGCAAATCATGTTCCAGGCCAAGTTGGACACAATGGAGAAGGATGAATGTTGTTCACGGTTTTTCTTTAAAAAGTTAGCCAAAAGTAAACGGATGTGAGTGTGGTGAGGGACATGGATGGGAAGGAGCTGAAGGGAGAGGAGGTAGCAGAGGCAATTGAGGATTTCTATAGAGACTTGTATAGTGAAAAGATGAGAGATGCAAGTCTAGAGAGGGAGGTGATCGGTTCCCTTACAGACAGGATCGCAGAGGAGGATCTACCACCATTAGTGAGGGATATAACAGAGGATGAGGTGAGAAAGGTATTTGAGAGCATGACACGGAATAAAACCCCAGGAATGGATTACCGATGGAATTTTATTTGTTCTTCTGGCCTATTGTTGGTAGTGATATACTGCAGTTGTACCAGTGGATGTGGAGGGAAGGTAACATAGGGTTAAGTATGAAAGAGGGATTAGTGGTATTAATCTTTAAAAAAGGAGATAAATCAGACTTGCGTAATTGGAGGCCTATCACCCTGCTTAATGTGGACTACAAGGGGTACGCCAAGTTGCTTGCCAGTCGCATGAGTAGGGTGATAGCCCAGGTAGTTCAGGAGGATCAGGTATGTGGTGTGCCTGAGCGCTCCATTGCAGGTAACCTAAGCCTACTCCGAGATGTCCTCTGGGATGGGATGCAGAGGGACAGGAGTGTGATGGTTCTATCCTAAGATTTTGAGAAAGCCTTTGACCGGCTTTCTCATGCCTTTCTGTTTAATGTGTTAGATAGGATGGGTTTCCCATCTAGTTTCTTAAGAGCTATCAGAAGCCTCTATGATGGGATTGGAAGCCAAATTCTACTCCGTGGCTTTGTAACAAACAGGATTAGAGTCTGTTCGGGAGTCAGACAAGGCTGCCCGTTATCCCCGTTAGTATTTATTTGTGCTATGGAACCCTTGTTCTGTATGTTGCGGAGAGATAAATTTATGAGAGGAATGATGGTACCGGGCAGTGGAGGGAAGGCTGTGAAGGCTCTTGGTTACATGGATGACGTCTGCATAGTGACTGAGCATAAAGCAGAGTTGAGCAGAGCTAAACTGCATACAAACATCTTCTGCGGGGCATCAGCCTTCCGTGTGAATTGGGACAAATGTGAGGTGAAGTGCTTTGGAGGAAAGTGTGAAGTGGCAGATGTGGGAGTGAAAGTGGTCAACAGTATAAAAGTATTAGGCATAAAGTTTGAAGAACGCTTGGATGGCCATGAGAATTGGGAAGAAGTAAGAGACAAAATAAACAGAAAATTAGACTTCTGGAAACTGCGAGAGCTAACCTTCACAGGTAAAACACTCATCATCAAATGTGTCATCTTACCAATGCTGCTCTACATAGCTAACATTTTCCCACCAAGCTACATGGAGCTCAGGAAAATAAAGAGTCCTGTTCCTCTTTCTGTGGGGGGTCAAAATGGAGAGAGTGAAAAGAACCACAGTGGTAAAGTCCAGACAAAACGGTGGCTTAGGCTTCCCGGATGTCCAACTGTATTTGGCGGTTAACTTTATGATGACCGTACTCAGACTCATCCAAGGGGATACTAAAGTGGCGTTCATGACCAAATACATTGGGGGATGGCTGCTCTGCAGGTTACAATGGTGTGAGAGGAGGCTGACACAGCCGGTGGCGTTTACTTGTCCAGCCTGGTATGTGCGAATGGAAAAGTTTGTGAAAGAGAATGGTTTGACTGGTCTGAACAAAAACGAGCTACGAAACAAAAAGAAGGTGCTACAAATCTGTAAGAGAGGAGAACAGGCAGAAGACATTGACTTACTAACACATGTAGAGGCAGAAAAAGTCTGGGGTAACCTTTCTCGGGAGGACGGGACAAACAGACAGAATGACATCATGTGGTTAAGTATGCAAGGGGCTTTACCTGTGAGAGAGGTCCAGAAAAAGAGGGACCTGATGCGTAGTGAAGCGTGCCCACGACAGAGCTGTGGAGGGATAGAGAGCATCCTACATGTCTTCTGGAACTGCAGGTTCGCACAACGAGTGTTGGGAAAGTTGAAAGCCCTGATAAAAGAGCTCACAGGGCTCACATACTTATCATTTGCCTTCGTGCTTTTTGGTATAGGAGTCACGAATAAAGACAAAAGTCATGTTTTATGGTTGTTAATGTTATGTATTAAAGAGGTACTCTGGGACGCACGAAACATCTATGTGTATAAAAGGAAATGCTACGAGGAAGATGTGATTTGGATTACGGTTTTCTCCAGCAGGTTTTGGGGTATTTTGTAGCTTCCAAATTGTACAGTGTGCACACATCATCGACCAGGATCAGACACAAATGCTGGTCTAAAACCGGGAGAGTCTCTACAATGTGTAAAGGCTCAGGCTTTTTATTATAACACATGATAACCGCCCTTTAATGGGCGTGCAACAGATTACATCAGTAACATATAGGATTCTCATTTGTCGGATCATATAGAATCCCCCACCTCTCTGCCCACCCTCTCCAAGTGCTGATGTGGCATGGACTCTGTCCTAGCTGAAGTCAGCTCCGTGTAGTGATGAATCATTGTTTAACTAGCTTCAGGATGGGAGTGGAAGGGGGCTAGGTAAACACTCAGTATATACATATAATCCTATAACCTTTAACTCTTAGAGGCTGGTTGTGCAACTTGTGTAATCAGAGCAAATACCATGATTAGATTGTGTGTGTGTCCTTTAAACTCCACAGAGCTAAGAGTTATTACAACAGCATAATACATTTGGTTTATACAAATCGATAGACATTTTATACTAATTAATTATCATGTCTACTACAATCCCCCATTAAAATGTCTATCCTCTAACTCTCTATCTAATTTTCACAGTTCTCTGCGCATGAGCCTATAACTGGAGCGCGTTGAAGGTTCGTTTTAGAGTCTTGAAGGGGGTGTAGGACTTGTCCACTCCTTCTGGGGATGCATCCAGCAAACTCATGGTGGGAGCGGCTTTTCCATCATCAGTTTTGCAGGTCTCTCTGACACAGGGCATAACACAGCAGACTAGAACAGAAAAGGTAACCATCAGTTCACATACAACAGCAACGCCCGTCTGTGCCAGGATCCTTTACCACCCGCTCCTCCATGGCGAGTACTGGTCCCAAAAGTTAGCTCTTTTTAGTTAGTGTGGTCAGCTTCTTAATGGCAAGTGCATCTTTACCCGCGGGTCACGTGTCGTCTAGGATGTAGGTACAACAAGTCTCCCCTATCATCTTACAGACACTCCCCTTTTTAGCTAAAGTCATATCTAAGGCCATTCTATTTTGAAAAGTCATAGTTGAGGTAGGTCCTATTGGTCGACTAGTCCCTATAAGGCGTCTCTAGTATAATTTATAAACCACTGTTAATTATAATAAAACATAATTAATCCAGTCAACATTTATTTACCATAATGATCAGGAAAATGGACTCGAATCTAGTTTTAACTTGGTCTCTATTTTCTAAAACTCGTCAGGTACCCCCCTTGGCTATCCTATGACGTCAATGTATACGTGTAGATCAAAACTACCACCAGAGGTCTCTCTTCTCGCTCTAGTATAATGTTACAATACTAGTAGTGTGTACAGGTACGCACGGCGTGGGACTCCCTAATCTTCACCCACACCAATGTCCCTCCTGGAGATAGTCCTAATGGTGAACACGTCCAGGTCGCCTCACCCTGACCCTACACTACCTAGTGACAAGACTGGAAGGAACCGCCGTAACTATGCGGAAAACAAGGATAGACCAACATGACAGGATAACCACAAAACACAGACTGAGATGGATCGAGATAAAGTAACTATTGGGGGTAACCTCATTATCCTCAATGCTGTCTGACAGGATGTGGAGGAGCATAAGGGCTTTACTAAGGCACACTACCCTGTCCAATTACCCTCCAGGCGGGTCCTCTACCTCATGTCTCCACAAAGCCAGTAAACGTCTCCTAAGGACTGGACCTGATTCTGTGTCCATTCCCCTCCTATCGTACCGTAGGAGGAGCAATACCCGTTGGTGAGTTCCCCAAAAATCTCCCTCCATCCTGCCTGTTTGCCCGGCAGGTGTAGTTTCCAGGGTAGTCAGTAATACTCTCTCCGATGCAAAACACTTAAGTAGTTATAGAGTATTCCTTCTTCCATTTCTCACGGACAGTGTAATTAGCGGAAATGTTCGTGAAGAGACTAATAAACCACTCTTCAGCATCTACAAGGAGATTTAGGGGGACCATCCCCGAGTGTAGTCGGGCACTACCGCACACGCAACAGTTAGACTTGTTGCTCCTGTTAGCATTTGTACCTCATCAACTCCAACCAGAGATTCTGGTCAGAGTAGCCAGTCGCTACTGTCAAGGTGTCCTCAAAGGTAGGGTCGGCTATGATCATCATGTTCGTCAAGGTCTTTATCTTACGACGGAGGGGGTTAATTATGGGCACAGGACTAAGTGAAGGCTTCCATTCGGGTGCATCTACCATATCCCTTATTTTAAACTTCCCTAAGGGATCTGTCCTCCCGTACCGGTATGTCCCCAGACTATAAGTCCCCCCGTCCCCCGGGCTTGGATCTCCCATGGTTAATGTAAAAACCGCATTAAAACCAAGCAATATACTAAGTTCAGCCTTCCAATACCTGCTGTCATTATTCTCAAGGAGAGTTATACGACTAATTAGGGATTTCCCGCTCTTGTCTTTCTTATTTAAGGCACTTCGCGGTTTATAGGACCAGTCTATTCCTGTGTTACATCCCACTAATCCCCAATAACGGCAGTCTTCTCCCCAGATGTTATCAGTGGCGCGAACATATTGTATTCCCCGGGTATATAAGTCATATAACCAGCTGGACTGAGCTAAATCTGGCCTGCGGTGGGATCTTGCGCCTAGACACGGGACCACAGTACAATAGTCGAAGGAAGATGCGGCTACTTGAGCATTGGACGAGTTATACTAGAAGGTAACCATACCCTCATATTCTTCCGACTAAGGATTCTAGTTGCCACCCTCCTCTCTCACTAGCCCTAACCAGAGTAATGTCTTTGGCACAACTAAGACTGGTCTCCCGGATCTGAAGCTTTCTTACAGTATGAAGCATGGATCCATGTAAGTCTTTCGGCTAGTTTCACAGCTGTGGCAGTAGTCAGAAGCACCTGGTAGGGGCCATCAAATCGGGGCTCAAGAGGGTGCTTCCTGAGGAACTTCTTGACGCACACCCAATCCCCAGGCTGCAAGATATGTGTCCCAGTGTCTGCCTCTGAGTCTGGAAGAGAACACCTGTGCATAGGCTTTGGTTAGTTCTTTAACAACGGAAATCAAATAATTAGTCAACACATCAGATTGTAATTGTAACTACTGAGGATAGTAACGACCTAGCCTTGGGGCTAGCCCAAACAATCTCGTAGGTAGATAATGTATAATCCCCCCTGGGTTCATATCTAACACTGTATAAGGCTATTGGATGACAGTCTTTCCAAAGTGGCGTCATTTTTAAGTATCTTACTTTTTAGCGTGCCACTACGTCTCTCCACCTTTCCACTACTCTAAAGATGGTACAGTATGTAAAAGGCCTGGGATACACCCAGAGCAGACATATGTTACATTCACCTGCGAAGTTTATACCTCTGTCTGACTCTGAATTACTTCTGGTACCCCATATTCACAGTTTACCTCGTTCATGAGCTTCTTTGCGGTTACCTACTTGTTTGCCTTGGTAACAGGGTCGGCCTCCAACCTGCAAAGACATCAACAACAACAAGCACGTATTCATACTTCCCAACAAGTGGGAGCTGAACGTAGTCAATTTGCAATCCCTGAAATGGGTAGAGTGGTCCCGGCAAGTGTGATGTGGCAAATTTACTTCTGCCCTGACTCACCTATGGTATAGATCATGCTAAACTGGACAAATGATGCAGCAGCTACAGAGAACCTAGAAGTCACCCATCCTCTTTCAAGCGTCGTCATCATTGCTGCTTTACTAGGTGGGTCTTTCCGTCCATCAGCTGGGCCATCATGGGATACAGGAACTGTGGTAGGCAAGTGCTGTTGACTGTTCACCATACGCTGTCCTGTTTCTGCTGCTCCCATATTAGTCCATTTATTCTTTCCTTCCTTGCTGGCTTGTAACTGTAAAAGTCTTTAGCATATCAAAGTCAAAATTTTTGTCAATGTCCAAAGTTTTTACCACTGACGCATGCTGTCAGTATCTTTCTTCTTTCTTCCACGGCTTGAGGGCCGCTGCCTTTGCTATGCTGTCAGCAAGGGTGTCGTCTCTCGCCTCTCTAGTGTAGGAATCGGTGCGAACTCTCAACTTTGTCAGGTAGAAGTAGGGCCTCCATGCGACTCTGTACCGCTGCACCATTCTCAATTGGTTGTCCTGCTAAGGTAAAAACTGTCTGGCCTTCCATATTGGGCCGTAATCATGAGCTATACCAAATGCATACCAGGAGTCAGTGTAAAGGATTGCCGGTCTTACCTCTCGCCACTCTACACGCCTCAGTGATGGCCTTCAATTCCGCTTCTTGTACTGTGACATGCGGAGGCAGAGCTTCTGCTTCTAGGACATCTTGTTGTGTGACCACTGCATATCCGATGTGGAGTCATCAGTCCTCACCCTGGTACCATCTGCAAAAAGCTCAACATATACATTATCAACAGAGGTTCTGGTAACTGTTTGCATACCTGCAGTTTCTTACCGAATTAGTACTAAATAATCGTGCTGATGTTCTATTTAACATGGCTCGGAATCTTGTTATCTTATTCCATTTATTTATTTACTTTTTTTAATTTTTTTTTAAACCCAATAGCTGATCTACAACACCTAGATCATCTATGACCCAGATCACCTATGCCTCCCCCCTTTTGAACCGGAATACTCAATGGAAAAAGAGTAATTGCGTTCAAACTAGTAAACCAAGAGGCACAAAAACAAGCACTTTGTAGGTCAAGGTGACATTGTATGCAGCGAAGTCTGAGCGAAAATCTCCTTACAAATTTTTTTTTTTCCTTTCAGGTCGCAGTTAGCATTTTTTAACACAAGGGGGCGCAACACAAGTCAAATTTTACGTCACCCAGTGTAATAGTATTTCAGGGAATGGCCACGTTTAGCTTTTACTCTCCTGTGGAATATAAATATAGCTTCAGTGTAGACTGACACTAGAATATACAAAAGACTTAAGGAAAAACTAAAGAATACGGATGAATTAACATCCTACTCTGGGCAATTCAGTCCCTCTTTCTTCACATAAAAAGTAAAATTACTTCACCAAATTGCATGAAAAAGTTTGCTGGGTGACTATAGGGAAATTATTCCATCTGTAGGAGCCTTCCATAACATCATCTGTCTGAGCATCCATTGGAGAAGCGGGCAGTGGAAAACAGAGCCCCTGGGAACATGAGAGAGCGTCCCCTGTCATGTATTCCGGGCCTCTGCCCCCCATGCATCAACTCCAATCTTCCATGCACTATAAACCAGCTTAGTCATCTACTATGTCCCAAGCTGCATCTCCACAAAGGTTTGTTTCCCTGAACTTATCACACATCCAAAGTGGCCACATCTTGGAGCGTAACAAAGTCCGGTCAAACAAAACCTTACTTCAGACAATCATGATGTTAGCACTGGATACAGTGGCATTGGGGAATATAGGCCTCCCAAGTGCAGCAAAATGGCCACCAGAGGCAGAAAGGGGCGGGGCTACAGAGTCACACTATGTGGAGTTGTAAACATTGCAAGCGCGGCCGCCATTACAGGGAGGGGCTGTAGTCAACACAAAGGCATTACATTGTTCATAAGCAATACACATACCCCCCCCCCCCCACATGCTTTCTCCTCTTGAATCTCTTAACTACGTTATACCAAAAAAAAACTAGCTAAAAACGCCTTTCTTTCTGCTGGGCTTCCTGCTCATCTTCTGAAAACTGTCTACAATCTATCTTACCATATTCATTTCTGCTTATCTGTCCATGACCTGACATTTCTTTCTGCAACTTTTCCTGGTCCTTTCCCATTGTTCAGTAAACTCTGCTCCCTTCCCTTCAGCAACCAAATCACAAGCTCTATGACCTTTGTCCTTGCTCACTCTATGCTACCTGCTTATTCTATCCTATCCGAAGTTTCTGGACACAGTAGTGTTCCTCTTGTAAAATCTGCTTTCTTCAAATCCTTCCAATATAACCTCTCTTTCCCACTCAGATTACACATTAATTCTATAAAACACAAGACAACGGGAACGGAAGGGTTAATTGAGAAAAGCTTTCAGTCCACTCTCTTATCAGCAACCCTCCCCCAATAATAAACACTGCACATTCTTTCTATAATACCAAACAGACGGGATTACTGGAGAATACCCACAACGGCTCAAGGTATATATCTCATCTACCTTTATATCAACCCACCGTCTACTAGTAATCCCCAAGTGCACTCCTTGTACACGATCTAGACAGGACATTTAGCTATACACAGAAGCTGACGATTATTTTCAATGACCAAAACCTCAACAATATTCTGGAGACATCAGCCGTCACACCATGGCTATATTCCCGCGTATATACCTTTTCACATATGAGAACATAACACGCTCAATCATAAAGGTAAATATGCGTATAATAAATCTTCCTAACCTCACACTAGTTTACCTAGGAGTAAGTGTCTGGCGCGCTCCCTCAGACTTAAACAGCCGAGTCCGCCCTTCTGACACATTAACCCTCACAGAATTTGTCTCTTGGTCTTGTATACACAATTTTTAACCGTCTCAGACATAGCAGCCACAGCATACAAAATACCCCTTAAGCAGGTTACAACGGTGGTCTTTTTTCCGAGTAAGAAAGAACTATATTACCTGCCTTTCATTGATTTATCACTCTGGATCAGAAACAGGCAGAAAAGCAGTCAGAACCCAGATCACATCGGTAGATTTACATAAAGCAATCTTACCGTGTTCTGTAGATTTTCGGGCCCCTGAGTTCTGTGTGCCATCCGCCGATCTCTGTATTTTTCCAGAATAAAAGAAAGCAAAATCTCTTAACTCGGTCCACCCAGGATACGCCACTGATCTGGATTACGGTTTTCTCCAGCAGGTTTTGGGGTATTTTGTAGCTTCCGAATTGTACAGTGTGCACACATCATCGACCAGGATCAGACACAAATGCTGGTCTAAAACCGGAAGAGTCTCTACAATGTGTAAAGGCTCAGGCTTTTTATTATAACACATGATAACCGCCCTTTAATGGGCGTGCAACAGATTACATCAGTAACATATAGGATTCTCATTTGTCGGATCATATAGAATCCCCCACCTCTCTGCCCACCCTCTCCAAGTGCTGATGTGGCATGGACTCTGTCCTAGCTGAAGTCAGCTCCGTGTAGTGATGAATCATTGTTTAACTAGCTTCAGGATGGGAGTGGAAGGGGGCTAGGTAAACACTCAGTATATACATATAATCCTATAACCTTTAACTCTTAGAGGCTGGTTGTGCAACTTGTGTAATCAGAGCAAATACCATGATTAGATTGTGTGTGTGTCCTTTAAACTCCACAGAGCTAAGAGTTATTACAACAGCATAATACATTTGGTTTATACAAATCGATAGACATTTTATACTAATTAATTATCATGTCTACTACAGATGATTGTGTCAGACTGATCCTGAGTCGCCTTTATATGTGTTATTTATATGATAAAAAGAAGCGAGGAGTAGCTGATGCCGAAGGGATATGGAAATTCAAGAAATGGAAACACCTTGTAAAGTTATAAGTATTCTTCTTTATTGTGTGATTTGAGTGTAATTTGCAGATTTACAATGATTGAATAACCTGTATGTGCAAATAAAGTTTATTTTACAAAAAAAAAATCTGTTCTTATCAGTTTAATATCTGATACGTCCCCTATCTGGGGACCATATATTAAATGGATTTTTAGAACAGGGAGCTGGAAAAAGAGCTTGCTCTGTCCACTCCGCGCATTGACCTGGTATTGCAGTACCTCCAGGACCGGTGCACCCCCTTTCTTATTTCAGTATTCAAAAACAGAAACGACGAGCAAGAGGTGCAGCGCAGCTGTGGCGGCTGCTGCTGCTACCACCCAAGCACTTTGATTGACACTCAGCCCGTCTGCTGCCGTGGAGCTCGCAACATTGTATCCACTGAGCAGCTGCGTCTGCCAGAGTGTGCACAGCACAGGTACAACTGGAAGCAAAACAACACACACTCACACACAGTTCATATGCCAGCTGCACTCTATAGTTCGTACCTACCGCTGCGCTAATAGCCAAGTTGGAAACATCGGGCAGGCACAGCGTATCCTGGCAGCCTGCGTCTGTATGCTCCACGTATTCGGGTCATAGGTGTATGTGCAGGGGGTGCGGTCGCACCTGGGGCCCGGAGCCCTAGGGGGCCCATAAAGTCTCTCTTCCCCACATTGTAAACCAATGCTATCAATGAAGCTTTATAGTTTGGGGGCCCAGTTCCAGACTTTGTACTGGGGCCCCGCAGCTTCAAGTTACACCTCCGGATCAGGATAATGCTAGGCCATTCCAACCAGCCTGTGTGAGTGACCTGCAGTCGCTGGTAGTTGAAAAGCGGCCGCCCGGCAGGCCCCGGATGCGCGCTTCAGAGTGGACAGACAGCAGCGGACCCCCAATCACACAGGCCCGAGGCTTGCTATGCAGCACGGAATACCTCATTGGACTGCAGCACTCCACGCGGGCTGAGATACACGCTCCACGTGGGATGGGCAGCATTCGTCCATTAAGATCCAGAAGATCCAGGCCAACGCTTAGAGATGGAGCAACACTCGGGGAGCAAAGAACTCCAACGAATGGACGTCTACTTTACAAGGATGTATTGCTTTATTCAATGCATGGACACAGAAACAGTTCAACCGCTCGATTACAGACCGCAGTCAATACAGTAAAGAAAGAAATGTGTCTGTTTAATGTAAACTTGCATGGAGCTCGTTTGTCAGCCACTGACGGACTGAATGCTGCTGCTGCCACCGCCGCTGCTGCATGTCTGAAACGTGGTCTGACGTTACATGCACCACCAGGGATAATGCCTTGCCTATAAGCATTCCCCAGCTGGCAAAAACGGAACCTCCCTGCCTATTCCTCACCATGGAAGAACGGAACCTAACTTTTTTTTTTCAAAAAAAAAAGAAAGCCACAGCAGCAGCCAACTAGATTTTGGTAGGCCGCTGTCTCCCCCTTGTGTGCTGCATAAAAAATGCACTCCGCTAAAAATAACAATGATCCACGAAATAGAGCGTATGGAGAGAATGAGGCTTCTAGATGAGCCGTCAGGTTATGATTAATTGTATCACACCTGGGCGATATGGATAGATGCCCGGAGCTCACCCCTATTTACTAGGTGGTTACAGACAGGGACATGTGAGTAACACGTTTAAACCACAATCGTAAAGAGAAACAACAATCCCGGAGCCCGCCTCCCCCCTTTTTGTTTTATTTTCTCTTTCTCCCGTGTCATAGATACCTACCCTCCCTTACCACTCCCCCCCTTACCCTCCCCTCATTCCCCTGTTTGTAGACCTTATAAAATATCACAGACAAACATGATATAGTTCAACTCGAAATTTATTTATTAAGTTTCATTGTCAAAGTTATTTTTACATTGCTTTGAGATAAGGCAAAAGTTCCCCCCCCCCCCCCCCTCCATGAAACCAATAAAACCTATATTGAATAAAATAAAAATGATGCAGTTACCGGTAGTTCTGCAGCTTCTTGGTAGAGATAAAGACCATCTCCCGTCTCCCAGCTGCAGCAGAGACTGACTAAAATGGCTGCCAAGCCCGGTATTAATGCTTCTAAATTGATGACATCACAATGGAGTGACATCAGCCTGCCATACACCTGGCTCATGACATCACAAGGGAGTGACATCATCAGTAGAGATGAGCGAACGTACTCGTCCGAGCTTGATACTCGTTCGAGTTTTAGCGTGTTCAAAATGCTCGTTACTCGTAACGAGTACCACGCGATGTTCGGGTTACTTTTACTTTCATCTCTGAGACGTTAGCGCGCTTTTCTGGCCAATAGAAAAACAGGGAAGGCATTACAACTTCCCCCTGCGACGTTCAAGCCCTATACCACCCCTCTGCAGTGAGTGGCTGGCGAGATCAGGTGTCACCCAAGTATAAAAATCGGCCCCTCCCGCGGCTCGCCTCAGATGCGTTGTGACATAGCTGAGGGACAGTGGTATTGTGCTGGAGCTGCTATAGGGAGAGTGTTAGGAGTTAGTGTAGGCTTCAAGAACCCCAACGGTCCTTCTTACGGCCACATCTAACCGTGTGCAGTAGTGTGGAGGCTGCTTTTTGCAGTGTTGCACATTTTTTTTTTGGTATTTCGGCCGTGCAGAGCATTGCGCCCTGCAGTAATAGTCCAGGGACAGAAGTGTGGAGGCAGGGAGAGCGTTAGGAGTTATTGTAGGCTTCAAGAACCCCAACGGTCCTTCTTAGGGCCACATCTAACCGTGTGCAGTAGTGTGGAGGCTGCTTTTTGCAGTGTTGCACATTTTTTTTTTTTGGTATTTCGGCCGTGCAGAGCATTGCGCCCTGCAGTAATACTCCAGGGACAGAATTGTGTAGGCAGGGCCAGAAGACATATATTATTGATTGAATGTACGCAGTGGGCCTTTTCTAAAAAATATTGGAAAAAAATCTATTTGGCCTGCCTGTCTCTGTGCTCAGTGTTCTGGGTCCGTGTGTGCTGGGGGTAGTAGTTCTCCAAATAAATACGCAGCCAGCTAAGTGTTACAGCAGGCGTGCGCCAAATTATTTCCTGGCTCAGAAATCACCGCTCTGTTGCAGTTAATAACAGTGCAACACTGCAGTGCCGTGACACACTGCAGGGACAGAATTGTGTAGGCAGGGCCAGAAGACATATAGATTGAATATACGCAGTGGTCCTTTTGAAAAAAATATTTGAAAAAAATCTATTTGGCCTGCCTGTCACTGTGCTCAGTGTTCTGGGTCCGTGTCTGCTGGGGGTAGTAGTTCTACAAATAAATACGCAACCAGCTAAGTTACAGCAGGCGTGCGCCAAATTATTTCCTGGCTCAGAAATCACCGCTCTGTTGCAGTTAATAACAGTGCGACACTCTGCAGTTCTGTCACACACTCCAGGGACAGAATTGTGTAGGCAGGGCCAGAAGACATATATTATTGACTGAATATACGCAGTGGTCCTATTCAAAAAAATATTGGGCAAAAAATCTATTTGGCCTGCCTGTCACTGTGCTCAGTGTTCTGGGTCCGTGTCTGCTGGGGGTAGTAGTTCTACAAATAAATACGCAGCCAGCTAAGTGTTACAGCAGGCGTGCGCCAAATTATTTCCTGGCGTTCCATAAGCGAAGTCAGCCTCCAACCACAGGCCAATAAGCGGCACATTTAATTACAGCGCTCTGTTTCTGCATTACTGGTAATACAGCGTGCAGAGGGGTAGGGGTAGGCCTAGAGGACGTGGGCGCGGCCAAGGACGCGGAGGCCCTAGTCCGGGTGTGGGCACAGGCCGAGCTCCTGATCCAGGTGTATCGCAGCCGACTGCTGCGGGATTAGGAGAGAGGCACGTTTCTGGCGTCCCCACATTCATAGCACATTTAATGGGTCCACGCGGTAGACCTTTATTAGAAAATGAGCAGTGTGAGCAGGTCCTGTCGTGGATGGCAGAAAGTGCTTCCAGCAACCTATCGTCCACCCACAGTTCTGCGCCGTCCACTGCTGCAACTCAGAATTCTCTGGCTGCCGAGTCGGGGTCCGGGGGATGAGGCTGGGGACTTCCGGCAACTGTCTCAAGACCTTTCAGTGGGTGAGGAGGCCGATGACGATGAGACACAGTTGTCTATCAGTGAGGTAGTAGTAAGGGCATTAAGTCCGAGGGAGGAGCGCACCGAGGATTCTGAGGAAGAGCAGCAGGACAATGAGGTGACTGACCCCACCTGGTTTGCTACGCCTACTGAGGACAGGTCTTCAGAGGGGGAGGCAAGGGCAGCAGCAGGGCAGGTTGCAAGAGGCAGTGCGGTGGCCAGGGGTAGAGGCAGGGCCAGACCGAATAATCCACCAACCGTTTCCCAAAGCGCCCCCTCGCGCCATGCCACCCTGCAGAGGCTGAGGTGCTCAAAGGTCTGGCAGTTTTTCACTGAGAGTGCAGACGACTGACGAACAGTGGTGTGCAACCTTTGTCGCGCCAAGATCAGCCGGGGAGCCACCACCACCAGCATGCGCAGACATATGATGGCCAAGCACCCCACAAGGTGGGACAAAGGCCGTTCACCGCCTCCAGTTTGCACCGCTGCCTCTCCCCCTGTGCCCCAACCTGCCACTGAGATCCAACCCCGCTCTGAGGACACAGGCACTACCGTCTCCTGGCCTGCACCCACACCCTCACCTCCGCTGTCCTCGGCCCCATCCACCAATGTCTCTCAGCGCACCGTCCAGCCATCGCTAGCGCAAGTGTTTGAGTGCAAGCGCAAGTACGCCGCCACACACCCGCACGCTCAAGCGTTAAACGTGCACGTAGCCAAATTTATCAGCCTTGAGATGCTGCCGTATAGGGTTGTGGAAACGGAGTCCTTCAAAAGTATGATGGCGGCGGTGGCCCCGCGCTACTCAGTTCCCAGTCGCCACTACTTTTCCCGATGTGCCGTCCCAGCCCTGCATGACCACGTCTCCCGCAACATTGTACGCGCCCTCACCAACGCGGTTACTGCCAAGGTCCACTTAACAACGGACACGTGGACAAGCACAGGCGGGCAGGGCCACTATATCTCCCTGACGGCACATTGGGTGAATTTAGTGGAGGCTGGGACAGAGTCAGAGCCTGGGACCGCTCACGTTCTACCCACCCCCAGAATTGCGGGCCCCAGCTCGGTGGTGGTATCTGCGGCGGTGTATGCTTCCTCCAGTAAACCACCCTCCTCCTCCTCCTCCTCCTCCTCCAACGCAACCTCTGTCTCGCAATCAAGATGTGTCAGCAGCAGCAGCACGTCGCCAGCAGTCGGTGTCGCGCGGCGTGGCAGCACAGCGGTGGGCAAGCGTCAGCAGGCCGTGCTGAAACTACTCAGCTTAGGAGATAAGAGGCACACGGCCCACGAACTGCTGCAGGGTCTGACAGAGCAGACCGAACGCTGGCTTGCGCCGCTGAGCCTCTAACCGGGCATGGTCGTGTGTGACAACGGCCGTAACCTGGTGGCGGCTCTGCAGCTCGGCAGCCTCACGCACGTGCCATGCCTGGCCCACGTCTTTAATTTGGTGGTTCAGCGCTTTCTGAAAAGCTACCGACGCTTGTCAGACCTGCTCGGAAAGGTGCGCCGACTCTGCGCACATTTCCGCAAGTCCCACACGGAGCTGCCACCCTGCGCACCCTGCAACATCGGTTTAATCTGCCAGTGCACCGACTGCTGTGCGACGTGCCCACACGGTGGAACTCTACGCTCCACATGTTGGCCAGGCTCTATGAGCAGCGTAGAGCTATAGTGGAATACCAACTCCAACATGGGCGGCGCAGTGGGAGTCAGCCTCCTCAATTCTTTTCAGAAGAGTGGGCCTGGTTGGCAGACATCTGCCAGGTCCTTGGAAACTTTGAAGAGTCTACCCAGGTGATGAGCGGCGATGCTGCAATCATTAGCGTCACCATTCCTCTGCTATGCCTCTTGAGAAGTTCCCTGCAAACCATAAAGGCAGACGCTCTGCGCTCGGAAACAGAGCCGGGGGAAGACAGTATGTCGCTGGATAGTCAGAGCACCCTCCTGTCTATATCTCAGCGCGGTGAGGAGGAGGAGGAGGGGGAAGAGACAGCTTGGCCCACTGGTGAGGGTACACATGCTGCTGGCCTGTCATCTTTTCAGCGTGTATGGCCTGAGGAGGAGGAGGAGGAGGAGGATCCTGAAAGTGATCTTCCTAGTGAGGACAGTCATGTGTTGCGTACAGGTACCCTGGCACACATGGCTGACTTCATGTTAGGATGCCTTTCTCGTGACCCTCGCGTTACACGCATTCTGGCCACTACTGATTACTGGGTGTACACACTGCTCGACCCAAGGTATAAGGAGAACCTTTCCACTCTCATACCCGAAGAGGAAAGGGGTTCGAGAGTGATGCTATACCACAGGACCCTGGCGGACAAACTGATGGTAAAATTCCCATACGACAGCGCTAGTGGCCGAAGGCACAGTTCCGAGGGCCAGGTAGCAGGGGAGGCGCGGAGATCAGGCAGCATGTACAGCACAGGCAGGGCAACACTCTTTAAGGCCCTTGACTGCTTTATGGCTCCCCAGCAAGACTGTGTCACCGCTCCCCAGTCACGGCTAAGTCGGCGGGAGCACTGTAAAAGGATGGTGAGGGAGTACGTAGCCGATCGCACGACCGTCCTCCGTGACGCCTCTGCCCCCTACAACTACTGGGTGTCGAAGCTGGACACATGGCCTGAACTCGCGCTGTATGCCCTGGAGGTGCTTGCTTGTCCTGCGGCTAGCGTCTTGTCAGAGAGTGTGTTTAGTGCGGCTGGGGGAGTCATCACGGATAAGCGTACCCGCCTGTCAACCGACAGTGCCGACAGGCTAACACTCATCAAGATGAACAAAGCCTGGATTTCCCCAGACTTCTCTTCTCCACCAGCGGACAGCAGCGATACCTAAGCAATACGTAGGCTGCACCCGCGGATGGAAGCTACGTTCTCTCTCACCATCCAAAACGGGGACATTTCTGCTTCATCAATCTGTGTCTAATATTCCTCCTCCTCCTCCTGCTCCTCCTCCTGAAACCTCACATAATCACGCCGAACGGGCAATTTTTCTTAGGCCCACAAGGCTCAGTCTTATCATTTTTCTAAACAATTTTTATACGTTTCAATGCTCATTAAAGCGTTGAAACTTTCACCTCAACCAATTTTTATTTTAACTGGGCTGCCTCCTGGCCTAGTTACCAATTAAGCCACATTAACCAAAGCGATTAATGGGTTTCACCTGCCCTCTTGGTTGGGCATGGGCAATTTTTCTGATGTACATTAGTACTGTTGATACAGCAATTTTTGTGGGCCCTCGCCTACAGTGTAATCAAATTAATTTTTAGCCCACCTGCATTACAGCTGAGCTGACGTTACATCAGCTGTGCTGGGCACTGCAATGGGATATTTTTATGTACCGCCGGTGGCTTCCTGGCACCCACCCATGCTGTGGGTCCACAGGGAGTTGTAAATGCATCTGTGTCCACTTCTAAAGAACCCCAGTCTGACTGGGGCATGCAGTGTGGGCCGAAGCCCACCTGCATTAAACATGACATTACTACCTCAGCTGTGATGGGCAATGCAATGGGATATTTTTATGTACCGCCGGTGGGTTCCAGGGAGCCACCCATGCTGTGGGTCCACAGGGAGTTGTAAATGCATCTGTGTCCACTTCTAAAGAACCCCAGTCTGACTGGGGCATGCAGTGTGGGCCGAAGCCCACCTGCATTTCATCTGACGTTAGCTCTGCTGTCCAGGGCACTGCAATGGGATACATTTATGTACAGCGGGTGGGTTCCAGGGAGCCACCCATGCTGTGGGTGCACACGGAATTCCCATTGCGGAGTTGTACCTGCCTGTGACTATTTATAAAAAAACGCGGTCTGACTGGGGCATGCAGACACCTTGACAGAATGAATAGTGTGTGGCACATAGGTTCCCCATTGCTATGCCCACGTGTGCAGCTCCAGATGGCGGTGACACAGGATTGGATTTCTCATTGCTTCTGTACAGCATTGTGGACTATCGCCCCGCCCCTTTTAAAGAGGCTCGCTGGCTAGCCGTGCCAACCCTCTGCAGTGTGTGCCTGCGGTTCCTCTGGCAGACGCACTTATAAATAGACATGAGTGTGGCGTGGCATGAGGGCAGCTGAAGGCTGCACAGGGACAATTTGGTGTGCGCTGTGGACACTGGGTCATGCAGGTGGGGGTTGGGCAGCATGTAACCCAGGAGAAGTGGCAGCGGAGTGTCATGCAGGCAGTGATTGTGCTTTGTTGGAGGTAGTGTGGTGCTTAGCTAAGGTATCCATTGCTAATGAGGGCTTTTCAGAAGTAAAAGTTGTTGGGGGGGGGGCACTCTTGCCGCTATTGTGGCTTAATAGTGGGACCTGTGAACTTGAGATGCAGCCCAGCATGTAGCCCCTCGCCTGCCCTATCCGTTGCTGTGTCGTTCCCATCACTTTCTTGAATTGCACAGATTTTCACAAATGAAAACCTTAGCGAGCATCGGCGATATACAAAAATGCTCCGGTCGCCCATTGACTTCAATAGGGTTCGTTACTCGAAACGAACCCTCGAGCATCGCGAAAAGTTCGTCTCGAGTAACGAGCACCCGAGCATTTTGGTGCTCGCTCATCTCTAATCATCAGCCTTCCAAACACCTGGCTCATTTGCATACAGTATGTATGTATGTATGTGAGTCTATCTATCTATGTTTATTAATTATGTAGAATATAGATATAGATTATTTCTGAATTATAGATTTTGTAGATATAGATTAAAGATAGATTTAAGATTGTTTGTGTGTGTGTGTGTGTGTGTATATATATATATATATATATATATATGTATGTATATATGTAAAAAAATATAAAATCTGTAGTTATGTATGTATGGCGGGAAAAAAAGGCCTGCTGTATGTTTTTAAGTTCTTCGGATGACCATGCCGCTCTATTATTCTCCTTACTAGGGTCTACTAATGCTGGCCCAGGGGAAGGCAATAAAGCCCTATGGGGCCAAAGCCAATTTCCCTCATTTTAGGTAAAAAGTTTCCATCCGTCCCCACTCGAAATGCGGCCGGCCGAAGAGATCCCTCCAACCGACCGGCCGACGCACCTTCAGAGACAAACTAGTGCTTGCTTCTAGTGTCATCGCCGGCCTAACCATCCTGTGTAGGGAGCTGACGAGTCCTGCAGCAGCAGGCTCTGCAAGCCTAGGATGCGTGAGCACGGTGCAAGAGGAAGGACTGAGGGGGGGGGGGGAGGGCGCGGTTGAGAAGGCGTGGGGCAGGGCTATGCAAAGTTTTACAATTCTCCCAGAAACCTGGGTGCATTGTGGGTGCGCCCAGAGTGCCGGCTGAGCGTGTTGCCTCAAGCCTTGGAAGTGGAGTTGGGCGGGCCGGGCTACAGGCGAAACCCGTTTCGGGTTATCGCTTCTCGGCCTTTTGGCTAAGATCTATGTGGTCTGGTCAGATGTTTCTGAGCCTGTCGTACCCTCGGCCTTGGGGCATCGGTGCTTCGTGCATCTTAAGCCCTTCGCTGCTATTGGGGGCGGACTTGCGAAGATACTTGGGAAGGCGATCGCTATATTCCTTTGAAGATGTCGGAGAACGTGGCGGCTACAATCCGTTATGCGGAATCCGGTGATCTACGTCTGAAGAATTCGTTCAAGATCGAAATTGCTGATGAAGTGCAGGATAAGGTCTCCCTAGGCTTCTTCGTAAGGATTATCCTGCTGAAAACATTGAAGATCAAGAGGGAGGATATTCTGGCCCTGCAAGACTCGCCTGGACGGTTTATTCTTACTTTGGAGTCTGAAGCAGCTTGCCAGAACTGCTTTCGTGAGATTAATGCGAACCTGCACGTGGAGAACCTAAAAGGACTATCTTTTGTGGTGCTTTATTCTGGAGGTGAGAAGCCTCTGGTAGTCCATATGAGCAATCCATATGTGGACTTTGATGACATCACCCGCTTTCTGTGAAACTACTGCTCTGAAGTACGTTTCTCTCATAAGGTGCTGAATTCAGAGCAGTTATGGACTGGCAAATACAAGTTCTTTGTCAAATTCCAGCAGAGCCCGGAAGGAATCGAGGGATTAAGGCACCCCCCATCGAGCTTTATGATTGGAAGGGATCGGGATCGTCTTTTACCCTGGAATGCCTTTATTCTGCAGAAAGTGCATGGAGTTCGGGCATGTGTATGAAACCTGCAAGGAGGAGGTAGCGGTTTGTAAGAAATGCTACAGGAAAGGGCATGCTACCATGAGCTGTAAAAACACAATCGTCTGCAACATTTGCAAAGTGTCTGGGCATACTTTTAAGGACTGTCCATTGAAAAAAAGCAGCCGATCGTATGCGGATGTGCTCAAAAAACAGCCTGTATTGGAGGGCACGTCTAAGGCGCAAACATCACCAGCTAGCGTTGTCCCTGAAGAACAGCTGGTCAAGGACCTGACTGATGACACCAATATTCCTGTTGACTGGTCTAAGGTGTCCGATGATCCAGAGGGGGATGTGCCAGTGGCAGAGGGGTCTGAAGTTGAAGCCGGGGAAAGCCCCTCTGCTGCTGCCGAGGGCTCCAACATCGAAGATATCGAGGGTGAGATGGAGTGGGAAGTACAGCGGAAAAGGAAAAAGGCGGCTGACAAAAGACAAGACACTGCAAAAAAGGTGCTGGTAAAATCCAGCTCTTTACAACCGGGGAAAACATTATCCACTGAGACTTCAGACACTCGCCTCTATAAACCGGTTCCTTCTAGGCTGCACCTCCCTGACCCCCCTGCGGAACCACCCCCTTCTGACCCAACTAACATCAAGTTTTCCGATTCGTCAGAGAACGTCTCGAGCCCTGGAACAGCTGGGATTATGACGGACTCGGACAGCAGTAGTGCCTGACCTCTTAAATGGCCCGCAACATTGGAATCGCCTCACTAAATGTGAGAAGCCTGAGGAGTCCTACAAGAAGGGCTGCCTTGTTTTCTTATTTGTCCACCATGAACTGTGATGTTATATGCCTACAAGAG
This sequence comes from Eleutherodactylus coqui, assembly GCF_035609145.1. Classification (NCBI taxonomy): domain Eukaryota; kingdom Metazoa; phylum Chordata; class Amphibia; order Anura; family Eleutherodactylidae; genus Eleutherodactylus; species Eleutherodactylus coqui. The sequence goes on along the minus strand of NC_089843.1, from coordinate 200,109,262 downwards.
TGTGGGATTGACTACAGCCCAAACTATGCTGATTTGAGAGAAAGCTGGACTTTGGGACCATCCATATGGTCTGGAGACAATGAGAACAGGGCGACGGGCATCGGAGTTCTGTTTAAGTCACATGAATTTAAAGTCCATTCCTTTTTACAGGTCGTTCCTGGAAGAGCCCTTCTCCTTAATGTAAGCTTCCGGGGAGTAGAGTTCAGGCTGCTATCTATCTATGCCTCACCGTTGAAGGAGGAGCGATCCCAGCTATTTGAGGATCTACAGTACTACCTGCCAGGCTCTTTGCCTTTGATAATCTGTGGCGATTTTAATTGTGTCCTGCCTGGGGAGAAGAGAGGGGGTGCTGAGGTGCCCAGAAAAGACAAGACAGAGAAACAACTTAAGAACCTGTTAGATGACTTCAGACTTAAAGACATTTGGAGAGTACTGCACAAGAGCGATCCAGGATATACCTGGGAGAGCGTGACTTCGAAATCTCGTATCGTCTTAATATGTGGGACAGAACAAGTTGTCGCCAGGTCAATGGACTTGGTCTCTAACATATTCTCAGATCACAAGTTAATACTTGCGCAACTAGAACTGCCTGGCCTCTGTAGAGACAGAGGTGTGTGGAGACTGAACACACAACTGCTAGAAGACCCCAGCATCAGAGAGGAGTTTATTGCTTTTTATAAGAAGCTGAAGAACAGGCAAGACCGCTACGCTTCCCTGCTGGACTGGTGGGAGCAAAGCAAAAAGGAGATTAAGCAGTGTTTTGTAAAAGCCAGTATCACCAGGGCAAGAGAAAAAAATAGCTGGCATAGAAGGCTCTGCACCAAGCTGCAGACCTGCTACAAACTGAAGGCCAATGGAGTGGATATGGAAGATATTATTGCCAACACAAAGAGAGAGATCACTAAAGAAATTCACTCCAGAGGTAAAGAACTGATCTATAATTCTAAAGTAAAAACTATGGAGAGCGACGAGAAATGTTCTAGATTTTTTTTCAAGAAAGTCGTTTCCACCAAAGAAATGATTACCGAACTAGAAGGTGAGACATCGTCAGGAGGCATGCTCACCAAAGCAAAAGAGTTTTATCAAGAGCTTTTTGATGAAAAACGCATGGCCAGGTCATTTACTGAGGATGCTCTGGGTGCCTTGCAGGGCAAATTAGAGAAAGAAGACCAAGAGACACTTTGCACAGAAGTCACTTTGCCAGAGTTAGATGCTGCTATTAAGAGTCTCTCGTATGGGAAAACCCCGGGTATTGACGGTTTACCGGTTGAATTCTACAGAACATTTTGGGACTTTTTTAGCGTTGATCTGCATGCAGTTTTTAAAGAAGCCTTTAAACGTGAGGTGTTGCCCCTGTCTTGGAGGAGTGGAGTTGTTTCTATTTTGTTCAAGAAGGGAGAACGAACCCGTTTGGAGAACTGGAGACCCATCACACTGCTGAATGTGGACTACAAGCTAATGTCTAAAGTTTTAGTAAACCGTTTTAAAGGGGTTTTAAATAAAGTCATTAATGCGGACCAAGTGTGCGGAGTACCAGGAAGAGGAATACATGAGCACCTGAATCTCATCCGAGACATCATCTGGTACCAACAAGACAGGAAGCAAAGTGTAGCCTTTTTATCGCTTGATTTTCAGAAGGCTTTTGACCGTGTCTCACATAGGTTTTTATGGGCGGTTTTAGAAGCAATGCATTTTCCTGAAAGTTTTATAAAACAGATTGCACTCTTATATAAGGACTCTTTTAGCAAAATTTTAATAAATGGCTCATTAACAGAAGAGATCCAGCTGCGTTCAGGGGTCAAGCAAGGCTGCCCCTTGTCACCGATTTTATTTATCTGTGCAATAGAACCCTTATTATCAATGATCCGGAGGGATAAAGTGATTAAAGGTGTGCCAATCCCTGGCGGTCAGGGGAAAGAAGTCAAAATCCTAGGATACATGGATGACATCTCTATTTGTTGTACCACACCAGCAGCTTTGAGGCGAGCCATAAGAATAACTGAGTTTTTTTTGTGAAGCCTCAGCTTTCAAGTTGAATGTAAATAAGAGCAGCTGCTTCACCATTGGAGACTTGTCAGATGTGGTCATCCCCAACCTGAAGATGCAGTCAGATGGAATCACGATCTTAGGTGTAGTAGTTGACAAACAAAACGAAGGAGTCCAAAGCTGGGAAGCTGTCAGAGAGAAGATACAGAAAAAGATCGACTTCTGGAAGCTCAGGAAGCTGACCCTAGAAGGGAAAGTATTAATTATTAAGGCCCTCCTGCTCCCCATCATGCTGTACCTGAGTATTGTTTTCCCTCCAAATGAAGTTACCACAAAGAAGCTGCAGAGAATGCTATTCCAGTTTGTGTGGGGCTCAAAGTTTGAGAAGCTCAGTAGGCAAACTATGTACAAGTCGCATGGCCTCGGAGGTAAGAACGTTCCAGAGATTAAGTTATTTTTGCACTCAAAATTTTTTAGCCTCTGTTTTAAAACCATGTCCTTAGATAACACCTGGTCCTACTTTTTAAGGTACGCGGCCGGACATGTTTTTAGGAAGCGGAAATGGGTGTCATTTCCACTGACCTCTCCGGTTTTAATATTCTCGCCTAAACAGTATGTCATCTTAGAGAGGATAATAAAACTGTACTGCCTGGATTCTCTCCGCTCAGAGATTTTAAAAGACTCAAGAAAGTTGGTTTTCAAAGTTAAAAGGCGAGAGATAATGACACCTGTTTTAAGTTTTTCTTACAGCAGATGCGCTTCCATCTGGAGGAGAGTGCACGCACCTTATCCAACCAACGACCACAAAGATATCGCCTGGATGACGGTCCACGAGTGTCTGCCGACAAGGGACTTCCAGCACAGAAGGAGGCTAAGTAATACAGCGGTATGTCCCCGACAACGATGTGGCGATGATGAGACTGTCTTGCACATAATGTGGAACTGCTTTTTTGCACAGGAGGTCTGGAGGGAGTGTTGCCAGTTTTTAAAGTTTTTAGCTGGCATTGATTTTTTGAGCCACGAAGTTATTTTTTACGGTGTATTTTCAAATATGACACCAGACAAAGAAATAGTCCTGTGGTGCACTTTAAGCTGCATAAAAACGCATTATGGAAAACGAGGAACATTTTATTATTTAAAAGAGACTGCATAAATGTAAGAGACTGTTTGAAACTAGCAAAAAGTGAACTTTACATGTATTACCTGCTGGACAAGAAGAATCTGGGGAGTAGAAAAGCCCTCAGTTTGTGGAACATTCACCTATGGAATATGTTGTTTTGAATGATTGTCCATTTTTTCTGACCTTATCTATTGCAATTATTGATTTTTGTTGTTAATGATTTGATACGTAATAAATATATAAATGTAAAAAATCTGTTCTTATCAGTTTAATATCTTATACGTCCCCTATCTGGGGACCATATATTAAATGGATTTTTAGAACAGGGAGCTGGAAAAAGAGCTTGCTCTGTCCACTCCACGCATTGACCTGGTATTGCAGTACCTCCAGGACCGGTGCACCCCCTTTCTTATTTCAGTATTCAAAAACAGAAACGACGAGCAAGAGGTGCAGCGCAGCTGTGGCGGCTAACAACCAAGCACTTTGATTGACACTCAGCCCGTCTGCTGCCGTGGAGCTCGCAACATTGTATCCACTGAGCAGCTGCGTCTGCCAGAGTGTGCACAGCACAGGTACAACTGGAAGCAAAACAACACACACTCACACACAGTTCATATGCCAGCTGCACTCTATAGTTCGTACCTACCGCTGCGCTAATAGCCAAGTTGGAAACATCGGGCAGGCACAGCGTATCCTGGCAGCCTGCGTCTGTATGCTCCACGTATTCGGGTCATGGGTGTATGTGCAGGGGGTGCGGTCGCACCTGGGGCCCGGAGCCCGAGGGGGCCCATAAAGTCTCTCTTCTCCACATTGCAAACCAATGCTATCAATGAAGCTTTATAGCTTGGGGGCCCAGTTCCAGACTTTGTACTGGGGCCCCGCAGCTTCAAGTTACACCTCCGGATCAGCATAATGCTAGGCCATTCCAACCAGCCTGTGTGAGTGACCTGCGCGCTTCAGAGTGGACAGACAGCAGCGGACCCCCAATCACACAGGCCCGAGGCTTGCTATGTAGCACGGAATACCTCATTGGACTGCAGCACTCCACGCAGGCTGAGATACACGCTCCACGTGGGATGGGCAGTATTCGTCCATGAAGATCCAGGCCAACGCTTAGAGATGGAGCAACACTTGGGGAGCAAAGAACTCCAACGAACGGACGTCTACTTTCCAAGGATGTATTGCTTTATTCAATGCATGGACACAGAAACAGTTCAACCGCTCGATTACAGACCGCAGTCAATACAGTAAAGAAAGAAATGTGTCTGTTTAATGTAAACTTGCATGGAGCTCGTTTGTCAGCCACTGACTGAATGCTGCTGCTACATGTCTGAAACGTGGTCTGACGTTACATGCACCACCAGGGATAAGGCCTTGCCTATAAGCATTCCCCAGCTGGCAAAAACGGAACCTCCCTGCCTATTCCTCACCATGGAAGAACGGAAGCTACCTTTTTTTTAAAAAAAAGAAAGCCACAGCAGCAGCCAACTAGATTTTGGTAGGCCGCTGTCTCCCCCTTGTGTGCTGCATAAAAAATGCACTCCGCAAAAAATAACAATGATCCACGAAATAGAGCGTATGGAGAGAATGAGGCTTCTAGATGAGCCGTCAGGCTATGATAAATTGTATCACACCTGGGCGATATGGATAGATGCCCGGAGCTCACCCCTATTTACTAGGTGGTTACAGACAGGGACATGTAAGTAACACGTTTAAACCACAATCGTAAAGAGAAACAACAATCCCGGAGCCCACCCCCCCCTTTTTGTTTCATTTTCTTTCTCCCGTGTCTTAGATACCTACCCTCCCTTACCACTCCCCCCCTTACCCTCCCCTCATTCCCCTGTTTGTAGACCTTATAAAATATCACAGACAAACATGATATAGTTCAACTCGAAATTTATTTATTAAGTTTCATTGTCAAAGTTATTTTTACATTGCTTTGAGATAAGGCAAAAGTTTCCCCCCCTCCATGAAACCAATAAAACCTATATTGAATAAAATTAAATGATGCAGTTACCGGTAGTTCTGCAGCTTCTTGGTAGAGATAAAGACCATCTCCCGTCTCCCAGCTGCAGCAGAGACTGACTAAAATGGCTGCCAAGCCCGGTATTAATGCTTCTAAATTGATGACATCACAATGGAGTGACATCATCAGCCTTCCAAACACCTGGTTCATTTGCATACAGCATATATGTATGTATGTATGTGAGTCTATCTATCTATCTTTATTAATTATGTAGAATATTAGAGATGAGCGAGCACCAAAATGCTCGGGTGCTCGTTACTCGGGACGAACTTTTCGCGATGCTCGAGGGTTCGTTTCGAGTAACGAACCCCATTGAAGTCAATGGGCGACCCGAGTATTTTTGTATTTCGCCGATGCTCGCTAAGGTTTCCTTGTGTGAAAATCTGGGCAATTCAAGAAAGTGATGGGAACGACACAGCAACGGATAGGGCAGGCGAGGGGCTACATGTTGGGCTGCATCTCAAGTTCACAGGTCCCACTATTAAGCCACAATAGCGGCAAGAGTGCCCCCCCCCTCCCAACAACTTTTACTTCTGAAAATCCCTCATTAGCATGGCATACCTTTGCTAAGCACCACACTACCTCCAACAAAGCACAATCACTGCCTGCATGACACTCCACTGCCACTTCTCCTGGGTAACATGCTGCCCAACCGCCCCCCCTCCCCCCCACAGCGCACACCAAAGTGTCCCTGCGCAGCCTTCAGCTGCCCTCATGCCACACCACCCTCATGTCTATTTAGAAGTGCGTCTGCCATGAGGAGGAACCGCAGGCACACACTGCAGAGGGTTGGCACGGCTAGGCAGCGACCCTCTTTAAAAGGGGCGGGGCGATAGCCCACAATGCTGTACAGAAGCAATGAGAAATAGAATCCTGTGCCACCACCATCAGGAGCTGCACACGTGGGCATAGCAATGGGGAACCTATGTGCCACACACTATTCATTCTGTCAAGGTGTCTCTGCATGCCCCAGTCAGACCGGGCTTTTTAATTCATAGACATAGGCAGGTACAACTCCCTATTGTGAAGTCCCTGTCGACCGACAGCATGGGTGGCTCCCTGGAACCCACCGGCGATACACAAAAATATCCCATTGCATTGCCCAACACAGCTGAGGTAGTAATGTCGTGCTTAATGCAGGTGGGCTTCGGCCCACACTGCATGCCCCAGTCAGACTGGGGTTCTTTACAAGTGGAAACAGATGCATTTATAATTCCCTGTGGACCCACAGCATGGGTGGGTGCCAGGAAGCCAACGGCGGTACACAGAAATATCCCATTGCATTGCCCAACACAGCTGAGGTAGTAATGTCGTGCTTAATGCAGGTGGGCTTCGGCTCACACTGCAAGCCCCAGTCAGACTGGGGTTCTTTACAAGTGGAAACAGATGCATTTATAATTCCCTGTGGACCCACAGCATGGGTGGGTGCCAGGAAGCCACTGGCGGTACATAGAAATATCCCATTGTATTGCCCAACACAGCTGAGGTAGTAATGTCGTGCTTAATGCAGGTGGGCTTCGGCCCACACTGCATGCCCCAGTCAGACTGGGGTTCTTTACAAGTGGATACATGTAGGTTAAACTCCGTGTGCACCTACAGCATGGGTGGCTCCCTGGAACCCACCGGCGATACACAAAAATATCCCATTGCATTGCCCAACACAGCTGAGGTAGTAATGTCGTGCTTAATGTAGGTGGGCTTCGGCCCACACTGCATGCCCCAGTCAGACTGGTAATATGTACCTTAACAGTAACCGCGTTGGTGGTAATGTGGTGGTGACTGCGGACCTAGTAGCACGGTTTTATTTTGTTGGTTTTCGGAATGTGGCCAGGATTAAGTGGGCCGTGGCGGGGGATGTTTTGGAGGCACTACGTGTCCTCTCCACGTGTCCGTGGTTATATGCACCTTAACAGTAACAGCGTTGGTGGGAAATGGCCTCGCCGCCATCATGTCTTTGGGAAGCCTCTGTTTCCACTCCCCAGAGACATACCATTAGCAGCGGTATAGGCAGAGCCCAGAATTAGTAACATTTCAGCCGTAGCATTAGCGACAGGCCCCACTAACATATCACTAGCAGCATTATAGGGGGAGCACAGTCTTAGTTCCATTTCAGTAATAGTAGCAGCCTACACAGGCCCCAGGAACAATTCCGAAGCAGCAGTATAGTGGGAGCGCAGTCTTAGTTCCATTTCAGTAGCTGCAGTATAGCCAAGGCCCAAGTTACATTTATGTAGCTAAAGTGTAGGCCAACCCCACACACACTTCTGTACCATGAGTGCAGGCGAAGAACATACAAATTGCTATGATTACACTGTAGGTGAGGGCCCCAAAACATTGGTGTACCAACAGTACTAATGTACCTCAGTAAAAATTGGCCATGCCCAACCAAGATGGCAGGTGAAACCCATTAATCGCTTTGGTTAATGTGGCTTAAGTGGTAACTAGGCCTGGAGGCAGCCCAGTTGAACCAATTTTTCGTTAAAGTTAAAGTTTCAACGCTTTTAAGAGCATTGAAACATATAAAAATTGTTTAGAAAAATTAGATGAGTGAGCCTTGTGGCCCTAAGAAAAATTGCCCGTTCAGCGTGATTACGTGAGGTTTCAGGAGGAGGAGCAGGAGGAGGAGGAGGAATATTAGACACAGATTGATGAAGCAGAAATGTCCCCGTTTTGGATGGTGAGAGAGAACGTAGCTTCCATCCGCGGGTGCAGCCTACGTATTGCTTACGTATCGCTGCTGTCCGCTGGTGGAGAAGAGAAGTCTGGGGAAATCCAGGCTTTGTTCATCTTGATGAGTGTTAGCCTGTCGGCACTGTCGGTTGACAGGCGGGTACGCTTATCTGTGATGATTCCCCCAGCCGCACTAAACACCCTCTCCGACAAGACGCTAGCCGCAGGACAAGCAAGCACCTTCAGGGCATACAGCGCTAGTTCAGGCCACGTGTCCAGCTTCGACACCCAGTAGTTGTAGGTGGCAGAGGCGTCACGGAGGACGGTCGTGCGATCGGCTACGTACTCCCTCACCATCCTTTAACAGTGCTCCCGCCGACTCAGCCTTGACTGGGGAGCGGTGACACAGTCTTGGTGGGGAGCCATAAAGCTGTCCAGGCCTTTAAAGACTGTTGCACTGCCTGGGCTGTACATGCTGCTCGATCTCCGCACCTCCCCTGCTACCTGGCCCTCGGAACTGCGCCTTCTGCCACTAGCGCTGTCGGATGGGAATTTTACCATCAGCTTGTCCGCCAGGGTCCTGTGGTATAGCAACACTCTCGAACCCCTTTCCTCTTCGGGAATGAGAGTGGGAAGGTTCTCCTTATAGCGTGGGTCGAGCAGTGTGTACACCCAGTAATCCGTAGTGGCCAGAATGCGTGTAACGCGAGGGTCACGAGAAAGGCATCCTAACATGAAGTCAGCCATGTGTGCCAGGGTACCTGTACGCAACACATGGCTGTCCGCACTAGGAAGATCACTTTCAGGATCCTCCTCCTCCTCCTCCTCCTCAGGCCATACACGCTGAAATGATGACAGGCAAGCAGCATGGGTACCGTCAGCAGTGGGCCAAGCTGTCTCTTCCCCCTCCTCCTCATCCTCCTCATGCTGCTCCTCCTCCTCCTGAACGCGCTGAGATATAGACAGGAGGGTGCTCTGACTATCCAGCGACATACTGTCTTCCCCCGCCTCTGTTTCCGAGCGCAAAGCGGCTGCCTTTATGGTTTACAGGGAACTTCTCAAGATGCATAGCAGAGGAATGGTGACGCTAATGATTGCAGCATCGCCGCTCACCACCTGGGTAGACTGCTCAAAGTTTCGAAGGACCTGGCAGATGTCTGCCAACCAGGCCCACTCTTCTGAAAAGAATTGAGGAGGCTGACTCCCACTGCGCCGCCCATGTTGGAGTTGGTATTCCACTATAGCTCTACGCTGCTCATAGAGCCTGGCCAACATGTGGAGCGTAGAGTTCCACCATGTGGGCACGTCGCACAGCAGTCGGTGCACTGGCAGATTAAACCGATGTTGCAGGGTGCGCAGGGTGGCAGCGTCCGTGTGGGACTTGCGGAAATGTGCGCAGAGCCGGCGCACCTTTCCGAGCAGGTCTGACAAGCGTGGGTAGCTTTTCAGAAAGCGCTGAACCACCAAATTAAAGACGTGGGCCAGGCATGGCACGTGCGTGAGGCTGCCGAGCTGCAGAGCCGCCACCAGGTTACGGCCGTAGTCACACACGACCATGCCCGGTTGGAGGCTCAGCGGCGCAAGCCAGCGGTCAGTCTGCTCTGTCAGACCCTGCAGCAGTTCGTGGGCCGTGTGCCTCCTATCTCCTAAGCTGAGTAGTTTCAGCACAGCCTGCTGACGCTTGCCCACCGCTGTGCTGCCACGCCGCGCGACACCGACTGCTGGCGACGTCCTGCTGCTGCTGACACATCTAGATTGCGAGACAGAGGTTGAGGAGGAGGAGGAGGGTGCTTTAGTGGAAGAAGCATACACCGCCGAACATACCACCACCGAGCTGGGGCCCGCAATTCTGGGGGTGGGTAGAACGTGAGCGGTCCCAGGCTCTGACTCTGTCCCAGCCTCCACTAAATTCACCCAATGTGCCGTCAGGGAGATATAGTGGCCCTGCCCGCCTGTGCTTGTCCACGTGTCCGTAGTTAAATGGACCTTGCCACTAACCGCATTGGTGAGGGCGCGTACAATGTTGCGGGAGACGTGGTCGTGCAGGGCTGGGACGGCACATCGGGAAAAGTAGTGGCGACTGGGAACTGAGTAGCGCGGGGCCGCCGCCGCCATCATAGCTTTGAAAGCCTCCGTTTCCACAACCCTATACGGCAGCATCTCAAGGCTGATAAATTTGGCTATGTGGACGGTTAACGATTGAGCGTGCGGGTGCGTGGCGGCGTACTTGCGCTTGCGCTCCAACACTTGCGCTAGCGACGGCTGGACTGTGCGGTGCGAGACATTGGTGGATGGGGCCGAGGACAGCGGAGGTGAGGGTGTGGGTGCAGGCCATGAGACGGTAGTGCCTGTGTCCTGAGAGGGGGGTTGGATCTCAGTGGCAGGTTGGGGCACAGGGGGAGAGGCAGCGGTGCAAACCGGAGGCGGTGAACGGCCTTCGTCCCACCTTGTGGGGTGCTTGGCCATCATATGTCTGCGCATGCTGGTGGTGGTGAGGCTGTTGGTGGTGGCTCCCCGGCTGATCTTGGCGCGACAAAGGTTGCACACCACTGTTCGTCGGTCGTCAGGCGTCTCGGTGAAAAACTGCCAGACCTTAGAGCACCTCGGCCTCTGCAGGGTGGCATGGCGCGAGGGTGTGCTTTGGGAAACAGTTGGTGGATTATTTGGTCTGGCCCTGCCTCTACCCCTGGACACTGCACTGCCTCTTGCAACCTGCCCTGCTGCTGCCCGTGCCTCCCCCTCTGAAGACCTGTCCTGTGTAGGCGTTGCACACCAGGTGGGGTCAGTCACCTCATCGTCCTGCTGCTCTTCCTCCGAATCCTCTGTGCGCTCCTCCCTCGGACTTACTGCCCTTACTACTACCTCACTGCAAGACAACTGTGTCTCATCGTCATCGTCCTCCTCACCCACTGAAAGGTCTTGAGACAGTTGCCGGAAGTCCCCAGCCTCATCCCCCGGACCCCGGGAACTTTCCAATGGTTGTGCATCAGTGACGATAAACTCATCTGGTGGGAGAGGAACCACTGCTGCCCAATCTGAGCAGGGGCCCGAGAACAGTTCCTGGGAGTCTTCCGCTCCTGAGCATGTGTCATTGTAGTGGAGTGAGGAGGCTGGGAGGAAGGAGGAGCAGCAGACAGAGGATTCGGATTTGCAGCACTGGACGGCGCAGAACTCTGGGTGGATGATAGCTTGCTCGAAGCACTTTCTGCCATCCACGACAGGACCTGCTCACACTGCTCATTTTCTAATAAAGGTCTCCCGCGTGGACCAATTAATTGGGCGATGAATGTGGGGACGCCAGAAAAGTGCCTCTCTCCTAATCGCGCAGCAGTCGGCTGCGACACACCTGGATCAGGAGCTCGGCCTGTGCCCACACCCTCACTTGGGCCTACGCGTCCTTGGCCGCGTCCACGTCCTCTCGGCCTACCCCTACCCCTCAGCATGCTGTATTACCAGTGATTTCCAAGCTAGGAAAGAAATTGGCGCAAGCCTGCAGCCAAAATAGAATTTTTTCCCTTGTTTTTCAAAGGACAAGCCACACTGCGTGTATTCAATGAATGCTACTAAGTTTAATAACTGTGTTGTGGCCCTGCAAATGTGTCAGAGAACTGCAGTGATGCAAAGTTATTGGCTCCAGCAGATCAGGGATTTCCCATGCAGGAAAAAAATTGGCGCAAGCCTGCAGTAAAACGTAGCTGGCTGCGTCTGATTTTTTTTTAACGTTCTGCACGCAGCACACACGTACCCAGAGCCCTGGGGACTGTCAGAGGCAGGCGGAATAGAATTTTTTCCCTTGTTTTTTAAAAGGACAAGCCACACTGCGTCTATTCAATGAATACTACTAAGTTTAATAACTGTGTTGTGGCCCTGCAAATGTGTCAGAGAACTGCAGTGATGCAAAGTTATTGGCTCCAGCAGATCATGGATTTCCCATGCAGGAAAAAAATTGGCGCAAGCCTGCAGTAAAACGTAGCTGGCTGCGTCTGATTTTTTTTAACGTTCTGCACGCAGCACACACGTACCCAGAGCCCTGGGGACTGTCAGAGGCAGGCAGAATAGAATTGTTTCCCTTGTTTTTCAAAGGACAAGCCACACTGCGTCTATTCAATGAGTAATGTATGTCTTCTGGCCCTGCCTACACAATTCTATCCCTGTAGTATTAATGCCGGGTGCAATGGTCTGCACAGCCGGTTTTGAAAAAAAAAACAAAATATGCAACACTGCTAACAGCAGCCTGGACAGTACTGCACACGGATAGATGTGGCCCTAGATAGGACCGTTGGGGTTCTTGAAGCCTACACTCACTGCTAACACTCTCCCTGCCTAACCACCACTTCTGTCCCTATTGCAGGGCGCAATGCTCTGCAGATCCAATTTTGAAAAAAAAATAAAAATACAGTGCTAACACAGTACTGCACACTATTAGATGTGGCCCTGAGAAGGACCGTTGGGGTTCTTGAAGCCTACACTAACTACTAACGCTCTCCCTACAGCAGCTCCAGCACGATACCACTGTCCCTCAGCTAACTCACAAGGCATGTGTGGCGAGCCGCGGGAGGGGCCGACTTTTATACTCGGGTGACATCTGATCGCCCCAGCCACTCACAGCAGGGGGGTGGTATAGGGCTTGAACGTCACAGGGGGAAGTTGTAATGCCTTCCCTGTCTTTCAATTGGCCAGAAAAGCGCGCTAACGTCTCAGAGAGGAAACTGAAAGTAACTGGAACACAGCGTGGTACTCGTTATGAGTAACGAGCATCCCGAACACCCTAATATTCGCACGAATATCAAGCTCGGACGAGTACGTTCGCTCATCTCTATAGAATATAGATATGGATTATTTCTGAATTATAGATTTTGTAGATATAGATTAAAGATAGATTTAAGATTGTTTGTGTGTGTGTGTGTGTGTGTGTGTGTGTGTGTGTGTGTGTATATATATATGTAAAAAAAATATAAAATCTGTAGTTATGTATGTATGGCGGGAAAAAAAGGCCTACTGTATGTTTTTAAGTTCTTCGGATGACCATGCCGCTCTATTATTCTCCTTACTAGGGTCTACTAATGCTGGCCCAGGGGAAGGCAATAAAGCCCTATGGGGCCGAAGCCAATTTCCCTCATTTTAGGTAAAAAGTTTCCATCCGTCCCCACTCGAAATGCGGCCGGCCAAAGAGATCCCTCCAGCCGACCGGCCGACGCACCTTCAGAGACAAACTAGTGCTTGCTTCTAGTGTCATCGCCGGCTTAACCGTCCTGTGTAGGGAGCTGACGAGTCCTGCAGCAGCAGCAGGCTCTGCAAGCCTAGGATGCGTGAGCACGGTGCAAGAAGAAGGACTGAGGGTGTGAGGCTGGGCGCGGTTGAGAAGACGTGGGGCGGGGCTATGCAAAGTTTTACAATTCTCCCGGCTGCCTGGGTGCATTGTGGGTGCGCCCAGAGTGCTGGCTGAGCGTGTTGTCTCTAGCCTTGGAAGTGGAGTTGGGCGGGCCGGGCTACAGGTGAAACCCGTTTCGGGTTATCGCTTCTCGGCCTTTTGGCTAAGATCACATGTGGGTCGGAGAAGAGGATCGCTTGGAGTGGTGAAATGGAGCCTAAGGCTATACGGAACACCATCCGCTTTCTGGTTAAGCCAGATTCCTGCAGAAGAGTGGAGCTGGGAACCTTCGTCCAGGAAGTCCTCTTTGAAGCACTGAAGCTGAAAGCTGCTGACATCTTCTGCCTGCAAGACCACACCGGCAAAGGACTGTTTGATGTCTCTTTTGAGACAAACAGCTTCTGCCTGAATATCTTTGAACGCTGGAAGCTGCTGAAAGAAGAAGGGAAGCTGAGCGACTTCATCCTGCTGCCACTGTTCCAGATGGATGAGAAGCCAGTGACTCTGCATCTATTTAACCCCTTCACTGAGCTCTCTCATGTGGTGGCGTTCCTACAGAGATACTGCAGCAATGTGCGTGGAGGAGTGAAGCTGAAGAATGCTTTTGGGATCCCCAATGGCAAGCTGCGTTTCTGGGTGCGTTTTCGCACAGACCCTAATGGCATCGGAGGAGTAAAGCCCCCACCATCCTCCTTCTCCCTGGGAGGCAACAGAGGATATTTGACCTACCCAGGCCAGCCCCGCTACTGCAGGCTGTGTTTGCAGTTTGGACACACACAAGACTTCTGTCCTAATGGCCGCTGCTGCAGGAATTGTGAGTACACGGCCATGAGGCTGGACAGTGCCCTAAGCCTCACTAATGTGACCTGTGTGGCTCCATTTTGCACCTGGCAAAGAACTGCCCCAAGGGACTAATGACGAGCCGCAGTTATGCTGATGCAGCTCGCACTGGAAGAGGACCCATTTTCTTTGAAAGCGGTTTGGACACTGGGGTTACTGAACCAGAAGAATTGATGCCTGTGGTTGAGGCCCCCTGTCGCTTGCCGCCACTGTCTCGGACAACTGCGCAAAATCAAGCGTCCACCTCAGGACTCCAGCCAGAACAGCCAGGGATTACAACAGCAACCGCAGCAGAGGTAAACCCGATGGGAGCTCCTGTACCTCAGAGTTTGCCCTCTGAGGTCTCCAGCGCTGAGCCTGCTGCACAGAGTGCCCCCCTGCTGCCCCCCTGGGAGTTACTACAGCCGATCATCAGGCAGCCACGGCCTCCCAGCTACAAGTGTCTGCAGCTGCCCAACCCCAGCATGATGAGGATACAGATGACAGCACCACCATCATCCCTGACGCAGGTACTGTGAGTATGGAACTGTCTTTGCCTTCCTCTACAAACTCTGTTATTCCAGGAACTGTGTGCTCCCCTACTGCTGGCATTATGCCAGGACTTGCACCTAAGAGGCAGGAGGGGGAGGAGGACTCTTGGGCGTTGGTGCAAAGAAGCAAATCTAAAAGGATGAAAACTGCACCTAGTGCTACAAACTCCTCTGAGGGCTCCATACCTTGTGCCCAAAGCCCAGCCAGCCCCCCTGTTTGTTTAAGCACCAATGCTTTTGAGGTGCTGGCAGACTTAGAGGAGGACATGCTGTCCCCCAGCAGTGGGGCATCCTCCCCATTTCTGGACACCGACGCAATTGAGCAGTTTGTTGGTGCCTTGCAAATGCCTAATGTCTGAAAGTATTGTAATGTTGGTTGTTTTCCTGTTATTGTTTTTATCCTCATAACCATTCATTTCATCAGTTTTATCCCTAAATGTAAGGGTTATATGTAGCAGAGCTAGACGTGCGGCTATTTTAGAGCACCTGTCCACACGGTCTGCTGACATTCTCTGCCTGCAGGAGTGCGGTTTGACCTCTATACCTAAAGCTTCGGAATGGCCGCACGGCCAGTCGCTGTGGTCAACATCCACAAAAAACAAAAATGATGGCGTGGGGATTTTGTTTACAAACAACAGTTATGTTATAGATAAATATGTTGTCATAGAGGAGGGCAGATGTCTTCTGGCTTATGTCACATTCCGAAATGTGCGATTCAGGGTTATAAATGTGTACGCCCCTCCAGATAAGAACGAGCGCAAGGAGCTGTTTGAAAAACTAAAGTTGTTCCTACCAGGCGGTTTGCCAGTTTTTTTGGTGGGAGATTTGAACTGTCACCTCCAAGGAGAAAAAATGGATGTGACAGCCAAACAGCTCAACCAGATGACATCTGACCTCCAGTTATTAGATGTAGTAGCATTAGCAAAGGTGAAGCCCGTACCTGACACGTATCATGCGGACAGGGGTGGGGTGCACGCTCGTTTAGACTACATCTTTGTTTCTAAAACTGTTAATGTTAAAAGTTACAGCCAGGAGAGGGTTAATTTTTCAGACCATGAGTGCCTGAAGTGTGTGTGTGTGAGTTAGAGGATGTCGTGCGGTATGGGAGAGGGGTATGGAAAATGAATGTGAGCCTGCTGGAGGATGAGAGTGTGTATGAGGACTTCAGGAAGGTGTATGAGGAATGGCAGAGAATGAAGAATGACTTTGGGAGTGTCATGGCCTGGTGGGAGTGGGTGAAAGGAAAGATTGGGGTCTTCTTCAGGAAAAGAGGCTACAGGATGGCTGCGAGGAAGAGAGAGATGTATGCGAGAGTGAATGCTAAACTGAATGTGCTGCATAAACTAAGGGAGGCCGGTGTGAATGTGGATGAGGAGCTGTGTGATGCCAGGAAGAAGGTGAATGAGTCTGCGGGAGAGAGGGAAGCAAATCATGTTCCAGGCCAAGTTGGACACAATGGAGAAGGATGAATGTTGTTCACGGTTTTTCTTTAAAAAGTTAGCCAAAAGTAAACGGATGTGAGTGTGGTGAGGGACATGGATGGGAAGGAGCTGAAGGGAGAGGAGGTAGCAGAGGCAATTGAGGATTTCTATAGAGACTTGTATAGTGAAAAGATGAGAGATGCAAGTCTAGAGAGGGAGGTGATCGGTTCCCTTACAGACAGGATCGCAGAGGAGGATCTACCACCATTAGTGAGGGATATAACAGAGGATGAGGTGAGAAAGGTATTTGAGAGCATGACACGGAATAAAACCCCAGGAATGGATTACCGATGGAATTTTATTTGTTCTTCTGGCCTATTGTTGGTAGTGATATACTGCAGTTGTACCAGTGGATGTGGAGGGAAGGTAACATAGGGTTAAGTATGAAAGAGGGATTAGTGGTATTAATCTTTAAAAAAGGAGATAAATCAGACTTGCGTAATTGGAGGCCTATCACCCTGCTTAATGTGGACTACAAGGGGTACGCCAAGTTGCTTGCCAGTCGCATGAGTAGGGTGATAGCCCAGGTAGTTCAGGAGGATCAGGTATGTGGTGTGCCTGAGCGCTCCATTGCAGGTAACCTAAGCCTACTCCGAGATGTCCTCTGGGATGGGATGCAGAGGGACAGGAGTGTGATGGTTCTATCCTAAGATTTTGAGAAAGCCTTTGACCGGCTTTCTCATGCCTTTCTGTTTAATGTGTTAGATAGGATGGGTTTCCCATCTAGTTTCTTAAGAGCTATCAGAAGCCTCTATGATGGGATTGGAAGCCAAATTCTACTCCGTGGCTTTGTAACAAACAGGATTAGAGTCTGTTCGGGAGTCAGACAAGGCTGCCCGTTATCCCCGTTAGTATTTATTTGTGCTATGGAACCCTTGTTCTGTATGTTGCGGAGAGATAAATTTATGAGAGGAATGATGGTACCGGGCAGTGGAGGGAAGGCTGTGAAGGCTCTTGGTTACATGGATGACGTCTGCATAGTGACTGAGCATAAAGCAGAGTTGAGCAGAGCTAAACTGCATACAAACATCTTCTGCGGGGCATCAGCCTTCCGTGTGAATTGGGACAAATGTGAGGTGAAGTGCTTTGGAGGAAAGTGTGAAGTGGCAGATGTGGGAGTGAAAGTGGTCAACAGTATAAAAGTATTAGGCATAAAGTTTGAAGAACGCTTGGATGGCCATGAGAATTGGGAAGAAGTAAGAGACAAAATAAACAGAAAATTAGACTTCTGGAAACTGCGAGAGCTAACCTTCACAGGTAAAACACTCATCATCAAATGTGTCATCTTACCAATGCTGCTCTACATAGCTAACATTTTCCCACCAAGCTACATGGAGCTCAGGAAAATAAAGAGTCCTGTTCCTCTTTCTGTGGGGGGTCAAAATGGAGAGAGTGAAAAGAACCACAGTGGTAAAGTCCAGACAAAACGGTGGCTTAGGCTTCCCGGATGTCCAACTGTATTTGGCGATTAACTTTATGATGACCGTACTCAGACTCATCCAAGGGGATACTAAAGTGGCGTTCATGACCAAATACATTGGGGGATGGCTGCTCTGCAGGTTACAATGGTGTGAGAGGAGGCTGACACAGCCGGTGGCGTTTACTTGTCCAGCCTGGTATGTGCGAATGGAAAAGTTTGTGAAAGAGAATGGTTTGACTGGTCTGAACAAAAACGAGCTACGAAACAAAAAGAAGGTGCTACAAATCTGTAAGAGAGGAGAACAGGCAGAAGACATTGACTTACTAACACATGTAGAGGCAGAAAAAGTCTGGGGTAACCTTTCTCGGGAGGACGGGACAAACAGACAGAATGACATCATGTGGTTAAGTATGCAAGGGGCTTTACCTGTGAGAGAGGTCCAGAAAAAGAGGGACCTGATGCGTAGTGAAGCGTGCCCACGACAGAGCTGTGGAGGGATAGAGAGCATCCTACATGTCTTCTGGAACTGCAGGTTCGCACAACGAGTGTTGGGAAAGTTGAAAGCCCTGATAAAAGAGCTCACAGGGCTCACATACTTATCATTTGCCTTCGTGCTTTTTGGTATAGGAGTCACGAATAAAGACAAAAGTCATGTTTTATGGTTGTTAATGTTATGTATTAAAGAGGTACTCTGGGACGCACGAAACATCTATGTGTATAAAAGGAAATGCTACGAGGAAGATGTGATTTGGATTACGGTTTTCTCCAGCAGGTTTTGGGGTATTTTGTAGCTTCCAAATTGTACAGTGTGCACACATCATCGACCAGGATCAGACACAAATGCTGGTCTAAAACCGGGAGAGTCTCTACAATGTGTAAAGGCTCAGGCTTTTTATTATAACACATGATAACCGCCCTTTAATGGGCGTGCAACAGATTACATCAGTAACATATAGGATTCTCATTTGTCGGATCATATAGAATCCCCCACCTCTCTGCCCACCCTCTCCAAGTGCTGATGTGGCATGGACTCTGTCCTAGCTGAAGTCAGCTCCGTGTAGTGATGAATCATTGTTTAACTAGCTTCAGGATGGGAGTGGAAGGGGGCTAGGTAAACACTCAGTATATACATATAATCCTATAACCTTTAACTCTTAGAGGCTGGTTGTGCAACTTGTGTAATCAGAGCAAATACCATGATTAGATTGTGTGTGTGTCCTTTAAACTCCACAGAGCTAAGAGTTATTACAACAGCATAATACATTTGGTTTATACAAATCGATAGACATTTTATACTAATTAATTATCATGTCTACTACAATCCCCCATTAAAATGTCTATCCTCTAACTCTCTATCTAATTTTCACAGTTCTCTGCGCATGAGCCTATAACTGGAGCGCGTTGAAGGTTCGTTTTAGAGTCTTGAAGGGGGTGTAGGACTTGTCCACTCCTTCTGGGGATGCATCCAGCAAACTCATGGTGGGAGCGGCTTTTCCATCATCAGTTTCGCAGGTCTCTCTGACACAGGGGATAACACAGCAGACTAGAACAGAAAAGGTAACCATCAGTTCACATACAACAGCAACGCCCGTCTGTGCCAGGATCCTTTACCACCCGCTCCTCCATGGCGAGTACTGGTCCCAAAAGTTAGCTCTTTTTAGTTAGTGTGGTCAGCTTCTTAATGGCAAGTGCATCTTTACCCGCGGGTCACGTGTCGTCTAGGATGTAGGTACAACAAGTCTCCCCTATCATCTTACAGACACTCCCCTTTTTAGCTAAAGTCATATCTAAGGCCATTCTATTTTGAAAAGTCATAGTTGAGGTAGGTCCTATTGGTCGACTAGTCCCTATAAGGCGTCTCTAGTATAATTTATAAACCACTGTTAATTATAATAAAACATAATTAATCCAGTCAACATTTATTTACCATAATGATCAGGAAAATGGACTCGAATCTAGTTTTAACTTGGTCTCTATTTTCTAAAACTCGTCAGGTACCCCCCTTGGCTATCCTATGACGTCAATGTATACGTGTAGATCAAAACTACCACCAGAGGTCTCTCTTCTCGCTCTAGTATAATGTTACAATACTAGTAGTGTGTACAGGTACGCACGGCGTGGGACTCCCTAATCTTCACCCACACCAATGTCCCTCCTGGAGATAGTCCTAATGGTGAACATGTCCAGGTCGCCTCACCCTGACCCTACACTACCTAGTGACAAGACTGGAAGGAACCGCCGTAACTATGCGGAAAACAAGGATAGACCAACATGACAGGATAACCACAAAACACAGACTGAGATGGATAGAGATAAAGTAACTATTGGGGGTAACCTCATTATCCTCAATGCTGTCTGACAGGATGTGGAGGAGCATAAGGGCTTTACTAAGGCACACTACCCTGTCCAATTACCCTCCAGGCGGGTCCTCTACCTCATGTCTCCACAAAGCCAGTAAACGTCTCCTAAGGACTGGACCTGATTCTGTGTCCATTCCCCTCCTATCGTACCGTAGGAGGAGCAATACCCGTTGGTGAGTTCCCCAAAAATCTCCCTCCACCCTGCCTGTTTGCCCGGCAGGTGTAGTTTCCAGGGTAGTCAGTAATACTCTCTCCGGTGCAAAACACTTTAGTTATAGAGTATTCCTTCTTCCATTTCTCACGGACAGTGTAATTAGCGGAAATGTTCGTGAAGAGACTAATAAACCACTCTTCAGCATCTACAAGGAGATTTAGGGGGACCATCCCCGAGTGTAGTCGGGCACTACCGCACACGCAACAGTTAGACTTGTTGCTCCTGTTAGCATTTGTACCTCATCAACTCCAACCAGAGATTCTGGTCAGAGTAGCCAGTCGCTACTGTCAAGGTGTCCTCAAAGGTAGGGTCGGCTATGATCATCATGTTCGTCAAGGTCTTTATCTTACGACGGAGGGGGTTAATTATGGGCACAGGACTAAGTGAAGGCTTCCATTCGGCTGCATCTACCATATCCCTTATTTTAAACTTCCCTAAGGGATCTGTCCTCCCGTACCGGTATGTCCCCAGACTATAAGTCCCCCCGTCCCCCGGGCTTGGATCTCCCATGGTTAATGTAAAAACCGCATTAAAACCAAGCAATATACTAAGTTCAGCCTTCCAATACCTGCTGTCATTATTCTCAAGGAGAGTTATACGACTAATTAGGGATTTCCCGCTCTTGTCTTTCTTATTTAAGGCACTTCGCGGTTTATAGGACCAGTCTATTCCTGTGTTACATCCCACTAATCCCCAATAACGGCAGTCTTCTCCCCAGATGTTATCAGTGGCGCGAACATATTGTATTCCCCGGGTATATAAGTCATATAACCAGCTGGACTGAGCTAAATCTGGCCTGCGGTGGGATCTTGCGCCTAGACACGGGACCACAGTACAATAGTCGAAGGAAGATGCGGCTACTTGAGCATTGGACGAGTTATACTAGAAGGTAACCATACCCTCATATTCTTCCGACTAAGGATTCTAGTTGCCACCCTCCTCTCTCACTAGCCCTAACCAGAGTAATGTCTTTGGCACAACTAAGACTGGTCTCCCGGATCTGAAGCTTTCTTACAGTATGAAGCATGGATCCATGTAAGTCTTTCGGCTAGTTTCACAGCTGTGGCAGTAGTCAGAAGCACCTGGTAGGGGCCATCAAATCGGGGCTCAAGAGGGTGCTTCCTGAGGAACTTCTTGACGCACACCCAATCCCCAGGCTGCAAGATATGTGTCCCAGTGTCTGCCTCTGAGTCTGGAAGAGAACACCTGTGCATAGGCTTTGGTTAGTTCTTTAACAACGGAAATCAAATAATTAGTCAACACATCAGATTGTAATTGTAACTACTGAGGATAGTAACGACCTAGCCTTGGGGCTAGCCCAAACAATCTCGTAGGTAGATAATGTATAATCCCCCCTGGGTTCATATCTAACACTGTATAAGGCTATTGGATGACAGTCTTTCCAAAGTGGCGTCATTTTTAAGTATCTTACTTTTTAGCGTGCCACTACGTCTCTCCACCTTTCCACTACTCTAAAGATGGTACAGTATGTAAAAGGCCTGGGATACACCCAGAGCAGACATATGTTACATTCACCTGCGAAGTTTATACCTCTGTCTGACTCTGAATTACTTCTGGTACCCCATATTCACAGTTTACCTCGTTCATGAGCTTCTTTGCGGTTACCTACTTGTTTGCCTTGGTAACAGGGTCGGCCTCCAACCTGCAAAGACATCAACAACAACAAGCACGTATTCATACTTCCCAACAAGTGGGAGCTGAACGTAGTCAATTTGCAATCCCTGAAATGGGTAGAGTGGTCCCGGCAAGTGTGATGTGGCAAATTTACTTCTGCCCTGACTCACCTATGGTATAGATCATGCTAAACTGGACAAATGATGCAGCAGCTACAGAGAACCTAGAAGTCACCCATCCTCTTTCAAGCGTCGTCATCATTGCTGCTTTACTAGGTGGGTCTTTCCGTCCATCAGCTGGGCCATCATGGGATACAGGAACTGTGGTAGGCAAGTGCTGTTGACTGTTCACCATACGCTGTCCTGTTTCTGCTGCTCCCATATTAGTCCATTTATTCTTTCCTTCCTTGCTGGCTTGTAACTGTAAAAGTCTTTAGCATATCAAAGTCAAAATTTTTGTCAATGTCCAAAGTTTTTACCACTGACGCATGCTGTCAGTATCTTTCTTCTTTCTTCCACGGCTTGAGGGACGCTGCCTTTGCTATGCTGTCAGCAAGGGTGTCGTCTCTCGCCTCTCTAGTGTAGGAATCGGTGCGAACTCTCAACTTTGTCAGGTAGAAGTAGGGCCTCCATGCGACTCTGTACCGCTGCACCATTCTCAATTGGTTGTCCTGCTAAGGTAAAAACTGTCTGGCCTTCCATATTGGGCCGTAATCATGAGCTATACCAAATGCATACCAGGAGTCAGTGTAAAGGATTGCCGGTCTTACCTCTCGCCACTCTACACGCCTCAGTGATGGCCTTCAATTCCGCTTCTTGTACTGTGACATGCGGAGGCAGAGCTTCTGCTTCTAGGACATCTTGTTGTGTGACCACTGCATATCCGATGTGGAGTCATCAGTCCTCACCCTGGTACCATCTGCAAAAAGCTCAACATATACATTATCAACAGAGGTTCTGGTAACTGTTTGCATACCTGCAGTTTCTTACCGAATTAGTACTAAATAATCGTGCTGATGTTCTATTTAACATGGCTCGGAATCTTGTTATCTTATTCCATTTATTTACTTTTTTTAATTTTTTTTAAAACCCAATAGCTGATCTACAACACCTAGATCATCTATGACCCAGATCACCTATGCCTCCCCCCTTTTGAACCGGAATACTCAATGGAAAAAGAGTAATTGCGTTCAAACTAGTAAACCAAGAGGCACAAAAACAAGCACTTTGTAGGTCAAGGTGACATTGTATGCAGCGAAGTCTGAGCGAAAATCTCCTTACAATTTTTTTTTTTTCCTTTCAGGTCGCAGTTAGCATTTTTTAACACAAGGGGGCGCAACACAAGTCAAATTTTACGTCACCCAGTGTAATAGTATTTCAGGGTATGGCCACGTTTAGCTTTTACTCTCCTGTGGAATATAAATATAGCTTCAGTGTAGACTGACACTAGAATATACAAAAGACTTAAGGAAAAACTAAAGAATACGGATGAATTAACATCCTACTCTGGGCAATTCAGTCCCTCTTTCTTCACATAAAAAGTAAAATTACTTCACCAAATTGCATGAAAAAGTTTGCTGGGTGACTATAGGGAAATTATTCCATCTGTAGGAGCCTTCCATAACATCATCTGTCTGAGCATCCATTGGAGAAGCGGGCAGTGGAAAACAGAGCCCCTGGGAACATGAGAGAGCGTCCCCTGTCATGTATTCCTGGCCTCTGCCCCCCATGCATCAACTCCAATCTTCCATGCACTATAAACCAGCTTAGTCATCTACTATGTCCCAAGCTGCATCTCCACAAAGGTTTGTTTCCCTGAACTTATCACACATCCAAAGTGGCCACATCTTGGAGCGTAACAAAGTCCGGTCAAACAAAACCTTACTTCAGACAATCATGATGTTAGCACTGGATACAGTGGCATTGGGGAATATAGGCCTCCCAAGTGCAGCAAAATGGCCACCAGAGGCAGAAAGGGGCGGGGCTACAGAGTCACACTATGTGGAGTTGTAAACATTGCAAGCGCGGCCGCCATTACAGGGAGGGGCTGTAGTCAACACAAAGGCATTACATTGTTCATAAGCAATACACATACCCCCCCCCCCCCCCACATGCTTTCTCCTCTTGAATCTCTTAACTACGTTATACCAAAAAAAAACTAGCTAAAAACGCCTTTCTTTCTGCTGGGCTTCCTGCTCATCTTCTGAAAACTGTCTACAATCTATCTTACCATATTCATTTCTGCTTATCTGTCCATGACCTGACATTTCTTTCTGCAACTTTTCCTGGTCCTTTCCCATTGTTCAGTAAACTCTGCTCCCTTCCCTTCAGCAACCAAATCACAAGCTCTATGACCTTTGTCCTTGCTCACTCTATGCTACCTGCTTATTCTATCCTATCCGAAGTTTCTGGACACAGTAGTGTTCCTCTTGTAAAATCTGCTTTCTTCAAATCCTTCCAATATAACCTCTCTTTCCCACTCAGATTACACATTAATTCTATAAAACACAAGACAACGGGAACGGAAGGGTTAATTGAGAAAAGCTTTCAGTCCACTCTCTTATCAGCAACCCTCCCCCAATAATAAACACTGCACATTCTTTCTATAATACCAAACAGACGGGATTACTGGAGAATACCCACAACGGCTCAAGGTATATATCTCATCTACCTTTATATCAACCCACCGTCTACTAGTAATCCCCAAGTGCACTCCTTGTACACGATCTAGACAGGACATTTAGCTATACACAGAAGCTGACGATTATTTTCAATGACCAAAACCTCAACAATATTCTGGAGACATCAGCCGTCACACCATGGCTATATTCCCGCGTATATACCTTTTCACATATGAGAACATAACACGCTCAATCATAAAGGTAAATATGCGTATAATAAATCTTCCTAACCTCACACTAGTTTACCTAGGAGTAAGTGTCTGGCGCGCTCCCTCAGACTTAAACAGCCGAGTCCGCCCTTCTGACACATTAACCCTCACAGAATTTGTCTCTTGGTCTTGTATACACAATTTTTAACCGTCTCAGACATAGCAGCCACAGCATACAAAATACCCCTTAAGCAGGTTACAACGGTGGTCTTTTTTCCGAGTAAGAAAGAACTATATTACCTGCCTTTCATTGATTTATCACTCTGGATCAGAAACAGGCAGAAAAGCAGTCAGAACCCAGATCACATCGGTAGATTTACATAAAGCAATCTTACCGTGTTCTGTAGATTTTCGGGCCCCTGAGTTCTGTGTGCCATCCGCCGATCTCTGTATTTTTCCAGAATAAAAGAAAGCAAAATCTCTTAACTCGGTCCACCCAGGATACGCCACTGATCTGGATTACGGTTTTCTCCAGCAGGTTTTGGGGTATTTTGTAGCTTCCGAATTGTACAGTGTGCACACATCATCGACCAGGATCAGACACAAATGCTGGTCTAAAACCGGAAGAGTCTCTACAATGTGTAAAGGTTCAGGCTTTTTATTATAACACATGATAACCGCCCTTTAATGGGCGTGCAACAGATTACATCAGTAACATATAGGATTCTCATTTGTCGGATCATATAGAATCCCCCACCTCTCTGCCCACCCTCTCCAAGTGCTGATGTGGCATGGACTCTGTCCTAGCTGAAGTCAGCTCCGTGTAGTGATGAATCATTGTTTAACTAGCTTCAGGATGGGAGTGGAAGGGGGCTAGGTAAACACTCAGTATATACATATAATCCTATAACCTTTAACTCTTAGAGGCTGGTTGTGCAACTTGTGTAATCAGAGCAAATACCATGATTAGATTGTGTGTGTGTCCTTTAAACTCCACAGAGGTAAGAGTTATTACAACAGCATTATACATTTGGTTTATACAAATCGATAGACATTTTATACTAATTAATTATCATGTCTACTACAGATGATTGTGTCAGACTGATCCTGAGTCGCCTTTATATGTGTTATTTATATGATAAAAAGAAGCGAGGAGTAGCTGATGCCGAAGGGATATGGAAATTCAAGAAATGGAAACACCTTGTAAAGTTATCAGTATTCTTCTTTATTGTGTGATTTGAGTGTAATTTGCAGATTTACAATGATTGAATAACCTGTATGTGCAAATAAAGTTTATTTTACAAAAAAAAAATCTGTTCTTATCAGTTTAATATCTGATACGTCCCCTATCTGGGGACCATATATTAAATGGATTTTTAGAACAGGGAGCTGGAAAAAGAGCTTGCTCTGTCCACTCCGCGCATTGACCTGGTATTGCAGTACCTCCCGGACCGGTGCACCCCCTTTCTTATTTCAGTATTCAAAAACAGAAACGACGAGCAAGAGGTGCAGCGCAGCTGTGGCGGCTGCTGCTGCTACCACCCAAGCACTTTGATTGACACTCAGCCCGTCTGCTGCCGTGGAGCTCGCAACATTGTATCCACTGAGCAGCTGCGTCTGCCAGAGTGTGCACAGCACAGGTACAACTGGAAGCAAAACAACACACACTTACACTCCAGTTCATATGCCAGCCGCACTCTATAGTTCGTACCTACCGCTGCGCTAATAGCCAAGTTGGAAACATCGGGCAGGCACAGCGTATCCTGGCAGCCTGCGTCTGTATGCTCCACGTATTCGGGTCATAGGTGTATGTGCAGGGGGTGCGGTCGCACCTGGGGCCCGGAGCCCTAGGGGGCCCATAAAGTCTCTCTTCCCCACATTGTAAACCAATGCTATCAATGAAGCTTTATAGTTTGGGGGCCCAGTTCCAGACTTTGTACTGGGGCCCCGCAGCTTCAAGTTACACCTCCGGATCAGGATAATGCTAGGCCATTCCAACCAGCCTGTGTGAGTGACCTGCAGTCGCTGGTAGTTGAAAAGCGGCCGCCCGGCAGGCCCCGGATGCGCGCTTCAGAGTGGACAGACAGCAGCGGACCCCCAATCACACAGGCCCGAGGCTTGCTATGCAGCACGGAATACCTCATTGGACTGCAGCACTCCACGCGGGCTGAGATACACGCTCCACGTGGGATGGGCAGCATTCGTCCATTAAGATCCAGAAGATCCAGGCCAACGCTTAGAGATGGAGCAACACTCGGGGAGCAAAGAACTCCAACGAATGGACGTCTACTTTACAAGGATGTATTGCTTTATTCAATGCATGGACACAGAAACAGTTCAACCGCTCGATTACAGACCGCAGTCAATACAGTAAAGAAAGAAATGTGTCTGTTTAATGTAAACTTGCATGGAGCTCGTTTGTCAGCCACTGACGGACTGAATGCTGCTGCTGCCACCGCCGCTGCTGCATGTCTGAAACGTGGTCTGACGTTACATGCACCACCAGGGATAAGGCCTTGCCTATAAGCATTCCCCAGCTGGCAAAAACGGAACCTCCCTGCCTATTCCTCACCATGGAAGAACGGAACCTAACTTTTTTTTTTCAAAAAAAAAAGAAAGCCACAGCAGCAGCCAACTAGATTTTGGTAGGCCGCTGTCTCCCCCTTGTGTGCTGCATAAAAAATGCACTCCGCTAAAAATAACAATGATCCACGAAATAGAGCGTATGGAGAGAATGAGGCTTCTAGATGAGCCGTCAGGTTATGATTAATTGTATCACACCTGGGCGATATGGATAGATGCCCGGAGCTCACCCCTATTTACTAGGTGGTTACAGACAGGGACATGTGAGTAACACGTTTAAACCACAATCGTAAAGAGAAACAACAATCCCGGAGCCCGCCCCCCCCCCTTTTTGTTTTATTTTCTCTTTCTCCCGTGTCATAGATACCTACCCTCCCTTACCACTACGCCCCTATCCTCCCCTCATTCACCTGTTTGTAGACCTTATAAAATATCACAGACAAACATGATATAGTTCAACTCGAAATTTATTTATTAAGTTTCATTGTCAAAGTTATTTTTACATTGCTTTGAGATAAGGCAAAAGTTCCCCCCCCCCCCCCCCCTCCATGAAACCAATAAAACCTATATTGAATAAAATAAAAATGATGCAGTTACCGGTAGTTCTGCAGCTTCTTGGTAGAGATAAAGACCATCTCCCGTCTCCCAGCTGCAGCAGAGACTGACTAAAATGGCTGCCAAGCCCGGTATTAATGCTTCTAAATTGATGACATCACAATGGAGTGACATCAGCCTGCCATACACCTGGCTCATGACATCACAAGGGAGTGACATCATCAGTAGAGATGAGCGAACGTACTCGTCCGAGCTTGATACTCGTTCGAGTTTTAGCGTGTTCGAAATGCTCGTTACTCGTAACGAGTACCACGCGATGTTCGGGTTACTTTTACTTTCATCTCTGAGACGTTAGCGCGCTTTTCTGGCCAATAGAAAAACAGGGAAGGCATTACAACTTCCCCCTGCGACGTTCAAGCCCTATACCACCCCTCTGCAGTGAGTGGCTGGCGAGATCAGGTGTCACCCGAGTATAAAAATCGGCCCCTCCCGCGGCTCGCCTCAGATGCGTTGTGACATAGCTGAGGGACAGTGGTATTGTGTTGGAGCTGCTATAGGGAGAGTGTTAGGAGTTAGTGTAGGCTTCAAGAACCCCAACGGTCCTTCTTACGGCCACATCTAACCGTGTGCAGTAGTGTGGAGGCTGCTTTTTGCAGTGTTGCACATTTTTTTTTTTGGTATTTCGGCCGTGCAGAGCATTGCGCCCTGCAGTAATAGTCCAGGGACAGAAGTGTGGAGGCAGGGAGAGCGTTAGGAGTTATTGTAGGCTTCAAGAACCCCAACGGTCCTTCTTAGGGCCACATCTAACCGTGTGCAGTAGTGTGGAGGCTGCTTTTTGCAGTGTTGCACATTTTTTTTTTTTTGGTATTTCGGCCGTGCAGAGCATTGCGCCCTGCAGTAATACTCCAGGGACAGAATTGTGTAGGCAGGGCCAGAAGACATATAGATTGAATATACGCAGTGGTCCTTTTGAAAAAAATATTTGAAAAAAATCTATTTGGCCTGCCTGTCACTGTGCTCAGTGTTCTGGGTCCGTGTCTGCTGGGGGTAGTAGTTCTACAAATAAATACGCAACCAGCTAAGTTACAGGAGGCGTGCGCCAAATTATTTCCTGGCTCAGAAATCACCGCTCTGTTGCAGTTAATAACAGTGCGACACTCTGCAGTTCTGTCACACACTCCAGGGACAGAATTGTGTAGGCAGGGCCAGAAGACATATATTATTGACTGAATATACGCAGTGGTCCTATTCAAAAAAATATTGGGCAAAAAATCTATTTGGCCTGCCTGTCACTGTGCTCAGTGTTCTGGGTCCGTGTCTGCTGGGGGTAGTAGTTCTACAAATAAATACGCAGCCAGCTAAGTGTTACAGCAGGCGTGCGCCAAATTATTTCCTGGCGTTCCATAAGCGAAGTCAGCCTCCAACCACAGGCCAATAAGCGGCACATTTAATTACAGCGCTCTGTTTCTGCATTACTGGTAATACAGCGTGCAGAGGGGTAGGGGTAGGCCTAGAGGACGTGGGCGCGGCCAAGGACGCGGAGGCCCTAGTCCTGGTGTGGGCACAGGCCGAGCTCCTGATCCAGGTGTATCGCAGCCGACTGCTGCGGGATTAGGAGAGAGGCACGTTTCTGGCGTCCCCACATTCATAGCACATTTAATGGGTCCACGCGGTAGACCTTTATTAGAAAATGAGCAGTGTGAGCAGGTCCTGTCGTGGATGGCAGAAAGTGCTTCCAGCAACCTATTGTCCACCCACAGTTCTGCGCCGTCCACTGCTGCAACTCAGAATTCTCTGGCTGCTGAGTCGGGGTCCGGGGGATGAGGCTGGGGACTTCCGGCAACTGTCTCAAGACCTTTCAGTGGGTGAGGAGGCCGATGACGATGAGACACAGTTGTCTATCAGTGAGGTAGTAGTAAGGGCATTAAGTCCGAGGGAGGAGCGCACCGAGGATTCGGAGGAAGAGCAGCAGGACAATGAGGTGACTGACCCCACCTGGTTTGCTACGCCTACTGAGGACAGGTCTTCAGAGGGGGAGGCAAGGGCAGCAGCAGGACAGGTTGCAAGAGGCAGTGCAGTGGCCAGGGGTAGAGGCAGGGCCAGACCGAATAATCCACCAACCGTTTCCCAAAGCGCCCCCTCGCGCCATGCCACCCTGCAGAGGCTGAGGTGCTCAAAGGTCTGGCAGTTTTTCACTGAGAGTGCAGACGACTGACGAACAGTGGTGTGCAACCTTTGTCGCGCCAAGATCAGCCGGGGAGCCACCACCACCAGCATGCGCAGACATATGATGGCCAAGCACCCCACAAGGTGGGACGAAGGCCGTTCACCGCCTCCAGTTTGCACCGCTGCCTCTCCCCCTGTGCCCCAACCTGCCACTGAGATCCAACCCCGCTCTGAGGACACAGGCACTACCGTCTCCTGGCCTGCACCCACACCCTCACCTCCGCTGTCCTCGGCCCCATCCACCAATGTCTCTCAGCGCACCGTCCAGCCATCGCTAGCGCAAGTGTTTGAGTGCAAGCGCAAGTACGCCGCCACACACCCGCACGCTCAAGCGTTAAACGTGCACGTAGCCAAATTTATCAGCCTTGAGATGCTGCCGTATAGGGTTGTGGAAACGGAGTCCTTCAAAAGTATGATGGCGGCGGTGGCCCCGCGCTACTCAGTTCCCAGTCGCCACTACTTTTCCCGATGTGCCGTCCCAGCCCTGCATGACCACGTCTCCCGCAACATTGTACGCGCCCTCACCAACGCGGTTACTGCCAAGGTCCACTTAACAACGGACACGTGGACAAGCACAGGCGGGCAGGGCCACTATATCTCCCTGACGGCACATTGGGTGAATTTAGTGGAGGCTGGGACAGAGTCAGAGCCTGGGACCGCTCACGTTCTACCCACCCCCAGAATTGCGGGCCCCAGCTCGGTGGTGGTATCTGCGGCGGTGTATGCTTCCTCCAGTAAACCACCCTCCTCCTCCTCCTCCTCCTCCTCCAACGCAACCTCTGTCTCGCAATCAAGTTGTGTCAGCAGCAGCAGCACGTCGCCAGCAGTCGGTGTCGCGCGGCGTGGCAGCACAGCGGTGGGCAAGCGTCAGCAGGCCGTGCTGAAACTACTCAGCTTAGGAGATAAGAGGCACACGACCCACGAACTGCTGCAGGGTCTGACAGAGCAGACCGAACGCTGGCTTGCGCCGCTGAGCCTCTAACCGGGCATGGTCGTGTGTGACAACGGCCGTAACCTGGTGGCGGCTCTGCAGCTCGGCAGCCTCACGCACGTGCCATGCCTGGCCCACGTCTTTAATTTGGTGGTTCAGCGCTTTCTGAAAAGCTACCCACGCTTGTCAGACCTGCTCGGAAAGGTGCGCCGGCTCTGCGCACATTTCCGCAAGTCCCACACGGAGCTGCCACCCTGCGCACCCTGCAACATCGGTTTAATCTGCCAGTGCACCGACTGCTGTGCGACGTGCCCACACGGTGGAACTCTACGCTCCACATGTTGGCCAGGCTCTATGAGCAGCGTAGAGCTATAGTGGAATACCAACTCCAACATGGGCGGCGCAGTGGGAGTCAGCCTCCTCAATTATTTTCAGAAGAGTGGGCCTGGTTGGCAGACATCTGCCAGGTCCTTGGAAACTTTGAAGAGTCTACCCAGGTGATGAGCGGCGATGCTGCAATCATTAGCGTCACCATTCCTCTGCTATGCCTCTTGAGAAGTTCCCTGCAAACCATAAAGGCAGACGCTCTGCGCTCGGAAACAGAGCCGGGGGAAGACAGTATGTCGCTGGATAGTCAGAGCACCCTCCTGTCTATATCTCAGCGCGGTGAGGAGGAGGAGGAGGGGGAAGAGACAGCTTGGCCCACTGGTGAGGGTACACATGCTGCTGGCCTGTCATCTTTTCAGCGTGTATGGCCTGAGGAGGAGGAGGAGGAGGAGGATCCTGAAAGTGATCTTCCTAGTGAGGACAGTCATGTGTTGCGTACAGGTACCCTGGCACACATGGCTGACTTCATGTTAGGATGCCTTTCTCGTGACCCTCGCGTTACACGCATTCTGGCCACTACTGATTACTGGGTGTACACACTGCTCGACCCAAGGTATAAGGAGAACCTTTCCACTCTCATACCCGAAGAGGAAAGGGGTTCGAGAGTGATGCTATACCACAGGACCCTGGCGGACAAACTGATGGTAAAATTCCCATACGACAGCGCTAGTGGCCGAAGGCACAGTTCCGAGGGCCAGGTAGCAGGGGAGGCGCGGAGATCAGGCAGCATGTACAGCACAGGCAGGGCAACACTCTTTAAGGCCCTTGACTGCTTTATGGCTCCCCAGCAAGACTGTGTCACCGCTCCCCAGTCACGGCTAAGTCGGCGGGAGCACTGTAAAAGGATGGTGAGGGAGTACGTAGCCGATCGCACGACCGTCCTCCGTGACGCCTCTGCCCCCTACAACTACTGGGTGTCGAAGCTGGACACATGGCCTGAACTCGCGCTGTATGCCCTGGAGGTGCTTGCTTGTCCTGCGGCTAGCGTCTTGTCAGAGAGTGTGTTTAGTGCGGCTGGGGGAGTCATCACGGATAAGCGTACCCGCCTGTCAACCGACAGTGCCGACAGGCTAACACTCATCAAGATGAACAAAGCCTGGATTTCCCCAGACTTCTCTTCTCCACCAGCAGACAGCAGCGATACCTAAGCAATACGTAGGCTGCACCCGCGGATGGAAGCTACGTTCTCTCTCACCATCCAAAACGGGGACATTTCTGCTTCATCAATCTGTGTCTAATATTCCTCCTCCTCCTCCTGCTCCTCCTCCTGAAACCTCACATAATCACGCCGAACGGGCAATTTTTCTTAGGCCCACAAGGCTCAGTCTTATCATTTTTCTAAACAATTTTTATACGTTTCAATGCTCATTAAAGCGTTGAAACTTTCACCTCAACCAATTTTTATTTTAACTGGGCTGCCTCCTGGCCTAGTTACCAATTAAGCCACATTAACCAAAGCGATTAATGGGTTTCACCTGCCCTCTTGGTTGGGCATGGGCAATTTTTCAGATGTACATTAGTACTGTTGATACAGCAATTTTTGTGGGCCCTCGCCTACAGTGTAATCAAATTAATTTTTAGCCCACCTGCATTACAGCTGAGCTGACGTTACATCAGCTGTGCTGGGCACTGCAATGGGATATTTTTATGTACCGCCGGTGGCTTCCTGGCACCCACCCATGCTGTGGGTCCACAGGGAGTTGTAAATGCATCTGTGTCCACTTCTAAAGAACCCCAGTCTGACTGGGGCATGCAGTGTGGGCCGAAGCCCACCTGCATTAAACATGACATTACTACCTCAGCTGTGATGGGCAATGCAATGGGATATTTTTATATACCGCCGGTGGGTTCCAGGGAGCCACCCATGCTGTGGGTCCACAGGGAGTTGTAAATGCATCTGTGTCCACTTCTAAAGAACCCCAGTCTGACTGGGGCATGCAGTGTGGGCCGAAGCCCACCTGCATTTCATCTGACGTTAGCTCTGCTGTCCAGGGCACTGCAATGGGATACATTTATGTACAGCGGGTGGGTTCCAGGGAGCCACCCATGCTGTGGGTGCACACGGAATTCCCATTGCGGAGTTGTACCTGCCTGTGACTATTTATAAAAAAACGCGGTCTGACTGGGGCATGCAGACACCTTGACAGAATGAATAGTGTGTGGCACATAGGTTCCCCATTGCTATGCCCACGTGTGCAGCTCCAGATGGCGGTGACACAGGATTGGATTTCTCATTGCTTCTGTACAGCATTGTGGACTATCGCCCCGCCCCTTTTAAAGAGGCTCGCTGGCTAGCCGTGCCAACCCTCTGCAGTGTGTGCCTGCGGTTCCTCTGGCAGACGCACTTATAAATAGACATGAGTGTGGCGTGGCATGAGGGCAGCTGAAGGCTGCACAGGGACAATTTGGTGTGCGCTGTGGACACTGGGTCATGCAGGTGGGGGTTGGGCAGCATGTAACCCAGGAGAAGTGGCAGCGGAGTGTCATGCAGGCAGTGATTGTGCTTTGTTGGAGGTAGTGTGGTGCTTAGCTAAGGTATCCATTGCTAATGAGGGCTTTTCAGAAGTAAAAGTTGTTGGGGGGGGGCACTCTTGCCGCTATTGTGGCTTAATAGTGGGACCTGTGAACTTGAGATGCAGCCCAGCATGTAGCCCCTCGCCTGCCCTATCCGTTGCTGTGTCGTTCCCATCACTTTCTTGAATTGCACAGATTTTCACAAATGAAAACCTTAGCGAGCATCGGCGATATACAAAAATGCTCCGGTCGCCCATTGACTTCAATAGGGTTCGTTACTCGAAACGAACCCTCGAGCATCGCGAAAAGTTCGTCTCGAGTAACGAGCACCCGAGCATTTTGGTGCTCGCTCATCTCTAATCATCAGCCTTCCAAACACCTGGCTCATTTGCATACAGTATGTATGTATGTATGTCCATCTATCTATGTTTATTAATTATGTAGAATATAGATATAGATTATTTCTGAATTATAGATTTTGTAGATATAGATTAAAGATAGATTTAAGATTGTTTGTGTGTGTGTGTGTGTGTGTGTGTATATATATAATGTGTATATATATATATATATATATATATATATATATATATGTATGTAAAAAAATATAAAATCTGTAGTTATGTATGTATGGCGGGAAAAAAAGGCCTGCTGTATGTTTTTAAGTTCTTCGGATGACCATGCCGCTCTATTATTCTCCTTACTAGGGTCTACTAATGCTGGCCCAGGGGAAGGCAATAAAGCCCTATGGGGCCAAAGCCAATTTCCCTCATTTTAGGTAAAAAGTTTCCATCCGTCCCCACTCGAAATGCGGCCGGCCGAAGAGATCCCTCCAACCGACCGGCCGACGCACCTTCAGAGACAAACTAGTGCTTGCTTCTAGTGTCATCGCCGGCCTAACCATCCTGTGTAGGGAGCTGACGAGTCCTGCAGCAGCAGGCTCTGCAAGCCTAGGATGCGTGAGCACGGTGCAAGAGGAAGGACTGAGGGGGGGGGGGGGAGGGCGCGGTTGAGAAGGCGTGGGGCAGGGCTATGCAAAGTTTTACAATTCTCCCAGAAACCTGGGTGCATTGTGGGTGCGCCCAGAGTGCCGGCTGAGCGTGTTGCCTCAAGCCTTGGAAGTGGAGTTGGGCGGGCCGGGCTACAGGCGAAACCCGTTTCGGGTTATCGCTTCTCGGCCTTTTGGCTAAGATCTATGTGGTCTGGTCAGATGTTTCTGAGCCTGTCGTACCCTCGGCCTTGGGGCATCGGTGCTTCGTGCATCTTAAGCCCTTCGCTGCTATTGGGGGCGGACTTGCGAAGATACTTGGGAAGGCGATCGCTATATTCCTTTGAAGATGTCGGAGAACGTGGCGGCTACAATCCGTTATGCGGAATCCGGTGATCTACGTCTGAAGAATTCGTTCAAGATCGAAATTGCTGATGAAGTGCAGGATAAGGTCTCCCTAGGCTTCTTCGTAAGGATTATCCTGCTGAAAACATTGAAGATCAAGAGGGAGGATATTCTGGCCCTGCAAGACTCGCCTGGACGGTTTATTCTTACTTTGGAGTCTGAAGCAGCTTGCCAGAACTGCTTTCGTGAGATTAATGCGAACCTGCACGAGGAGAACCTAAAAGGACTATCTTTTGTGGTGCTTTATTCTGGAGGTGAGAAGCCTCTGGTAGTCCATATGAGCAATCCATATGTGGACTTTGATGACATCACCCGCTTTCTGTGAAACTACTGCTCTGAAGTACGTTTCTCTCATAAGGTGCTGAATTCAGAGCAGTTATGGACTGGCAAATACAAGTTCTTTGTCAAATTCCAGCAGAGCCCGGAAGGAATCGAGGGATTAAGGCACCCCCCATCGAGCTTTATGATTGGAAGGGATCGGGATCGTCTTTTACCCTGGAATGCCTTTATTCTGCAGAAAGTGCATGGAGTTCGGGCATGTGTATGAAACCTGCAAGGAGGAGGTAGCGGTTTGTAAGAAATGCTACAGGAAAGGGCATGCTACCATGAGCTGTAAAAACACAATCGTCTGCAACATTTGCAAAGTGTCTGGGCATACTTTTAAGGACTGTCCATTGAAAAAAAGCAGCCGATCGTATGCGGATGTGCTCAAAAAACAGCCTGTATTGGAGGGCACGTCTAAGGCGCAAGCATCACCAGCTAGCGTTGTCCCTGAAGAACAGCTGGTCAAGGACCTGACTGATGACACCAATATTCCTGTTGACTGGTCTAAGGTGTCCGATGATCCAGAGGGGGATGTGCCAGTGGCAGAGGGGTCTGAAGTTGAAGCCGGGGAAAGCCCCTCTGCTGCTGCCGAGGGCTCCAACATCGAAGATATCGAGGGTGAGATGGAGTGGGAAGTACAGCGGAAAAGGAAAAAGGCGGCTGACAAAAGACAAGACACTGCAAAAAAGGTGCTGGTAAAATCCAGCTCTTTACAACCGGGGAAAACATTATCCACTGAGACTTCAGACACTCGCCTCTATAAACCGGTTCCTTCTAGGCTGCACCTCCCTGACCCCCCTGCGGAACCACCCCCTTCTGACCCAACTAACATCAGGTTTTCCGATTCGTCAGAGAACGTCTCGAGCCCTGGAACAGCTGGGATTATGACGGACTCGGACAGCAGTAGTGCCTGACCTCTTAAATGGCCCGCAACATTGGAATCGCCTCACTAAATGTGAGAAGCCTGAGGAGTCCTACAAGAAGGGCTGCCTTGTTTTCTTATTTGTCCACCATGAACTGTGATGTTATATGCCTACAAGAGTGTGGGATTGACTACAGCCCAAACTATGCTGATTTGAGAGAAAGCTGGACTTTGGGACCATCCATATGGTCTGGAGACAATGAGAACAGGGCGACGGGCATCGGAGTTCTGTTTAAGTCACATGAATTTAAAGTCCATTCCTTTTTACAGGTCGTTCCTGGAAGAGCCCTTCTCCTTAATGTAAGCTTCCGGGGAGTAGAGTTCAGGCTGCTATCTATCTATGCCTCACCGTTGAAGGAGGAGCGATCCCAGCTATTTGAGGATCTACAGTACTACCTGCCAGGCTCTTTGCCTTTGATAATCTGTGGCGATTTTAATTGTGTCCTGCCTGGGGACAAGAGAGGGGGTGCTGAGGTGCCCAGAAAAGACAAGACAGAGAAACAACTTAAGAACCTGTTAGATGACTTCAGACTTAAAGACATTTGGAGAGTACTGCACAAGAGCGATCCAGGATATACCTGGGAGAGCGTGACTTCGAAATCTCGTATCGTCTTAAGATGTGGGACAGAACAAGTTGTCGCCAGGTCAATGGACTTGGTCTCTAACATATTCTCAGATCACAAGTTAATACTTGCGCAACTAGAACTGCCTGGCCTCTGTAGAGACAGAGGTGTGTGGAGACTGAACACACAACTGCTAGAAGACCCCAGCATCAGAGAGGAGTTTATTGCTTTTTATAAGAAGCTGAAGAACAGGCAAGACCGCTACGCTTCCCTGCTGGACTGGTGGGAGCAAAGCAAAAAGGAGATTAAGCAGTGTTTTGTAAAAGCCAGTATCACCAGGGCAAGAGAAAAAAATAGCTGGCATAGAAGGCTCTGCACCAAGCTGCAGACCTGCTACAAACTGAAGGCCAATGGAGTGGATATGGAAGATATTATTGCCAACACAAAGAGAGAGATCACTAAAGAAATTCACTCCAGAGGTAAAGAACTGATCTATAATTCTAAAGTAAAAACTATGGAGAGCGACGAGAAATGTTCTAGATTTTTTTTCAAGAAAGTCATTTCCACCAAAGAAATGATTACCGAACTAGAAGGTGAGACATCGTCAGGAGGCATGCTCACCAAAGCAAAAGAGTTTTATCAAGAGCTTTTTGATGAAAAACGCATGGCCAGGTCATTTACTGAGGATGCTCTGGGTGCCTTGCAGGGCAAATTAGAGAAAGAAGACCAAGAGACACTTTGCACAGAAGTCACTTTGCCAGAGTTAGATGCTGCTATTAAGAGTCTCTCGTATGGGAAAACCCCGGGTATTGACGGTTTACCGGTTGAATTCTACAGAACATTTTGGGACTTTTTTAGCGTTGATCTGCATGCAGTTTTTAAAGAAGCCTTTAAACGTGAGGTGTTGCCCCTGTCTTGGAGGAGTGGAGTTGTTTCTATTTTGTTCAAGAAGGGAGAACGAACCCGTTTGGAGAACTGGAGACCCATCACACTGCTGAATGTGGACTACAAGCTAATGTCTAAAGTTTTAGTAAACCGTTTTAAAGGGGTTTTAAATAAAGTCATTAATGCGGACCAAGTGTGCGGAGTACCAGGAAGAGGAATACATGAGCACCTGAATCTCATCCGAGACATCATCTGGTACCAACAAGACAGGAAGCAAAGTGTAGCCTTTTTGTCGCTTGATTTTCAGAAGGCTTTTGACCGTGTCTCACATAGGTTTTTATGGGCGGTTTTAGAAGCAATGCATTTTCCTGAAAGTTTTATAAAACAGATTGCACTCTTATATAAGGACTCTTTTAGCAAAATTTTAATAAATGGCTCATTAACAGAAGAGATCCAGCTGCGTTCAGGGGTCAAGCAAGGCTGCCCCTTGTCACCGATTTTATTTATCTGTGCAATAGAACCCTTATTATCAATGATCCGGAGGAATAAAGTGATTAAAGGTGTGCCAATCCCTGGCGGTCAGGGGAAAGAAGTCAAAATCCTAGGATACATGGATGACATCTCTCTTTGTTGTACCACACCAGCGGCTTTGAGGCGAGCCATAAGAATAACTGAGTTTTTTTTGTGAAGCCTCAGCTTTCAAGTTGAATGTAAATAAGAGCAGCTGCTTCACCATTGGAGACTTGTCAGATGTGGTCATCCCCAACCTAAAGATGCAGTCAGATGGAATCACGATCTTAGGTGTAGTAGTTGACAAACAAAACGAAGGAGTCCAAAGCTGGGAAGCTGTCAGAGAGAAGATACAGAAAAAGATCGACTTCTGGAAGCTCAGGAAGCTGACCCTAGAAGGGAAAGTATTAATTATTAAGGCCCTCCTGCTCCCCATCATGCTGTACCTGAGTATTGTTTTCCCTCCAAATGAAGTTACCACAAAGAAGCTGCAGAGAATGCTATTCCAGTTTGTGTGGGGCTCAAAGTTTGAGAAGCTCAGTAGGCAAACTATGTACAAGTCGCATGGCCTCGGAGGTAAGAACGTTCCAGAGATTAAGTTATTTTTGCACTCAAAATTTTTTAGCCTCTGTTTTAAAACCATGTTCTTAGCTAACACCTGGTCCTACTTTTTAAGGTATGCGGCCGGACATGTCTTTAGGAAGCGGAAATGGGTGTCATTTCCACTGACCTCTCCGGTTTTAATATTCTCGCCTAAACAGTATGTCATCTTAGAGAGGATAATAAAACTGTACTGCCTGGATTCTCTCCGCTCAGAGATTTTAAAAGACTCAAGAAAGTTGGTTTTCAAAGTTAAAAGGCGAGAGATAATGACACCTGTTTTAAGTTTTTCTTACAGCAGATGCGCTTCCATCTGGAGGAGAGTGCACGCACCTTATCCAACCAACGACCACAAAGATATCGCCTGGATGACGGTCCACGAGTGTCTGCCGACAAGGGACTTCCAGCACAGAAGGAGGCTAAGTAACACAGCGGTATGTCCCCGACAACGATGTGGCGATGATGAGACTGTCTTGCACATAATGTGGAACTGCTTTTTTGCACAGGAGGTCTGGAGGGAGTGTTGCCAGTTTTTAAAGTTTTTAGCTGGCATTGATTTTTTGAGCCACGAAGTTATTTTTTACGGTGTATTTTCAAATATGACACCAGACAAAGAAAGAGTCCTGTGGTGCACTTTAAGCTGCATAAAAAACGCATTATGGAAAACGAGGAACATTTTATTATTTAAAAGAGACTGCATAAATGTAAGAGACTGTTTGAAACTAGCAAAAAGTGAACTTTACATGTATTACCTGCTGGACAAGAAGAATCTGGGGAGTAGAAAAGCCCTCAGTTTGTGGAACATTCACCTATGGAATATGTTGTTTTGAATGATTGTCCATTTTTTCTGACCTTATCTATTGCAATTATTGATTTTTGTTGTTAATGATTTGATACGTAATAAATATATAAATGTAAAAAATCTGTTCTTATCAGTTTAATATCTTATACGTCCCCTATCTAGGGACCATATATTAAATGGATTTTTAGAACAGGGAGCTGGAAAAAGAGCTTGCTCTGTCCACTCCGCGCATTGACCTGGTATTGCAGTACCTCCAGGACCGGTGCACCCCCTTTCTTATTTCAGTATTCAAAAACAGAAACGACGAGCAAGAGGTGCAGCGCAGCTGTGGCGGCTAACAACCAAGCACTTTGATTGACACTCAGCCCGTCTGCTGCCGTGGAGCTCGCAACATTGTATCCACTGAGCAGCTGCGTCTGCCAGAGTGTGCACAGCACAGGTACAACTGGAAGCAAAACAACACACACTCACACACAGTTCATATGCCAGCTGCACTCTATAGTTCGTACCTACCGCTGCGCTAATAGCCAAGTTGGAAACATCGGGCAGGCACAGCGTATCCTGGCAGCCTGCGTCTGTATGCTCCACGTATTCGGGTCATGGGTGTATGTGCAGGGGGTGCGGTCGCACCTGGGGCCCGGAGCCCGAGGGGGCCCATAAAGTCTCTCTTCTCCACATTGCAAACCAATGCTATCAATGAAGCTTTATAGTTTGGGGGCCCAGTTCCAGACTTTGTACTGGGGCCCCGCAGCTTCAAGTTACACCTCCGGATCAGGGTAATGCTAGGCCATTCCAACCAGCCTGTGTGTGTATGACCTGCAGTCGCTGGTAGTCGAAAAGCGGCCGGCCCCGGATGCGCGCTTCAGAGTGGACAGACAGCAGTGGACCCCCAATCACACAGGCCCAAGGCTTGCTATGTAGCACGGAATACCTCATTGGACTGCAGCACTCCACGCGGGCTGAGATACACGCTCCACGTGGGATGGGCAGTATTCGTCCATGAAGATCCAGGCCAACGTTTAGAGATGGAGCAACACTCGGGGAGCAAAGAACTCCAACGAACGGACGTCTACTTTACAAGGATGTATTGCTTTATTCAATGCATGGACACAGAAACAGTTCAACCGCTCGATTACAGACCGCAGTCAATACAGTAAAGAAAGAAATGTGTCTGTTTAATG
The DNA here is from genome assembly GCF_035609145.1 of Eleutherodactylus coqui. Taxonomy (NCBI): domain Eukaryota; kingdom Metazoa; phylum Chordata; class Amphibia; order Anura; family Eleutherodactylidae; genus Eleutherodactylus; species Eleutherodactylus coqui. The sequence continues at coordinate 200,068,404 of NC_089843.1, read as the reverse complement.
TAAACTTGCATGGAGCTCGTTTGTCAGCCACTGACTGAATGCTGCTGCTACATGTCTGAAACGTGGTCTGACGTTACATGCACCACCAGGGATAAGGCCTTGCCTATAAGCATTCCCCAGCTGGCAAAAACGGAACCTCCCTGCCTATTCCTCACCATGGAAGAACGGAAGCTACCTTTTTTTTAAAAAAAAGAAAGCCACAGCAGCAGCCAACTAGATTTTGGTAGGCCGCTGTCTCCCCCTTGTGTGCTGCATAAAAAATGCACTCCGCAAAAAATAACAATGATCCACGAAATAGAGCGTATGGAGAGAATGAGGCTTCTAGATGAGCCGTCAGGCTATGATAAATTGTATCACACCTGGGCGATATGGATAGATGCCCGGAGCTCACCCCTATTTACTAGGTGGTTACAGACAGGGACATGTAAGTAACACGTTTAAACCACAATCGTAAAGAGAAACAACAATCCCGGAGCCCACCCCCCCCCTTTTTGTTTCATTTTCTTTCTCCCGTGTCTTAGATACCTACCCTCCCTTACCACTCCCCCCCTTACCCTCCCCTCATTCCCCTGTTTGTAGACCTTATAAAATATCACAGACAAACATGATATAGTTCAACTCGAAATTTATTTATTAAGTTTCATTGTCAAAGTTATTTTTACATTGCTTTGAGATAAGGCAAAAGTTTCCCCCCCTCCATGAAACCAATAAAACCTATATTGAATAAAATAAAAATGATGCAGTTACCGGTAGTTCTGCAGCTTCTTGGTAGAGATAAAGACCATCTCCCGTCTCCCAGCTGCAGCAGAGACTGACTAAAATGGCTGCCAAGCCCGGTATTAATGCTTCTAAATTGATGACATCACAATGGAGTGATATTATCAGCCTTCCAAACACCTGGCTCATTTGCATACAGTGTGTATGTATGTATGTATGTCTGTGAGTCTATCTATCTATCTTTATTAATTATGTAGAATATAGATATGGATTATTTCTGAATTATAGATTTTGTATATATAGATTAAAGATAGATGTGTGTGTGTGTATATATATATATATATATATATATATATATATATATATATATATATATATATATATATGTAAAAAAATATATAAAATCTGTAGTTATGTATGTATGGCGGGAAAAAAAGGCCTGCTGTATGTTTTTAAGTTCTTCGGATGACCATGCCGCTCTATTATACTCCTTACTAGGGTCTACTAATGCTGGCCCAGGGGAAGGCAATAAAGCCCTATGGGGCCGAAGCCAATTTCCCTCATTTTAGGTAAAAAGTTTCCATCCGTCCCTACTGGAAATGCGGCCGGCCAAAGAGATCCCTCCAACCGACCGGCCGACGCACCTTCAGAGACAAACTAGTGCTTGCTTCTAGTGTCATCGCCGGCTTAACCATCCTGTGTAGGGAGCTGAAGAGTCCTGCAGCAGCAGCAGGCTCTGCAAGCCTAGGATGCGTGAGCACGGTGCAAGAGGAAGGACTGAGGGTGTGAGGCTGGGCGCGGTTGAGAAGGTGTGGGGCGGGGCTATGCAAAGTTTTACAATTCTCCCAGCTGCCTGGGTGCATTGTGGGTGCGCCCAGAGTGTCGGCTGAGCGTGTTGCCTCAAGCCTTGGAAGTGGAGTTGGGCGGGCCGGGCTACAGGTGAAACCCATTTCGGGTTATCGCTTCTCGGCCTTTTGGCTAGATCAAATGTACTTGGTACAGGAGATTTTGTCAGAAGGTACTCAGGCACCCCTCTCCTCGGCCTTGCGGGATCGCCCACCTCGGTGGGCTTAACCCGCATGCTGCTATTGTTGAGAGGGACTAGTCCTAGGGTAACGAGCCGCGATCCCCCTAGCCTCTTTTGGTCTCCGGATCAAAGGAGGGCAATTGCAACACTTAGGTGAAGCAAAAATTGCGCTAAAAACATGGGTGAAAACCCAGAATTCATACCGGCTTATGCCCGGATTTTAAACTCTGTTTGTGTCATCCTAGCAGAGAATACGGCGGAAGTACGTGGCCTGACGTATGTCGTTAAGGACGTGCTCATGGGCGTTTTCAACGTCCAACTACACGAAATTCTGGCGATTCAGGACTACCCTAAGAGACGGACTTACGATGTGACATTTACGCAGAAAGGTATCTTCCGTGACCTCATTTCTGCTTTACCAACCAAGAAGGATCCCAGGTTGGAGGGAGTCCAGATAATCGAGCACGTCCTTGACGTCACCAAACTCGTAGTGATTAAAATGTATTCCCCTTACACAAACGTTGAAGAGGTGCAATCCTTTCTACGAGAATACTTCAAATCAGTTTGTTGTGTTGGGAAGATTATGAACGAGTTGGGAATATGGACATCAAAATGGCGTTTCCAGGTCACGTGCATAAGAGATCCCAGCTACCCAGGGGACATAAGACTTCCGCAGGCACGTTTTAAATTGGCTAATGTGAGTGGCGACCTCTACTTTGCGGGGATGCCTGACTTCTGTAGGGTTTGTCAAAAATACGGCCATCACAAAGAGCAATGTGGTAGCACCTGTAAGAAGTGTGGGGGTGCAGACCACGAGACAAACCAGTGCCAAATGGGGAAGAAATGTCATTTTTGCGGCAGAGTTGGTCATCTTTATAATTCTTGTCCCCATAGAGCACAGAACCAGGAGCAGCAGGGGCAGCCCAGACGCAGCCAGAGCCAGCCCAGGCGGCCAGCAGACCCAAGTGTACCCCCCCCCCAAGAAGAGGAACCCGAGGAGATGGACACCACATCTAGACCCCCCGAAGCGGAAGGAAACGTACCAAAGGAGCAAAAGCGCCACAAAAGAAGGGCAAGTGATCAGCAGACGGGTAAACCTTCCCAGGAATCTGGGAAACCGGATGAAGCTGGTCCAAGCCCTCAGGTGGCGCCTGCTCAAAAGGTGCCTGAGGCAGAGGACCCTGGGGGAGCGACAGCCGCCACGAAAAGGAGGAAAGGGTCGCTACAAAAGCTATATTCGGAGGTAGTGCAGGGGGAGCAGCAGGGAGTATCTGCTCATGCAGAGAAACCTGGCATTCCCCCAGAGAGGCCACCGCACAATGCCCCTCCCCCACCCTGCCAGGTGGGGGACTCAGGGGTTACCTCCGGAAAAAAAGCTGAGGACCAAGTACTCGCCCCTGCGGAGGGGAATCAAGCGGAAGAGAAGGCTGACTCGCTGGCCCCCGGGGAGGGCGTACTTCCAATGGAGTCTGTGTGGGACATCTCGCAGATTCCAGCCTCAGGTACCGTGGGGGGTCAGTTAAGTGAAGGGAGTACCTCTCCGTTGTCCTCCTTATACACAGTGCACTCGGACGCGGGGGGGGGTATGACGGTTCCAGCGATGTCTCTGGCTTAGCTGGAGAGTTATAGGATGGCAGGGGTCCTGAGTTGCGCAACCAGGACTAGGATAACATCTCCCTATACTCTCAAACATCCATGGCTGAGCTATCTGGCATTACACTAAATGTACGGAGTCTGGAAACGCAAGTGCGAAGGGCTGCCCTCTAACTACCTGACGATTTTCGCTGCTTCTGTGTTCTTTTTGCAGGAGTGTGGCATCCCGCATCGAGCACAATATAAAAAGTATGAAGCTGATTGGGTACACGGCCCATCAGTGTGGTCTGGATCAAACGAGTCCAGATCAGCGGGGGTCGCCATTCTTTTTAAAGGGAACGTTTTTATTGATTTTATCAACGAAATTTTACCAGGCAGAATTTTATTGGTTAAAGCTTTTATTAACGGTGTGAAATGGCAGTTTTTAAATTTTTATGGTTCTCCAGATAAAAACGAAAGAGCAAGAATGTTATAGATTTTACCCTTATTTATTAGTGATGCTGAACCTTTAGTTTTAGCAGGAGATTTTAACTGTATTTTAAGAGGGGAACGCCGGTTCTCGAACGCAGTAAGTCGCAACTACGATAAAACCTCGAATATGTTAAAAAATTTACTGTTGGATTTTAGACTTACTGATGTTTTTAAAAAATGCAACCTCCACCTTCCAGAAGAGGCTGGCGTTACCTGGAGCAATGTGAATTGTAGCTCCAGGATAGATTTTATTCTTCGCTCTTATCAAGTACTGCCTTTTAAATATGACCTTTTTACTAATGTGTTTTCAGACCATAAGTTATTGTTTTTTAAAGTAAAAAGTGAAACAAAAAGAAGCACCGGTAGAAACGCCTGGAAATTAAACGTGTCCCTGTTAAAGATCCGCGGGTTTTATCAGATTTTATTGCCTTTTATAGAGATTGCAGACGGATGAGAGATCCCAGCAATCCCATCAGCGTTTGGTGGGAAAAAATGAAATTTAAGATAAAGCAATTCTTCATAAATGTTGGGATCTCCAAGGCCAAAGCGAAGCGCGCCTTTTATGCTAATCTGAACATCCGTCTGCAAACCCTGTACAAATTCCGAGACCATGGTATTAATGTGGAGAAAGAGCTCATAGACATAAGAGATTGCCAAATGCCTGGAGCAGAAGGGAAAGGAGATCATCTTCTGCTCAAGAGTCCAGCACCTGGAAGAAAACGAGACCTGCTCCAGGTATTTCTTCAAGACCACCAGAGGAAGGCAATCTCTTAACGAGCTACATGGTACTTGGGATGTGCAGGGGATTTTAAAAAAGGTTTATGAGTTTTATGCGGATCTTTTTAATACAAAGAATGTTGATAACAGTTTTATGGAAGACTAATTGAAGGAGATTACCGATATTTTAGATCCTGTCTCCCAAAAGCTTTTATTAAGAAAAATCACGGAGCAGGAGGTTTTAGAGACGATCAAGGGTTTTAAACCAGGTAAGGTGCCTGGCCCAGATGGTATACCCATCGAGTTTTATGTCACCTTTTATGGGCTTTTAAAGGATGATTTGTTCTCCCTTTTTACCGAGGTTTTTAATTCTAAAGCCCTCCCAGGGTCATGGAAGAAGAGTGACGTCTCCTTGCTGTACAAGAAAGGAGACAAAGCTGACCTAAAGAACTGGAGACCGATCACCCTTCTAAACTGTGATTATAAAATTATGGCCAAGATATGTGCGAGCAGACTTAAAACCGTTATACAGAAAATCATCCACTCCAACCAAGTCTGCGGAGTCCCTGGGAGGAGCATATGGGAGAACCTAAACCTTATTAAAGATGTGATCAGTGACACAAAGTCTAGAAAAGCGAAGATGGCCGTTTTATCGATAGACTTTGAAAAAGCTTTTGACCGAGTGTCCCACTTTTACCTTTTTAAGGTTTTAGAGAAGATGGGTATACCGGAGGGTTTTTTATTGTCTCTTAACCCCTTGAGTGGCGGGTTTCCTACCACCCTGTCGTGCCCACCAGGGCAGGTTTTTAAAATGGTCTAATCATTGAATTTCAACTAATTTTGCAGTTGCGTCTCAAGAGCCATAACTTTTTCATTTTTCCATTGACATGGCCGTATAAGGGCTTGTTTTTTGCGGGACAAGTTGTGATTTTTTTAAACAGGAGGGAGGAAAAAAAGAAATGGGGAAAAAAGAAAAAAGGGGCCATGTCATTAAGGGGTTAAATAATGTATTAACTTCCTTCTCTGGGTCATTACGACGCACGGATACCACATGTGTGATTGTATTTTTGATTTTTTTACAAAGTAAAGGGAGATAAGTGTTTTTATAATTTTTTTTTTTAATAATTTTTTAATTTTTTTTTTTTTTTTTAAACTTTTTTTTTTCTTTCTCCCTTTAGGGGACTTCCACAGGGATCCATCAGGACCCCCTGATCCCATTCCGGGGGTCTGATGGTGACAGCCCTTTACATGCTGCAGTGACAGCCCTTTACATGCTGCAGTCACATAGACTGCAGCATGTAAAGGGTTAACACAGCAGAGATCAGAGGTTTTCTCTGATCTCTGCTTTAAGAGCTGGTACCTAGCTGTCCTGATAGCCAAGCACCAAGCTCTCCCTGTCACAGAGACCATCGGCTTGCTTCTGACAAGCCGATGGTCTCTATGGCAACCTGTAAACAAAGCAGGACATTGCCGGCATATCGGCAATATCTTCTGCTGGTTTTTCAAAGCCCTTGCTTTGTTCTTTGTGGGTCTGTGCAGGCAAAGCACACTGTCAAAGCTTGTGGGACTGTGCAGGCAGAGCACACTGTCACAGCTTGTGGCATTGTGCTCTGCAGCTCCCATAGTGATACATAGCCCGGAAATCTTCCGGGCTATGTCACTATGAGCAGTGGAGCTCGTCCCGAAAAATTTCCGGGCGTGCCACTCAAGGGGTTAAAGCATTTTATGATAATTGTACAAGCAAAATTTTAGTGAGGGGTTTTAAGACACAGGACGTGCTTTTAAATTCCGGGGTAAAGCAGGGCGTGTCCCTTGTCCCCACTACTCTTCATATGTGCATTGGAGCCTCTTATGTGTGCGCTACGGCGCACAGGAGGGGGGGGGATAGAGGCGAAGGTAGTGGGGTACATGGATGACGTTGCAATATTGTGTAGGGACACCCTATCTATACAAAAGACTAAGACAAATCCAATATTTTGGCTGCGCCTCGGGTTTTAAAGTTTATTTTAGTAAAAGCAGTATTTTAAACATCGGTGGAATGCTTCTTACGGATATTCCGGTTCCTGTGTCTCCATCTGTACAAATTTTAGGTATCTCCTTCGATGAGTCCAATAATGGTTTTAACAGTTGGGACTTGGTGGCACAGAAAATAAACCAAAAAATATGTATGTGGAAGCTGAGAGAGCTGACGATGGAGGGGAAGATTTTAATTACAAAAATGGTTATTCTACCTATCCTGTTGTTTTTAAGTATGGTGTTCCCCCCTCCAGAGCGGCTCCTCAAAAAGATTACTAAAGCTTGTTTTACCATGGAACTCCAGGATGGAAAAGCTCAGGCGAGAGATTGTTTTAAAACCCAAAGCGATGGGCGGGAAGGATTTCCCAGATTTTAAAGCATTTCTCTTAATTAAGTTTTTTAGACTGTGTATTTCTGCGCTTTTTAAAGATAATTACTGGTCTTATTTTATGCGTTTTAACACCGGATATTTTATGAGGCGTAATGGCTGGTTTACCACAGTTTTAAATTCACCTTATGCTTTTAATATGCCGGAGGAATACAAGATTTTAGAGTCTATTATAGTTTTGTACAATTTTAATGGTAAAAACTTACAAATTTTAAAAGATAGTAAAAAATTGCTCAAAAATATTAAAGAAAATTCCCTAACAGAGACGGTGAGCAATTTTAACGAGCAGCAAAGTAAGAAGATTTGGCAAATTATTAACCACAACTATCTTTTTAATTCACAGAAGGACCTGGCCTGGAGCTGCGTACATCAGTGTCTTCCATGCCGGGCATTCCAGCACCGGAGAGGCTTGACCAACTCTGCCGCCTGCCCAAGACAAAGATGTGGAGATGACGAAACGACGACCCATCTGATGTGGAACTGCGACTTCGCAAAGGAAATCTGGACGAAGATAACTCCTCTGATGAAAAGAATAACCGGATTAAAGCAACTAAGCCTCAACACAGTGATGTACGGTGGTCTGGAATGCCCAACACGGACTCAAAACATCATGGCATGGAAGATGATAAACTGTACTAAAGCAGCTCTGTGGAAGGCCAGGAATATTTTATTATTCAAGCATGAGTTTTTATCTGTGAATGAGGTTTTATCCATTTTTCTTAACGAGTTATACCAGTATTAGCTAATAGACCGGAAAAATTTTCCCATTTTATCTAGAAAGTGGTTTTTAAGCGAATGGAGTTCCATAATTTGATGCCACCAAGTGCCCATTTTATGTGAATGTAATTATTTTATATTTTAAAACAGTGTTGAAATATTGTTTTTGTATTTATAATGTTCTTCAGAATATTTCTTGTAAAACTGTTTTGATATAAATAAAAGTCACCCCTTTGTAAGAGGTAGTCAATTTAAAAAAAAAATTTGATCTGGTCGGATGGTTGGGAGTGAGCTGGGTTAGGCCCAGGCTCTACTGCGGAAGCAGATTTTCCCTGTGGTCCCTGACAGACCGACAGACTTCTTGACGATGGCTGGAGTTAGGAACACCATCCGCTTTGATGTGGACCTTACCGACAAGATGAGGAACAACCTGGTGTACGTCGTACGGGACGTCCTTATGAAAAAATGCGGAGTGACGAAGATGAAAATATACAGCGTGCAAGACTTCTCAAGACAAGGCCAGTACGATGTTACACTCTGTGAAGAGTACGCATGTTTAACCCCTTAACGACCAAGGACGTACCGGTACGTCCTGTGGCCGCGGGGTATGTATGAAAAGAGGTTGCGATGCAACCTCTCTTCATACAGTGCGGGCATCAGCTGTTTATAACAGCTGACACCTGCGGGCAATAGCCGCGAGCGGCCGCGCGGCCAATCGCGGCTATTAACCATTTAAATGCCGCTGTCAATTCAGACAGCGGCATTTAAATCCCCCGAACGCTGTTTGGGGGTCCCGCACGGCCCCCCCCGCGGTGAGATCGGGGAAGCCGTGCAGGTGTCATAGCAGCCCGGGGGCCTAATGAAAGGCCCCAGGGCTGCCTTAACAGACTGCCTGTCAAGCCATCCACACAGGGTGGCTTCATAGACTGCCTGTCAAAAAGTAGTATGACGTAATGCTATAGCATTACGTCATACTGCAGGAGCGATCAAAGCATCACATCTTAAAGTCCCCCAGGGGGACTTCAAAGTAATGTAAAAAAAACAATCAAAGTTTTTTTTAATTGAAAAAAAAAGAAAGTTGTAAAAGTTTAAATCACCCCCCTTTTGCCATATCTATTATTAAAAAATCTAAATAAATTAAAAATATGTATTTCGTATCGCCGCGTCCGTAAAAGTCCGAAGTAGCACATTATTTTTCCCGCACGGTGAACATCTTCCGAAAAAAAAAATGAAGAACGCCAGAAATGCACTTTTTTAGTTACCCTGTCTCCCAGAAAAAATGCAATAAAAAGCGATCAAAAAGTCGTATGTATTCCAAAATGGTACGATCAATAACTACAGGACATCCCGCAAAAAATGAGCCCTTGCTCAACTACGTCGACGGAAAAATAAAAAAGTTATCGCGCGCACAAAATGACGGCAGAAAATAATTGAAAAAAAAAAAAGAGTAGTGTAGTAAAAAAAAACTATACAAGTTTGGTATCGTAGTAATCGTACCGACCCATAGAATAAAGTTATCATGTAGTTTTTGTTGCCGTTTGTGCGCCGTAGAAGCAAGACACACTGAAATATGGCAAAATGTCGTTTTTTTTTTTCATTTTACTCCACTTAGAATTTTTTAAAAGTTTTTCAGTACATTATATGGTACTTTAAATAGCACCATTGAAAAATACAACTCATCCCGCAAAAAACAAGCCCTCATACAGCGACGGCACTGAAATATGGCAAAATGTCGTTTTTTTTTTCATTTTACTCCACTTAGAATTTTTTAAAAGTTTTTCAGTACATTATATGGTACTTTAAATAGCACCATTGAAAAATACAACTCATCCCGCAAAAAACAAGCCCTCATACAGCGACGGCACTGAAATATGGCAAAATGTCGTTTTTTTTTTCATTTTACTCCACTTAGAATTTTTTAAAAGTTTTTCAGTACATTATATGGTACTTTAAATAGCACCATTGAAAAATACAACTCATCCCGCAAAAAACAAGCCCTCATACAGCGACGGCGATGGATAAATAAAGGAGTTACGAAAAACGAAAATTGAAAAAGAAAAATGGCCGCGTCATAAAGGGGTTAAATGTATACGAATAGCTGCGAGCCCACAAGGACAGTGACCTCCTGAAGGGGGTGAGGATAACTCCCTTGTTCGGCATACAAGAGAAGCCCGTCATTGTACACATGTATAACCCATACACCGATGTGGCGCTAATTGAGAGCTTTCTAAGGCGGTACTGAAAATGTGCGCGGTGGCGACAAACAAAAAAATATACTGGACATTTTCAACTGCAAATACAAATTCTTTGTAAGATTCAGGATGGATCCAAATCGCTTGGGAGGGGTGATGCACCCGCCAAACTTCTCTATCGCCGGAAACCAAGGGTAGCTGACGAATCCCGGGCAGCCTCGGTTCTGCAGAAATTGCAACCAATTCGGGCATGTTAAAGACGAATGCACTAAGGGGCAGGTCTGCCGCAACTGCCAGGGCGAGGGGCACCACGCAGGCGATTGCCCCAAGCCTAAACGGTGTGACCTATGTGGGTCAGAAGAGCACATTTGCAAGGACTGCCCGGGGACTGAACGCCCTAGAGACTTTTGGAGGAGGACTTACGCAGAGTGTGCTGCAGGCAAACGGGAGATTGCTGCTTCGGGCGTGGCTGCTGGGGGCACGGCAGCCGCAGGTGCCGCTAAGGCTCATTACCCACCCGCTGTGAGTGCTGCTGCAGCCCTGGAGCCAGCCTCTGCAAAGGCCAATGTTGTGTCAGTGACTCCTGCCGCAAGTGTCCCTGTTTCTAGGCCACCGGCTGTTGCCCCTGAGCCACCTGTCGTAAGAACCCTGTTGCTGTACCATCCGCTGCGACAGCCGTCGCCACACCATCGATTGCGGCTGCTACTAAAGCACCTACTGCTGTTGTTGTGTTGCCTGCCGCAGCTGCTGTTGCTGCACCGTCCGCCGCAGCTACTGTCCCTATACGTCCCGCTGCAGCTCCTACTGTTTCTGCGCTACCTAATACTACAAAGGGTATGTCTGGCCAGAACATTAAAAGAAAAGTTGAAAGCCAGAAAGTTGCAGGTGTGGAAATAAGTGCGGCAGCAGACGCCCAGGTGTCGGAGGTCATCCGCCACCTGAAAGAAATAATAGAGGAGGTGGACAGCCCCATCCGTCCTTCCAGCATCATTGGCAGCTTTTCATCGCCAGAGACGGTTTTGTGTCACAGGGAGGGTTCCAAATTAGCGACAGCGAGGAGGACTTTGCCGAAGTTGCTGATGGTAAAGCTGCAAAAAAAAAGACGGAATGAGGAGAGTGAAAATGAAGAAATGGAAACCAGCAACCCTTTCGAGGCGCTGGCGCCAGACAAAAGCGACCATGTGGGGCCATGTTAGGCGTTTTGATGCCATGACCCGTATGCTTTGACCCTGACTCCATGTCAGTGCATATTTATATAAAGTTATACCCCTACTGATCCACTCCCAGAACGTGCGTGTGTTCCAAAATAAGACCAGGAGAGCGGCCATATTGAGCCTACTAAGGCCGGCTTCACACGAGCGTGACAGGCTCCGCCGCGTAATATTCCGCAGTGAAGCCCGTCACGGCGCCCCCCAGAGACCCCATACTTACCAGCGGAAGATAGCGTGAAGACGCTTCCCCGCCCACCACCGTCGCGTCATGTGACACGCCCACCGCGTCACATGACGCGGCCGGCCGTGTCACGTGACGCGCCGGCCGCGTCATATGACGCGCTGCGGTAGGCGGGGAAGCATTTTTTCACGCTATCTTCCGCTGGTTGCAGCGGGAGATAGCGTGAACGGACGGCTTCCATTGACTGCAATGGAAGCCGTCAGCGCGTACACCCGCGGCAAATAGAACATGCTGCGGGTGAGGACGGGAGATTTCACGGTGCGAAATTCCGCGGTGGAATTCCGCACCGTGAGCATTGTGCTATTAGGTTCAATAGAACCTAATAGCAGGGGGCAACGCAGAGGATTTTTGCCGCGGATTTACGCGGCGTAAATCCGTTCGTGGGAAGGAGGCCTAAGGCAAGAAGGCGCATCCGTAATATGCCTACAAGAGTGTGGTATTAGTGGTGAGGTTAGCCCTGGTGAGAGGCCCCACGGAGGGGCTGTATGGTCTGGGAGTGGATCAAACAAAAACGACGGGGTAGCGATCCTTATAAATACTGGGGATATACAGCTACTCCGTTATGAAGTAATAGAAGTGGGGAGATGCGTCTCGGCCATATTATTATACAAGAATATTAAGTTTCGTATTAATGTGCATGCGCCACATTTAAAAATGAGCGCAAAGTATTATTAGATAAAATGAAATTCTTTATGCAGGGCAGGATGCCCGTCATATTAATTGGTGATATGAACTGTGATGTAAACAAGATTCCCCTGGACATATCGGGGAAAACCTTAATTGAAATCATAACGGATTTTCATTTGCAGGATACACAAGCCTTATGTAATATTTCACCTTTTATGCCAACTTATCATGCAGACAGGGGGGGGGGGGGGGGGGGGGGGTTCACTCCCGCCTGGATTTTTGTTTCATATCACATGATTTTACCGCCATCAATTACAAGCAAAAACCGGTTTTATTTTCTGATCATGAGAGTGTGTTATGTGAGCTTGTGGTTAGGGAGAGTGTTGTGTGTGGGAGGGGAGTATGGAAGTTAAATGTAAGTCATCTGGAGTGTGAGGATGTGAGAGTGCAGTATGAGTGTGAATACAAAAAGTGGAGTAGGAGAAAGGTGGAGTAGTGTCCCAGAACCAGAGTCCGTGTTACAACCCAGTGCAAAGCTGTCCTGTGGTTTCATAAAGCATATTTTTCACAATGGATTATAATATATATTGTTTGTATTTTGCACTGCGCTGTCTTATATTTGCAGGACTTTGCATATTTCAGGCTATGCAGAGATACAAGGTATATGTCACAGAGAGCAGAAAGTCCACAAGAGATTTAGAATAAAGCCCTTCACAGTTGGGACTAAAATTAAAACTTCCAATTTTTATTAGAAATAACTTAAAAACATATAGCGTGGGGGCAGAAACAAATAACACAGTAATCCCTAATGAATAGGGCACTGAAGAGACAGACAGTAATATCTGGAGGTATCAAACAGACACCTAATCCAGGTAAGTATAAAGCTATGGATACTCAGCCCTTGATAGTAAGGTTACTATTATAGTGCATAGATGTACTGCTGAACTGTTTATATATATCGGCAAACAGACTGTCCAGAGTTTAATTCATAGATGTAACTACTATACCTTTACTGGGCAGTAGAGAAATGACGTGCTCGTATTGGTTATGAAGAACCAGGAGGTATTTGCTGTCAATACTGTCCAAGCAACATGATTATTTTACATATCTTAATATAACCAATGTACTATAATAAAAAAAAAAAATTCTCTGAAGTTACAATCAAATTGGATGTCAATGAATTGAAACAATGGCCTGGAAGATCTTATATGATTGGTTGTATGGAATGTTTCCATTCATACCACACACTTCCTTTATTTGTTATTTCTGAACTATTCATATTTCCCTAGTCATTTATTTGTTACTCGACGCGTTTCTCCGCTGATGCGTAGCGGTTCATCAGGAGTATATAGGGTTTACAAGGTATTTATTAGACAGTAGGTATGGTCATGTTCCATAAGGTTGGGCCAGATGTTGTGAACATTGTATGTATGTCCAGGCCAGACGAAAAAAGTTTAGCTATTGATAGTAGATGAACTCGTAAACTTTACAGGTCAATGGCAAGAAAAAACAATAAGCGAGGGGCTGATGATGACCGCTCTATTGTATTATAATATCAGTAATAGTTGCCATTTTAACCCCTTCCAATCCAATTTGTATCCTGGTTTTCCTAGGGGGCTTACTCTTTTTCCCGCCGCTACACAATGGTGCTATCTGCTGGCTAAAGCCAGTACTGCATGAGGTGACACGTTGGATAGGCTCCGACAGCAGAGAGGCTGGCAATATACAGTAAGAGAACCCCGACGGACTTCTTCCAACATCGAAGCTGTACAGCCTTAAATCATAATGTCTTCAGAGGTCAGACAGTGGATTGGAAAGGGTTAACCTGAAAGTGCATGTAATTATGTCATTAATACACTTAATCGGTGCTCAGTGATAGGTGTTAGCAAATACACTGAGTAAGTTGCAATGACATAATTGTCGTAATGAGGCAATAGTCGTAGTATAAATTAACAGAAAAGGAGCGTGCTTAAACAATATAGAGCTCCACTTGTCAGGGTATATGTGCATATTATATATGTATATGTACAATATAGAGCTCCACTTGTCAGGGTATATGTGCATATTATATATGTATATGTACAATATAGAGCTCCACTCGTCAGGGTATATGTGCATATTATATATGTATATGTACAATATAGAGCTCCACTCGTCAGGGTATATGTGCATATTATATATGTATATGTACAATATAGAGCTCCACTCGTCAGGGTATATGTGCATATTATATATGTACAATATAGAGCTCCACTCGTCAGGGTATATGTGCATATTATATATGTATATGTACAATATAGAGCTCCACTCGTCAGGGTATATGTGCATATTATATATGTATATGTACAATATAGAGCTCCACTCGTCAGGGTATATGTGCATATTATATATGTATATGTACAATATAGAGCTCCACTCGTCAGGGTATTTGTGCATATTATATATGTATATGTACAATATAGAGCGCCACTCGTCAGGGTATATGTGCATATTATATATGTATATCTACAATATAGAGCTCCACTCGTCAGGGTATTTGTGCATATTATATATGTATATGTACAATATAGAGCTCCACTCGTCAGGGTATATGTGCATATTATATATGTATATGTACAATATAGAGCTCCACTCATCAGGGTATATGTGCATATTATATATGTATATGTACAATATAGAGCTCCACTCGTCAGGGTATATGTGCATATTATATATGTATATGTACAATATAGACCTCCACTCGTCAGGGTATATGTACTTTAATGCTCATTACATTCTGATATTGTAATAGAGCAGTTTGGTAGGCCTTTATTGGCACTAATGTGCCTTAGCGGTTGGTTCAAAGTGGAGAAACATATTCTTTACTGAATAACTGCTGAGATATATTTTGTAACAGTAAAGCAGTGCAAGCGTTATATGGCACTGGTTACCGCAAATAGTGCAGCAAGCTGTGAACTCTCAACAGAGGCAGAAGATGCATAGATGATAATGCATTTCTTAGCACTTATTGAAGCACACCCTCTGAGCTATAGTGCATGCCTAAATGAAATAGCACTATTCTGAACTGCTGAGCACTACTCTCTAGTTTAGAGGTCATTAGTGTATTAACATCTGATAGAGATATCCCAATAGATCAAATAGCTAGACTAAGATAGAGTCAGAGAAGCATAGCCTCCGGCCTGGATGGTAGGTCAGGGCTGAATGACCAAAGCTGGCTGAGCCCAGATTATATAGCCTTAAGCCCCTCCCCTTTGGGGGAGTGCCATAGTAATAAGACACTGATAGTGTGTCCACTAATTAACCAGTTAAGTGATCCCCAATGCTGCAGGTTTCCCCTTTAAAACATGATATAAAACTTACTGTGGCATAGTCGCTGCCAGTGCAAAGCGGACTGCACCCGCAAACTGAAGAATCGGCATGTTGGAGACATGACTGTCACTACCTTTGATTGAGGGGGTGGATCTAACATGAATGCTAAAGTAGTGTGTCATGTGATCCAGATGCAGTCTGGTCATGTGACCAGAGTCAACCGCGGCCATTTTGGAGTGGGGCAACAGTACTGGCAAGTACTAACACATGTAAATGACATATCAGTGATAGGGCGTGGAATGATGACCACACTAAAATAGCGAGTCGTGTGACCAAGGCCAAGCGTGGCCATTTTGGAATGGGGCAAGAATACTGATGAGTGCCGGCATATATAAATGTCTTAACAGTAACTAGCCATAATGTATAAGGCATAAGATGATGCCACAACATGGTTGAACATGTCATGTAAACCAATATCTAGTCCGGTCATGTGACCAGAGTTTGACGTGGCCATTTTGGAATGGGGCAAAAATACTGATAAGTGCTGGCAAATAAATGACAGCAGTAATTGTGCAGCCTTGACTTGCCCCGTAATTGGATCCAGCGATTGATTGTTGGACCAGATCCTCCAGTGAATATGGCAAGGGGGGAGCAGGGGTAAAGAGAGGGATCAAAAAGAAATCGATAATAAAAGATAAAAATGTATAATATCATATTGATGAAACGTAAGTAAAAAAATAAGAATGTTTTATCTATATATATAAAATTGAATGTATGCGTGTCTGTCTGTCTGTCTGTTTGTCCTTTATGCGCTACTACGCCATTCATCCGATCGCCATGAAACTTTGGGAAGTTGTTGAGTACACTCCTGGGAAGATTATAGGCATAGTACATTTATGCTACGATAAATGGCGCGCATGCGTGCGTCGTCGACAGTTACGACCCCCCCACGTAGATCGTTCGATTTCCATCATTGCCACTAATTCTCTCACTTCCCGATGTAATTTGGCACGAGCATTGATTATGTCATAAATAGGAAAAGTTAATAGGTCCCAACTCGATTATTCAATTCTAAGCGCCAAAGAATTAGCGTCCAAATTTTATGTACGGAATTTGCGCGCGTGTCTGTTTGTCCTTTATGCGCTACTACACCATTCATCCGATCGCCATGAAACTTTGGGAAGTTGTTGAGTACACTCCTGGGAAGATTATAGGCATTGTACATTTATGCTACGATAAATGGCGCGCATGCATACGTCGTCGACAGTTACGACCCCCCCCACGTAGATCGTTCGATTTCCATCATTGCCACTAATTCTCTCACTTCCCAATGTTGTAGAAACATGAAATTTGGCACGAGCATTGATTATGTCATAAATAGGAAAAGCTAATGGGTCCCAACTCAATTATTGAATTGTAAGCGCCAAAGAATTAGCGTCCAAATTTTACGTACGGAATCTAATTTTCTCGCTTCCCAATGTCATAGAAACTTGAAATTTGGCACGAGCATTGATTATGTCATAAATAGGAAAAGTTAATGGGTCCCAACTCGATTATTCAATTGTAAGCGCCAAAGAATTAGCGTCCAAATTTTACGTACAGAATCTAATTTTCTCGCTTCCCAATGTCATAGAAACTTGAAATTTGGCACGAGCATTGATTGTCATAAATACGAAAAGTTAATGTGTCCCAACTCGATTTTTCAATTCTAAGCGCAAAAGAATTAGCGTCCAAATGTTACGTGCGGAATCTAATTTTCTCGCTTCCCAATGTCATAGAAACTTGAAATTTGGCACAAGCATTGATTATGTCATAAATAGGAAAAGTTAATGGGTCCCAAATCGATTATTCAATTCTAAGCGCCAAAGAATTAGCATCCAAATTTTACGTACGGAATCTAATTTTCTCAGTTCCCAATGTCATAGAAACTTGAAATTTGGCACGCGCATTGATTATGTCATAAATAGGAAAGGTTAACAGGTCCCAACTCGATTATTCAATTCTAAGCGCCAAAGAATTAGCGTCCAAATTTTACGTACGGAATCTAATTCTCTCACTTCCCAATGTAATAGAAACTTGAAATTTGGCACGCGCATTATGTCAAAAATAGGAAAAGCTAATGGGTCCCAGCTCGATTATTCAATTCTAAGCGCCAAAGAATAAGCGTCCAAATTTTACTTACGGAATCTAATTTTCTCACCTCCCAATGTCATAGAAACTTGAAATTTGGCACGAGCATTGATTATGTCATATATATTAAAAGTTAACAGGTCCAAACTCAATTATTCAATTCTAAGCGCAAAATAATTAGCGTCCAAATTTTACGTACGGAATCTAATTCTCTCACTTCCTGATGTCATCTATATATATAAAAAGGAATGTATTTCTGTCTGTCTGTCCTTTTGGCACTACTACACCATTCATCTAATCACCATGAAACTTTGGGAAGTTGTTGAGTACAGTCCTGGGAAGATTACTGGCATAGTACATCTATCCTATGATAAATGGCGTGCGTGCGAGCATCGTCGACAGTTATGCCCCCCAGACAAAGATCGTTTGATTTCCATCTCAAGCACAAAAGCAAAAGGCATAACGAGCAAGCATGTTCAACTACAAAATGATGCATCCGCCGAACGTTTCGCAAGACAATTGCTGGATATTGAGAATGCTGAGGTAAAATGAAAGCTGTGCTGTGATTGGTTGCAATTTCTTATACTGAGGTAAAATGAAAGCTGTGCTGTGATTGGTTGCTATTTCTTATACTGCTGAGGTAACATGAAAGCTGTGCTGTGATTGGTTGCTATATATTATACTGCTGAGGTAACATGAAAGCTGCTGTGCAGTATTGGTTGTTATATATTATACCGCTGAGGTAACTTGAAAGCTGCGCTGTGATTGGTTGTTATCTAGATATATAAAAACGAATGTATGTATGTCTGTCTGTCTTTACAGCATCGCGCGACGGGTACGCTAGTATGCTAATAAAAATGGAGATACCAAATTTTCCTCATGATAGAGGACGTTGCACAAAAATTGGTACACTGAAGTACTGATGTAAGATCCCTTTGGTGGCTATGAAGTTAAAGGAAGCAATTAAACACGAGTTGCTCATTCAATCCTCTAGGTTTGATGGTGTCCATGCGGAATATCCAACCCGCTTCTTTTTGTAATACTAGCGGGTCGATGTCACCTCCTCGCATATCACCTCTTACTACCTCCATACCTTGGAATTTTAGGCAGGTCGCGTCTCCATTATGTTGTTCCCAGATATGATTGTTAATCGGGGTACTGTCTTTTCTCCTAATATCTCCGATATGTTCAAGGATCCGTCTCCTGAACTCTCTAATTGTCTTACCCACATATTGCTTAACG
Source organism: Eleutherodactylus coqui (assembly GCF_035609145.1). Taxonomy (NCBI): domain Eukaryota; kingdom Metazoa; phylum Chordata; class Amphibia; order Anura; family Eleutherodactylidae; genus Eleutherodactylus; species Eleutherodactylus coqui. Next base: position 200,049,806 of record NC_089843.1, on the reverse strand, counting down.
CAGGAACATGTGATTAAGGCCGCCTGCAGACGAGCGGGTCGGATCCGGCAGCAAGAAATCTCGCCGCGCGATCCGACCCCAGAGCCTGCAGGGACGAGCGCGTACTCACCCGCGCCTGGCGGCCCCGGCTCTTTGATGTGCCGGCTGCCGCTCAGCCGGCGCATGCGCAGACCGGAGCCGGCGGCCAGGTGAGTGCGTGCCCCGCAGAAAATTAGAACATGCCGCGGTTTGTTTGCCGCGCGAGATTTCGCGCGGCCAAACCGCGGCCGTCTGCATAGGAGTGCGTATTGTAATGCACTCCTATGCAGACTTTCAGCGGCGGAAATCCCGTGGGAAATCCCGCGGCGGGATTTCCGCTCGTCTGCAGGCGGCCTAAGTATATGACATTCTTTGTGGTACAGTTAATGAAACTTTTGGTCTGATATTTTTTCCCTGTGACTCTGGATGAGAATTCATTATTCTTGGTCACGAATGGACAGGCCATACATCTTGCACAGGGGAAGGTCCCGTTTGGAATGCTCCTAGTCAGCCAGTTATCATGATGCTTATTAGTGAAATGGCTTCTGATAAGGTGGTCCCGTAAGTTCTTACCCCGTCTATAGGTGATGGCAGGTCTTTCTGGGATCCATTTTTTAAGGTCTTGGTCATTAATTAGTATGTCCCAGTATCTAGCCAGTATGTTACGGACCTCTTTGTTGGCGGTGTCATATGTACCGATCACCCTAGTACAGGTCTGTTCTTGTCTATTTCGAGGTATCAATAATGATTCTCTGTTTTCTTCTCTAGCCAGCCGAAAAGACTGATCTAGTATTTCTATGGGGTACTTACGTTGTTTGAATCTTAGATGGAGTTTTTGACTTTCATCATAGCCAAATCAGAGCAGTTTCTTCTTAACCTAAGATATTGGCCTTTCGGGATCCCCTTTTTTAAATTGTACGGATGGAAGCTGTCCCAGGGTAACAACGTATTCGTGGCTGTCGGTTTGCGATATAAATTTGTCGACACAGAGCCATCCTGTTCAAGCCGAATTGTTACTTCCTCAATTCAATTTCTAGATGTACTTATTGAGGATGTAAATCTCAAATTTAAATTATTGACGTTCAGATGTTGGACAAACTGATTAAATTGGACCTCATCACCGGTCCAAAAAATCAGAATGTCATCAATATATCTTGTCCAATGCAAGATATATTGAGACCAAGATAGACAGTCATCCGAGAACACGATTCGTTTCTCCCACCAGCCCAGGTATAGATTGGCATACGATGGGGCACATGGCGTCCCCATCGCAGTCACCCTGAGCTGGTGGAAGTACTTGCGATCAAAGATGAAAAAAATTGTGTTTGAGGATAAAATCCATGAGAGATAACGCAAATGTGTTATGACCTGAGAACTGAGAGCTCCTCTGTGATAGGAAGTATTGAAATGCTTCAAGGCCACCCTGGTGTGGTATGGAGCTATAGAGAGCTTCCACATCCAGGGTGGCGATGAGGGTATCTGGCTCAACATGAGTATGTTGGATCTGACGTAGCAGGTCCATAGTGTCCCTTGCGTAAGATGGCAGTGAGGTCACAAATGACCTTAGAATCTTGTCCATATAAATGCTGGCATTCTGGGTGAGATTTCCCACTCCAGAAATAATTGGTCTACCCTTTAAGGGATTTAGACCTTTATGGACTTTAGGGAGCGCGTAGAACGTAGAGGTCTTTGGTGCTTTGGTCAACATAAAATGGTATTCAGAATCACTGATAAGTTGCCTATCTCTTGCTTGAGATAAAAGGTTTTTAAGTTCAACCAGGAAATTTCTAGTGGGATCCTTATGTAGAATCGTATAAGTTTCTACATCATTCAAAATATCAGTACACATGCGCGTGTATTGGTCCGTGTTCATTAGTACCACATTGCCCCCTTTGTCAGAGGATTTTATAATAAGGTTGTCGTTATTTTTTAGAGTGTTCAGGGCCAAGAATTCTTCTTTGGTCATGTTAGAAGGTAGTTTAGATTTTACTTGTAACTGTTTGAGGTCTCTTAGGACTAGTTTTTCAAACAGATCCAATTCGGGAGAGTTAATCTTTGGTGGAGATGATTTATTGGACAGTTTCAAATTTGTAAAAGGACCCAAACCCGGGACTTCATTTTCGAGTGACTCAAGTACATGCAGCCCTTCCAAATCGTCAATAGTGAGGCCTAATTCATGGGCTTGGGCTTTGTCTTTTTGAGAAAAAAAAATTTCCCACCTTAATTTCCGTATAAAGAGGGAGATGTCCTTCGTCCAGACAAACGGGTTGTAGCGGCTCGTCGGGACAAAGGACATCCCCCTCTCCAGAACATCCCTCTCCACCGTGGACAATATGTGGTCAGATTGGTTAATGATTTGCATCTTGTCGAGCGACTCTTCATTAGAGGGAGGGCTTAATGTGTTTAGTGCGGATTGTAAGGGTCTCGATTTCCTCTCAGGAAATATCGAGAAATTAGGTGATCTAAAAAACCTTTTTGGGTTTGTTTTGATCTCCCCCTTCCTCTGTATGGACGACGTCCCCTGTTGTAACGAATGGGGGGGTAGGATTTATAGCCTCTCATACCTTCATTGTCTGAAGGATCTAAGTCAGAGGAGCTTAACTCCGTGTCCATAGAAGGTCTCATACTTAGATATGTTTTATGTTCGCGAATATCTTGTAGGTCGCGTGTGAAAGAGTTATGTTTTCGTTCTTTGATATAGAGGGTGTATTTCTCGATTTGTTCCTGCAGTGTTTTTTCTTTAGCATTGAATTCTGGATCTGAAATGAATTTTTTAGTGAGGGTAATTTGTTCTTCTAATGACTTTTGATTTTTCTCCAAAGTTATTTTCTCCTCTTCCAAAAGCAAATTGTCAGGACAGTGTCCGGGATATGGGGGTCCCTGAGATATCCCGCAACCCCTGTCCCTGCCTACTTGCCCCCCTGGGCTAACCAGCAGGGCGTCAACTGGGCGGCGGTCCCTACCCTCACTAGGGAAGCGGGACACGGGGAGACAAACAGACACTGAAGACAAACGAACGGTAGAGTGGTCAGACAATCCAGGGGATACGCAGTACAGAGGGGAAGGCAAAACCGTAGTCAAGGTCCAAAAGCAGGGGTCAGGAAAGCCGGGGTCTCAAAGAGCAGTCAGAATAAACACAGGTGCAGCTGGAGAACCAAACTAACACTGGCAAGGGCTGGAAGGAAAACACACTTTTAAATGCTGTCAGAGCTCCCGCCCCAGCAGCTGATTGGGCGGGGAGCCTGACAGCAGCAGGGCAATCAGGAGGTGCTGGGGACACGCCCCCAGCCTTCAGAACAGACCGTTACCAGGGAAGCCTGCTTGGTAGTCAGGTAACTCGAGAAGCACCTGCTGCCTCCCTAGCAACCCGGCGGTGACCAGTTTTACAGCGGCCCGGGGAGATCACTAGAACCGGGGCTCCCCTACGCCGCACTCCTGTAACCCGGGTGGCAGGATCGGTGGTGCGGGCATGGCGGCCCCGAGAATTGCTGGTTCTGACAGTACCCCCCCCCTTCTACGGGGGGACACCGGACGCCCATGGCCAGGAGTGGGCTTGAGCGGGAAAGCCCTGTGGAATGATCGGACTAGGCGTGGCGCATGAACATCCCTGGCAGGGACCCATGTCCTATCCTCAGGGCCAAATCCTCTCCAGTGGACTAGGTACTGCAGCACACCTCTAACCCGTCAGGTGTCAACAAGCCTTTCTACTTCATACTCCAGTTCCCCCTGTACCAAAGAAGGAGGGGGCGGGTAGAACTGGAATCACGTACTTTTTAAGCAAGCTTTTATGAAAAACCTTGTGGACCTTCCAAGAGTCCGGAAGTGACAACTTATACGACATTGGGTTGATAACCTGCGACACAGTAAATGGGCCAATGAACCGAGGAGCAAGTTTCACGGAGGGAACCCTAAGTCTCAGATTCTAGGATGACAATAAAACTTGCTCCCCAACCACAAAAGGTGCTGAGATAGTACATCTTTTCTTAGAGTATTTACGTAGTTTCTCTTGGGAACCCTGAAGGTTCTTACGAACCTGGGCCCAAACTGTGCACAGTTCCTCAGAGGATATGTCAGCGGCCGGATTGTTCGAGACAAAAGGAGTAGAAAGCGAGAATCGGGGATGGAACCCATAGTTACAAAAAAAAGGTGACAATTGGGATGACGAGTTAACATGGTTGTTAATAGCAAATTCGGCGAGAGGTAGGTAGTTGGCCCACTGAAACTGGTTATCAGAGACAAAAAGTCGCAGGTACTGGATAAGTTCTTGATTCATCTGTTCCGTTTGTCCGTTACTCTCGGGATGGAAGGCAGAGGAAAAAGACAAATTTACATTTAGATTTTTACAAAAGGCTCGCCAGAAGCGAACGACGAACTGTACGCCTCTATCAGACACAATATCCTCGGGGATCCCATGTAGCCGAACAATCTCCTTGATGAACATTTCAGACAGAAGTTTGGCGTTAGGCAACTTGCAAAGCGGAACAAAATGTGACATTTTAGAGAAACGGTCAACTATGACCCAAATGACCGTATTCCCCAGCGAGGATGGCAGATCAGTAATAAAATCCATGAACAAATGGGACCATGGCCTTGACGGAATGGGCAAGGGAAGAAGAGGACCCTCAGGACGTCTCCTGAGATTCTTCCCCCTTGCGCAAACCGGGCACGCGGACACAAATAACCGTACATCCCTGGCCATATGCGGCCACCAATAGACTCTGGATACTAACTCTAGAGTACCGCTGATACCGAGGTGTCCAGCTAGGACTGAAGCATGTGTCTCCTCTAACACTTTCAATCTCAGTGACAACGGAACAAAAAGTTTGCCTTCCGGAAGGGCTTCAGTGGCGGATTGTTGAGCGGCGTGTATGAGAGGTGAAAGGTCGGAGGAGACAGCAGCGAGGACCACCCCAGGGGAGAGAATGCTCTCAGGCTCAGACTCGGAAGGTTCCGGAGAACCAAAACTCCTAGACAGGGAGTCTGCCTTGACATTCTTTGAACCGGGTTTATAGGTAACAACAAAATTGAACCGAGAAGAAAACAAGGCCCAGTGGGCTTGCCGAGCATTTAACCTCTTAGCGGAATCTAAATAGTTGAGGTTTTTATGGTCTGTGAGTACCGTGATCTGGTGACGAGCTCCTTCCAAAAAAATGCCTTCACTCCTCGAAAGCCCACTTAATAGCCAGCAATTCCCGGTTGCCTATATCATAGTTCCGTTCAGTGGAAGAGAACTTTCTAGAAAAATAGGCACACGGTCTAAGGTTAGTGAGTGTGGAGGGACCTTGGGACAGTACCACTCCCACACCAAACTCTGAGGCATCTACCTCCACCACAAATGGGCAGGACAGATCCGGTTGTACTAGGACGGGCGCTGAAGAGAACGCCGCCTTTAGGGTATCGAAGGCCCTAAGAGCATCAGAAGACCAGGTATTCACATCTGCACCCTTTCTGGTGAGGTCCGTTAGAGGTTTAGCCACCACAGAGAAGTCTTTAATGAACTTGCAATAGTAATTGGCGAAGCCGAGGAAGCGTTGAAGAGCTTTCAAGGTACCTGGCCGGGCCCACTCCGTGATGGCTTTCACCTTCCCAGGATCCATCTGGAAGTCGCATGGCGTGATGATATACCCTAAGAATGATATCTTTTGTACCCCGAAAACACATTTCTCGAGCTTAGCAGCTTGTTACGTCTGAGTCGAGCTAGCACGGTCTGAACATGAGTACGGTGGCTGGGCAAGTTGGAGGAAAAAAATCAGAATGTCGTCTAGATATACAACGACGAACACCCCTATGATATCCTGAAACACGAAAAGAAATAAAAATATCCAATATAGCGCTTCACGGGATGAAGGATTGATGAAATGTATCTTTGTCTACACCATGAGGTGCACTTTTATTGCAACGCGTTTCAACCCTATAAAGGGTCTTTATCAAGCATACAAACATACAATATACAGTCATTAATATAGTAAACAGAGTGACTTACAATTAGCAGTCAATGCAATGCTCCCAGCCGCCATATTGTGGGCGGAGTTTCGGCGTCGACGTGATGACGTCAGCATGCTGAGGACGTTTCAGTGAAGTGTAATTAAAAACCATATATACTTCTAAAAATATATCTAAATATAAATATAGAACGAGCTGGAGAAGCAAAAGAGTCAATTTGAAAGTTTTAAATCTAAAAGTTTTAAATCTTTAGATCCGGGACAACATAAGGGGGATCTGGGCTGCCGCTCCGATCCTATGACGAGCCGCGGGACTACGTCATCGCGCCGCACGTAGGTCACCTAGCAACAAAGTGGCGTCATTCCGTAGGATGCATCACATGATCGAGCTGTCAACCCTGAGTGCGGGAGTCCCTGGCTTCCTTTGTTGCTAGGTGACCTACGTGCGGCGCGATGACGTAGTAGTCCCAAATTGACTCTTTTGCTTCTCCAGCTCGTTCTATATTTATATTTAGATATATTTTTAGAAGTATATATGGTTTTTAATTACACTTCACTGAAACGTCCTCAGCATGCTGACGTCATCACGTCGACGCCGAAACTCCGCCCACAATATGGCGGCGGCTGGGAGCATTGCATTGACTGCTAATTGTAAGTCACTCTGTTTACTATATTAATGACTGTATATTGTATGTTTGTATGCTTGATAAAGACCCTTTATAGGGTTGAAACGCGTTGCAATAAAAACTGCACCTCATGGTGTAGACAAAGATACATTTCATCAATCCTTCATCCCGTGAAGCGCTATATTGGATATTTTTATTTCTTTTCTTGTTTGCACTGGGCTCCCTAGCAATAGGGACCCCAGACATCCTAGCAGCTCTCCGTACAGGATCAGGGAAGGAGGATCTTTCTAACCTACCTACAGGCTATCCCGGAATTGGAGGTACTAGTGAGTTAACCCTCCCAAGGTTACTCACTTAGTACCGGGTAAGTCGCCTTTCTTTTTTCACTTACTAAGTACATCACCACTTAGCACTGGAGGAGCGCTACTATTGATCCCAATACCATTGTTTATATCCTGAAACACAGAATTCATGTATCCCTGAAAAATGGCGGGGGCGTTACACAATCCAAAAGGCATTACTAGGTATTCAAAATGACCGAGAGGCGTATTGAAGGCGGTTTTCCACTCATCCCGCTCGCGAATGAGGTTGTATGCTCCCCTGAGATCAAGTTTAGAAAACCTTTGGGCACCAGCGACCTGGTTGAGGAGGTCAGGAATGAGCGAAAGAGCATACTGGTTTCTGACTGTGATTTTATTCAGCTCTCTATAGTCAATACAGGGCCGGAGACCCCCATCCTTTTTCTCGACGAAGAAAAACCCGGCTCCCACCGGGGATTCTGAGGGCCGGATGTGCCCCTTGGCCAAGCTCTCCTGGATATAGTCCCTCATGGATTCTCTCTCTGGAACCGTAACATTATAAATGCGGCCCTTAGGGAGTTTGGCCCCAGGAATCAAATCGATTTTACAGTCCCATTCCCTATGAGGGGGCAGGGCTTCAGATAATTGCTTGGAGAAAACGTCCGAGAACTCAGAGAGGTAATCTGGTAAGGGAATCCCCTCGCAGGTGGAGATCCCTACCTCCACCGGACATAGGTGGTTGGCACAGCGGGAACCCCACTCTACCAGTACCAACGTGTCACAATTTACTACCAGATTGTGCTCCCGGAGCCAGGGGAGACCTAAGACGACGTCCACAGACAAATCTCTCATCACCAGAAATGTGCAGGTTTCAACATGTAGGGCTCCTATAGTAAACCTTACCTCAGGGGTAACCAGATTAACTACCCCTCCAATGGAGTGGAGTCCAGTCCTGAAACAAAAATCGGAGTCTCTAAACGTAACAAAACCCCAGACAGTTGAGCAATGAAATTAAAGTTAACGAAATTAGCAGCAGCCCCAGAATCAACGAAGGCTTGCCCAGTACGGTGGAAAGAATAGAATTCTAGGGTGCAGGGCAATAACATTTTGGACAACACAGGGAGTACCTTGGCTCCTAGACAGTCCTCCCGACAACTGCCTAGGAGCGGAAGTTTTCCTGCCGTGGCTTCTTAGCGCAGGTTGCAATGCGGTGACCCGGCTCCCCACAGTAGAAGCAGAGGTTCTTCTTCAGGCGATATTCCCATCGTTGTTTGGGGTTCATGGCTCCCAGCTCCATGGGCTCGGTGGTGGGAGGTGAAAAAGTCGGGTCAGTAGAAGAAGTGGGCGTGGGGAGTGGAGTGGTCCGAGCGGCGTGTCTGGCCCTCAAACGTCGGTCGGCCCAAATAGCCAGTGACATGGCTTGCTCCAGGGTTCTTGGCTCCGGGTGGGCCACGAGTAGGTCCTTAAGACCCTCAGACAGACCGGTCAAAAATAGGTCTTTTAGGGTGGCATCATTCCACCCGGATTTCGTACAATGTTGGCAGAATTGGGAACAGTAGTCCTCCGCCATCTTGCAACCCTGGCACAGGGCCAGAAGCTTGGAGACCACGTAGCCGGTCCGGTCGGGTTCGTCATAAATTTGACCCAAGGCGGAAAAAAAGACGTCAAGGGATAGTCGGGCGGGAGAGCCAGCTGGTAACGAGAAAGCCCAATTTTGGGGCTTCTTCCGTGAGGCGGTTAATTACAATGCCCACTTTCTGGTATTCAGTACCAGAGGAGTGGGGTTGGAGATCAAAGTAGAGCTTGCAGCTCTCTCTAAATGCAAAAAACTAACCTCTCTCTCCGGAGAAGCAATCCAGAAGCGTGGCTCGAGGTTCTGACATCGCTCCTGGAGCGGAAGGGGGCTGCATGGGACCTGCAGCCGCCACTTGTTCCTGTAGCTGCATGCGGGCGGTTAGGTCCTGGACAAGGTTTGTAAGGACCAGGACCTGGTTCGCTAAAGCCGCCACGGCCTCCATCAAGGGGTTCAAAGTTGCCGGGCGGATGCAAGGGTCTGACCTTTCTTCGGCCAGTGTTACTGTTAGGACAGTGTCTGGGATAAGGGGGTCCCTGAGATATCCCGCAACCCCTGTCCCTGCCTACTTGCCCCCCTGGGCTAACTCCCAGGGCGACAACTGGGTGGCGGTCCCTACCCTCACTAGGGAAGCGGGACACAGGGAGACAAACAGACACTGAAGACAAACTAACGGTAGAGTGGTCAGACAATCCGGGTCGACAACAGGAGGGTACGCAGTACAGAGGGGAAGGCAAAACCGTAGTCAAGGTCCAAAAGCAGAGGTCAGGAAAGCCGGGGTCACAAAGAACAGTCAGAATAAACGCAGCTGGAGAACCAAACTAACACTGGCAAGGGCTGGAAGGAAAACACACACTTTTAAATGCTGTCAGAGCTCCCGCCCCAGCAGCTGATTGGGGCGGGGAGCCTGACAGCAGCAGGGCAATCAAGGAGGTGCTGGGGACACGCCCCCAGCCTAACAGAACAGACCGTTACCAGGGAAGCTTGCTTGGTAGTCAAGTAACTGGATAAGCACCTGCTGCCTCTCTAGCAACCCGGCGGTGACCAGTTTTACAGCGGCCTGGGGAGATCACTAGAACCGGGGCTCCCCTACGCCACACTCCTGTAACCCGGGTGGCAGGACCGGTGGTGCGGGCACGGCGGCCCCGAGAATTGCTGGTTCTGACACAGATGTATCATTTTTAGAGATGATTCTATGGCAATCTCATCCCATTTCTTCATAAATTCCATAGTCCTAAAGCGTGGTGGTGGTAACATTGTGTTTCTTAGACCCTTAGGACTTCCCACCAACAACGAATAAATTCCTTATACTCTTTTGTCAAGTTTTTGAAACTGGTACGTAAGTTAGTGATGGAGGTGGTAGAATTATAGTTCTCTTCTGAGAACACTGAATTAGCTTCCTTCAGCCAATTATTGGGATTTATATTTGAAGACAAGAAACCTGCCATTTTAGTCAAAATATATGTCACAGAGAGCAGAAAGTCCACAAGAGATTTAGAATAAAGCCCTTCACAGTTGGGACTAAAATTAAAACTTCCAATTTTTATTAGAAATAACTTAAAAACATATAGCGAGGGGGCAGAAACAAATAACACAGTAATCCCTAATGAATAGGGCACTGAAAAGACAAACAGTAATATCTGGAGGTATCAAATAGACACCTAATCCAGGTAAGTATAAGGCTATGGATACTCAGCCCTTGATAGTAAGATAACTATTATAGTGCATAGATGTACTGCTGAACTGTTTATATATATCGGCAAACAGACTGTCCAGAGTTTAATTCATAGATGTAACTACTATACCTTTACTGGGCAGTAGAAAAATGACGTGCTCGTATTGGTTATGAAGAACCACGAGGTATTTGCTGTCAATACTGTCCAAGCAACATGATTATTTTACATATCTTAATATAACCAATGTACTATAATAAAAAAAAAAAATTATCTGAAGTTACAATCATATTGGATGTCAATGAATTGAAACAATGGCCTGGAAGATCTTATATGATTGGTTGTATGGAATGTTTCCATTCATACCACACACTTCCTTTATTTGTTATTTCTGAACTATTCATATTCCCCATGTCATTTATTTGTTACTCGATGCGTTTCTCCACTGATGCGTAGCTGTTCATCAGGAGTATATAGGGTTTACAACGCATTTATTAGACAGTAGGTATGGTCATGTTCCATGAGGTTGGGCCAGATGTTGTGAACATTGTATGTATGTCCAGGCCAGACAAAAAACGTTTAGCTATTGATAGTAGATGAACTTGATAGGGGTCAATCAATATTTTTAATAACCTAACATAAGAAAGATAAGGAAACAGTGTAATAAATGTGACATTAGTTATTTGGTTATATAATGTTATGTATTATATGTAAAACATTCCGGAAGTTGCTAGTAGAATTTGGATATAGAATCATATGTAAAAAGGTATATTCAAGCGTTTATTTGAATATTGATTTTAGAATACTAAATGTATGATTAATTAGATTTTATTCAGCTATCTTATTGAATCCCAACTTACTAACAATGTACTGACCCCAAGTAGGTGGCTGAAACAGTTTTGTTTATGTGTAAACTAAAAACAATGCCCTCTCTTTTGATGTGCAAATTGTTGATGGACTTTGAAGATTACCTTTCTTGTCTGACAAGAAATGTAATTAACAAAAGTACTCAGCCAGTAGTCAAGAGACAAGGTATTTAGACAGCCAGGAGTCGACCTTTATTATCACATGTAACTGTTTTTATGTCTACTTCAAACAGCTTTGTTGATAAGCTTTTTTTTTATTTACAGTCATGTTGTAACCTGTTGGAATGAGGGGTTGGTCACCAAAGGTACATTGTAACTAAATAAGAAACTAGGTATCAGTTAACATTTGGAAACGCCTTCTTTACAACTTGCATATAAACTAGCAATGTACAACAATAAACAGAACTCATACTGATATCACTAGACAGTCTGTGTAGTGGCTTATTATGGTTCTCTATGAGTACTCTATATAATATTTCCTCTTAATTTGGATACAGGCAACATTCGCATTTCGGTCTGCGTTCCAGACCCCCCACAAACTCGTAAACTTTACAGGTCAAATGGCAAGAAGAAACAATAAGCGAGGGGCTGATGATGACCGCTCTATTGTATTATATCCGTAATGGTTGCCATTTTAACCTGAAAGTGCATGTAATCATGCAGAGATACAAGGGTTAAATTGTACAGATGAGATGTGATTTTGGTTATCAAGCAGACCCTCAGCAGATGTTGCAGAGTGCCACATCCCCCAAGAAGGTGGGAGGGACCCGACAACAAAGGGAGTCAGTTGGCTCTTGGAGGGGGAAGGGAGTAGAGTAACATGTGAGCCAAGAACAAAGGGCAGAGCGAGAGAGAGAGCTCCTGGGACCTTAACCCACTCTGCCATTTTTGTGCCAGTCCACGCTGTGAAGGGGATTATTATGTGATGAGCTCTGAGGAAGCAAGACAGAGCTGGAGCTAAAGACAGAGAGGATAAGTTGTACAAGGACCTCCCTGCTCATGCTGTTTCTAACTTTTGGTGGAGAGCAGTAATGGTCAGCTAGCACGCTGATGAAATTGTCCCCGCATGCGTCCTTCCAGGTACCGCGTGACGGAATGGAATTGTGAGTACCAAGTGAAAATTGTAATGCAATTTGAATGGAGCCCCACAGCAGAGGTTAATCTAAACTAGACTGTGTATATCGAGAATTGAATCTAACTGTTAGCAAAGATATTCCTGCTACAAGCGAAGTAAGAGACATTTCCAAGAGCATCATAGACTGTATTGTCAATAACGCTGCTGAAGGAGCCACCTTTAAAGTCGTGATAACCAAATGATCATCCATCTACGGCTTATTTGTAATATCGCATGTTATACTTTGATTGACTTGTAACCTGGAATGTACATAAGTAATTGTAGTAAAGTTAAAGCTGTTTCACGAAATCCCAGTGTCAGACGTCCATCCTGCACTCCATATAACTGAAGCAGCTCCCTTGACAAAAGGGCATGGTGTGGAACCCGGGATCATCAGGTTAGTGAAGCCACCCTGCCACGTGACATGAGAACTATAGCCCTTGCTAGCCTGTTGTATTAACCCCTGGTTCACCACAATGGAGTTCCCTAACATCTTGGCGTGGTGGGAATGGGTTAAAAAGAAAACCAAAACTTTCTTTAAGTCTGTAGGATACAAAAGAGCGAGAGAGAAAAGGAAGGAGTACATAAGGCTCAGCGCCCGTCTATGCTTCCTTTTAAAGCTCCGTGAGAGTGGTATGGAGGTCCAGCAGGACATAATACAGATTAAGAGGAATATAAACAACTACCTAACACAGAAAGGCAGAAGCATTATATACAGAGCTAAAGCGGAAAAAATGGAGCATGATGAAAAATGCACACGTTTCTTTTTTGCCAAAAAACCTACCTTTGAGTGTGTGGTGAATGAGGAGGAGTGTGAGGTGAGGTGGGAGGGGGTGCATGAGGTGATTGCGGGGTTCTATGAGGAGTTGTATGCGGATAAGTGGAGGGATGAATGTCTGGAGAATGAGGTATTGAGTGAGGTAGAGGGTAGGTTTGGGGATGTGGAGCGGGTATCCACTATGCGGGAGGTGACCACAAACGAAGTATTTGAGGTAACACAGAGCTTGGCCTTAAATAAGACGCCCGGTGCAGATGGGTTACCGGTAGAATTCTATCGGAGGTTGTGGAATGTGGTGGGCAAGGACTTGTGTGAGGTGTGCAAGTACATGTGGACGAATGCAGAGATGGCTGATAGTATGCGTGAGGGTGTGGTTGTGCTGATCCCAAAGAAGGGGGATCTGAAGCGGTTAAAAAATTGGCGCCCCATCACATTGTTAAACAGCGATTACAAAATCTACGCCAAGATAATTGCCAACCGTATGCGTGACGTGGTGGAGTGTGTTGTGAGTGAGGACCAGTATTGTGCGGTGCCTGGGAGACGTGTGCATGAGAGTTTGTGTCTGATGAGGGATGTGTTGTGGGACGGCAAGAAGCGAAAGAAGAATGTGTATGTGGTGAGTGTGGATTTTGAGAAGGCGTATGACAGGTTGTCGCATGGGTTTTTGTTTCGGGTGTTGTTGCGAATTGGATTCCCGGCTGAGTTTGTGTGCAGAGTGAGGAGTTTGTATGAAAGTATCTTTAGCAGAATGTTGGTAAATGGGAAGGTTGGAAGGAGAGTGAATGTGAAGTCAGGAGTGCGCCAGGGGTGTCCTTTGTCGGCCGTGGCGTTTATCTGCGCCATGGAGCCTTTACTATGCATGATTAGAAAAGATAAGGTGGTGCGGGGGATTCATATCCCTGGCAGCAATGGGAGAGAATGGAAGGTGAGCGCTTATATGGATGATGTGTGTGTGATGTGTGAGCCTGAGTGTGCTGTGAGGAGGGTGAGACTGTTGGTGTCAGTGTTTTGCGGGGCGTCTGCTTTTCAAGTGAATTGGGATAAGAGTGAATGTAAGGTGTTTGGTGAGGCTGTGTTGAGTGTTGTGTAAATAAAGCCTTTCAGGTTTTTTAAAAAAAAAAAAAATCTGTTCTTATCAGTTTAATATCTGATACGTCCCCTATCTGGGGACCATATATTAAATGGATTTTTAGAACAGGGAGCTGGAAAAAGAGCTTGCTCTGTCCACTCCGCGCATTGACCTGGTATTGCAGTACCTCCAGGACCGGTGCACCCCCTTTCTTATTTCAGTATTCAAAAACAGAAACGACGAGCAAGAGGTGCAGCGCAGCTGTGGCTGCTGCTACCCAAGCACTTTGATTGACACTCAGCCCGTCTGCTGTGCCGTGGAGCTCGCAACATTGTATCCACTGAGCAGCTGAGTCTGCTAGAGTGTGCACCGCACAGGTACAACTGGAAGCAAAACAACACACACACACCAGTTCATATGGCAGCCGCACTCTATAGTTCGTACCTACCGCTACGCTAATAGCCAAGTTGGAAACATCGGGCAGGCACAGCGTATCCTGGCAGCCTGCGTCTGTATGCTCCACGTATTCGGGTCATGGGTGTATGTGCAGGGGGTGCGGTCGCATCTGGGGCCCGGAGCCCTAGGGGGCCCATAAAGTCTCTCTTCCCCACATTGTAAACCAATGCTATCAATGAAGCCTTATAGTTTGGGGGCCCAGTTCCAGACTTTGTACTGGGGATCTGCAGCAGCTTCAAGTTACACCTCCGGATCAGGATAATGCTAAGCCATTCCAACCAGCCTGTGTGAGTGACCTGCAGTCGCTGGTAGTCGAAAAGCGACTGCCCGGCCAGCCCCGGATGCGCGCTTCAGAGTGGACAGACAGCAGCTGACCCCCAATCACACAGGTCCGAGGCTTGCTATTGATAGGGGTCAATCATTATTAATCAATAACCTAACATAAGAAAGATAAGGAAACAGTGTAATGAATGTGACATTAGTTATTTGGTTATATAATGTTATGTATTATATGTAAAACATTCCGGAAGTTGCTAGTAGAATTTGGATACAGAATCATATGTAAAAAGGTATATTCAAGCGTTTATTTGAATATTGATTTTAAAATACTAAATGTATGATTAATTAGATTTTATTCAGTTATCTTACTGAATACCAACTTTGTGCTGACTCCCGAGTAGGTGGCCGAACCAGTTTTGTCTATGTGAAAAGTAGAAACGATGTCCCCTCTTTTGATGTGCAAATTGCTGATGAACTTTGAAGATTACAGTTCTTCCCAAACAAGAAATGTAATTAACAAAACCTGTATTATCACACTGTAACTGTTTCCATGTCTACTTCAAACAGTTTTGTTGATACCTTTTGTTTAGAAAAGCTTGTTGATTTACAGTTGCCAAAAGTACTTTGTAACCAGGCATGAGGTAACATTTAGAAACGCCTTCTTTACAACTTGCATATAAACTAGCAATGTACAACAATAAACAGAATTCATTCTGATTTACTAAGTCTGTGTATAGTGGGTCATTATGGTTCTCAACTATGAGTACTCTATATAATATTTCCTCTTAATTTGGATACAGGCAACATTCGCATTACGGTCTGCGTTCCAGACCCCCCACAGTTTATTTGGCGCCCAACAAGTGGGGCAGAAGCTAGCTCCTTACCTGCAGCCGATACCTGACTACACTACCTGCCGACCAGCCGGACGAGAGGCCACGGGACCCCAGATCTACAAAACACCGGTATACGGTAAGCTCTTGACTTGCCACTCAAGCTCTGGGCTCTCCTGACTTCAAGTCTCGTGTCGACAGGGGGTGAGTTGCTGTATGTTATATAGGACGCTTCTGCCTGTTATTTACGGTGTTCTTAGTGACCGTGCTAGACGGAAGAACCCTTGTGTGTATATTGCCATGTTGCCTGTAGTAATTGTTGAAATCTGTACGTTGATAGTCTGTGTCGTGTTAGCCATAATTTGCTTTTACTGAGTCTGTTATAATATCACCAGAAGTTCCCTTAGAAGAGAGGTCTGGTCTCCCCAAACCCCCCCCCCCCTTAAGGAGTCCGTACCAGGACCAGGGGTCCTTAGTGTCTGTGTGAGAAAGGGAAGGGGGAGACGATTGCAGACAAGTGTATAAAATATAGAAAGATAGGACTTAGAAAAGCAGGAACCTTTAACTATGAGTTCTGGCAATAGTACGGGAAAAAGCATGAAAGATATCAGAAACGCCGGTCTAGAAAAAGGAGTAGAGGCCATAATAAGATATAGCAAAAACGTAAATGTAGAACAATGGGATTGTGCACCGAAGGATGACGGCATACTTGTGTACTCATCCCCGGTGCCAAACCCGGCTAGGATGTACCCGGTCCTACCAACCGCGGACAGCTCCGACATTCTTCTTGACTGTCAGGATTGTCCCAGGTGCGGACAACAAAACCCTTTACGAAGACAAATGGCTTTAACTATGTGTAGACGGGAAAAGAATGAAACTATTGAATGTTATTTTGGTAGGCTGGGAACGAAGGCTAGGGACATTGGTTTCACCCTCTGTGCAGATGAAGTGTACTACCCAATGATGTGTGAGGTGTTCATGCAAGGCATCGGCCCATCATTGGCAGATAAAGTAAAGGCATGTACCCCCGGCTGGCGACAAGCCAAGCCCATGGACTTGTATAAAAAGGCAGTAGGGTTTGCTATGGATGAGAAGCGCCCTGTAGCGGCGGTTAAATACTATAGCAACCAAGGGGGGAAGGTGCAGTTCCAGGACAGACCCAACAGAGGAATACGTAAGTGTTATAATTGCCGCAAGAATGGCCACCTGGCCAAGAATTGCCCTTGTCCCAAGAAACCTCATGATCAGGAGACAGATCAGGGCACCACTCCCAGCGGCGACAACGCACCGCATCGCCCGAATCTGTCCCAATGAAAACCACTATCGTTTGTCTTGTAAGTCTTGTTGTTATGTAAACTAATCTTTGTTGTACGTCTTAGTGTTCTTGTAATGTCTAATTTCTAAGTGTAAGAAAGTTATACCCCACTCACATCTGTGGGGGTTCAAAAGAACAATGAAGTATATATATACTGGGTGGTTTTTTGTTTTTTTTCCTGAGTGTAAAGAAGGTATGAGCTATGGGGGGTTGTATTGTCTCTGTAGTAAGGAATGGTGTAAGCAGACTGTGCAGGTTAATAGGGAACAAAGAAAGTGTAGTATAACTTGTTAAAAGAAAGAAAAAAAAAAAAAAGCAAGTCAATGAGTTAAGGAAAGGTAGAAGGTTTAACAATGCACGGTAATAATAGTTGCTATCTGGAGTGGTGAATATAAGTATGTGGGTGGAAATGGGCATAAGTTATATTATGTTTGTCATTGGGTAGCCTATTCTGAGCGAATTGTGTAAAAACCGCGGTACTAAGAGTTTTTCTTATCTATACATAATTCGCTCATTATTGGAAGTCTGGTGTACAGTAAATACAATCACAATTTCTACTTCACATATTATCAGTCCGTATAGGAATGAAAAAAAAAAAAAAAAAAAAACCCCTTAGTGAGTGTGAATTTGCAGTTTAGAAGATGTTTACAGGCGGTGGAACCAGTTATACAGCTATTTGTCTGGAGAAGTTTCTGTGTTCTATAGAAGATAAGATACATTTCAAAGGGTGGGGAGTACTGGGCTTTAGAAGACCTACTTGTCTTTGCAAAGAAATGTGAATTGAGAATTGGTTATATTTTGCTGCACAAGAAAAAAGCCCCTATGTTGTATTATATTAAGTATATATATATATATATATATATATATATATATATGTATATATATATATATATACTTTGTTCAATATGGGAAGTTCTATGAACAGTAAATACAATCCCAGTTTCTACTTCACATGAGATACTTGTGTTATATGGTATATACTGTCCGGTGGCTAGAAACTAAATGAGGCAAGAAAGACCAAACGCTGAGCCAGATCACAGGGGGTGGAGCTAGGTGATGTAAGGAGATGGGAGGGAAGAACAATAGGAAGAGGTGTTCTTCCACCCTCAACACAGACCAGCCTAGGAGAGAAGTATACGTCTAGTAATTACTAATAATTAATGCTGTTTGAAGTCTGAATGTTTTAGTTGCTTATTAATATCTTAGCTATTGTTTCATAGAGATAAAATTCAGTGTCATAGAAAGGAAGAAAGACGCTGATGAAATAAGAAACTTGTAATGAATTATGTGAATTACTCGGTCTTAAAAATAGAGAACATATAGGGATTTTTAAGATATATTTTAGTTTTTTTTTTGCTTTTTGTGTAAATGTCAGTTCTGTAATTGGTTGGACGTCTATATCACTGCTAAATGCTGTTAGTACTGCACTGTCTCTGAAAGAATGTTCTGTAGGAGAGACATGCAAACGACCAGCATCGAAGGAGTGGAGCTAGATAATGTAAAAGTAGGTAATGTTTCATCCTTCTTTTGTCTA
The DNA here is from genome assembly GCF_035609145.1 of Eleutherodactylus coqui. NCBI lineage: Eukaryota > Metazoa > Chordata > Amphibia > Anura > Eleutherodactylidae > Eleutherodactylus > Eleutherodactylus coqui. The sequence continues at coordinate 200,031,434 of NC_089843.1, read as the reverse complement.
CAAAGGAGGGGGTGAGGAGCTTGGGCAGTTAGGAAATTTTTTTCTTCTCAAATTTGATGAGACATTGCAGGCAGGATCAGATTAATAATGAATTTGCTTAAAGAATATCATATTCCAATATGAATACATGTTTGTGGATTATTCTGCCTTGTTGTAATTCATGTCTGTTATTTGTACTAATATCTTACAAGCCTTATCTGCATCCATCAAATTTTCACCGGATGGATCGGTACGGGTTGAGACCTCAAGTGACAGTTCAGAGGAGGTTTTGTAAACTAACTGCTCTCTTGGTAGATCCGGCTCATGTATTTGTCTTGATAGCCACTGCAGAAACTCAGCTTTCCGCAGGTCCTGACAAATAGTAAGCCACCTCCAAGACAAACTCCAATTCCTGAGTCATTGCTTAGCACAAGGAACTGGATATCTGACATAGGTGATCCAGGTATTGCAGGTCAGCAATTTCAAAATTTTTAAATTTAATTTTTATATTTTTTTTTTGCAACAAGGTTCTGATCTATTTTAATAGAATACCAGCTTGATTATCTAGCAGTAATTGGTGCAAGGGGTTTCAGGAGTGCCGATTCAGCTGGCAGAAACTGAACCGCTAGAGGTAATGTTTAAAGGGTCACGATGCCTCATGCGCTTCCTTGTGCTGGAAAGTCCTGAAAGCATATTGGGAACCGAAATGATGGGATCCTTGGGATCTTGTATCGAACTTCACTCGTCCGGTGAGGCTCGTATACACCCCAGGTCTGAAAGTCACCCGACCTTCGGTCGGATGGCAGCAGACCTAGCGACACCTCTCCCTGTCTTCACTCTTACGCACGCAGAGAAACAAGTTCTTAGTGTCGTTCCTTTGAGCCTTTGGGCTACCAGTCAGACGGACCTCGACAGACTGTCTGTATTTGTTTGTATTTAATTTCAGAGGAAAGCAGTACTGTTGGATAGTGCTGCCACAAGGGGCACAGTATAGCCCAATACCAGTTCACCAGATTCATGAAACTGGTATTAGACGCCTGGCCAATTCCCGAGGGCACCGCCCTCTTGTAATATGTTGATGATTTGTTTTTTATTTTCTTTTATGTACTGCTGACACAAATAGTTACCTCAATGCATCACTAAGCCTTTTGTGTTTCCTCCATCAGAGTAGAATGGCTGCAAAGCCAGCAAAGAGAAACTTCTTAGATCACACCATGGTGATCTACACCCCACATGACATACATGGTATCCTGACACAGGTAAGCCGTAGACATCTGTCTCTTGCTAGACGGATCAAAATGGAACTTGCATTTACACTCTTCATCCAATGTCTCATTTCAACGTTGCACCACTTTGAATCCGGCCACCTTATTACCATTAGGTGACACTGATTCAAATGGGGGAGTAAGTACAGAGGACCAGCTCTTTGCAAATTCTCTGACTGATGATGAAGAGGAGGCCTTTGACGCAGAACACCAGCATGATTGTGACAGCTGGGTTCGCACATGTCACTGACAAACCCCTCCTAAACCCTCACCTTGAAATGTTTGTGGATGGATCTAGATACCTGAATGACAAAGGAAGGTTTGTAACAGGTTTTGAAGTAGTCACACTGAATGAGATGCTTACAAAAACCACTGCCGCCACACATGTCAGCGCAGGAACTGAGGCCTGTACGATTGAAAAATATACCACTACTAATATCTACACTGATTCCAGGTACGCCTTTGGTACTGCACACGATTATGGACCCATTTGGCGGTCCAGGAGCTTTCTCACGGCACAAGGCAAGCCCATTAAGCTATCATGTTGCCAGGACAGGTGGCCATAATAAAGGTTAAAGCACACACGCAGGGGCAGTCACCAGAGAACAAGGGGATAGGGCAGCCAAGGCTGCAGCTCTCCTAGGACAGGACGCAAGACCCCTTGTGCTGTAAGTTGGATCTTGGTCCCACCACTCTTGTTGATTTGGGATTTGGCGTCCTACGGGACGTAGATGATGTACCAGCGGCTGCCTACCCCCACCTCGCCGTCCTAGCTCACGGGAAAGTGCATGCCTCTCGGAATGCCATGGTTTCTGTTATGGACAAGGTATGGTATGCTCCAGGGTTGGACAGGTTGGCGAAGGCATATGTGAAGGCATGTGAAGTGACCACTGTATCCTATTCAGAGATTACAAATCGATTACATCCAGCTTCCCAAATCAAGGCAGGTATGAGTACGTCCTTGTGTGCGTGGACCTGTTCAAAGCCACCGCACAATGTACAGTGGCTAAACTTGTGTCAGAACTTGTATGTAGATTTGGGGTACTAGAGACAATTGAGAGTGACAGAGGTACACAATTTACAGGTTAAGTGATGCGAGAGGTGATGTCAGCCTGGGAGTGGAACAAGCGTTTTACACTCCATACCACCCGCAGAGTTTAACAAAGTTGAAAGAACTAAAATTATATGCTTAAGTTAAAAGAAGTGTTGTTTGGCTCTATGCCAAGATTAGGCCTGTACCATCCACAGGCCCTACAGCGGGGGTGTGATAAGGTTATTGAATATGTACAAGAACTATGTTGTAAACTGAAAATAACACCCGATCTAGTGTTTTCCCCAATTTCAGACCCTCACAACCTAGAGGGGACTCATTTCTTGCCACCTGGAGATTGGGTGGTCGCAAAAAGACACGTAATAAAGGCCTTGGACCCAAGGTTTGACGGACAATACCAAGTTCTGTTGTCAACACCTACTTCTGTAAAAGTGGATACATGCCTCCCACTGCAAGAAAGTTCCCGAGCCAGAGGAAAAGTGATGGGTGGGATCCCGGCGTTGTTTGGGTGGGGGAGGTAATGGACATTTTGATTTTGACTTCTGCATTTGTCTTATTGGACTGTCTTCTTATTGGGAAACACCACTACGAACGATCCACATGGACAAGCGATGGACTGGATGGGCAAATATTTCCCACACGTGTATGCCCAACCTCAGGAGTGGAGAGGACATTTTGCGGACTTTTCTATTATCTGTCCTCACTCCTGTAGGGACTCTTCGAGACATACGCTCAATAGTTCAGAATGATAGTGATGAAGTAGATGACAATGTTGTTCAGGAAAACACCTTCCTTAATTTATTTGAATATTGTTCCCATTGCGATACCATTGAATATATACATTGGACGAATATAACTCGGTTTTAGGTGAGAAATGTTGCGTTGGCTGAAGAATGTTGTAATTTTACTTGTGACTCTAATGAAATCAGGAAATGCCAACGAATTAAGGCAACAGAAGTAACAGCTACTCTGCAATCGTCCGACTAGTATAATCTTATGTGTATATATATATATATATATATATATATATATATATATATTGCAATTAAGGTAATAATTTTATGAATAGCTAAATGTACTGAATGCCGATTTTCTACACCCCTTTAAGTGTCTAATATGACGATGACGATATTGATGTTGATAAATCTAAGATTACTGTATTGTAAACTTGATTGACTTGCAATATTTGATATTATGTCTTCATATCTTGATGGACATAGAGTGCACCATTCCTACCTGGGAACCCCGCACCTATGGGTGACAGAACCAGGAGATAATGGTGGCTCTGATGTCCAAATGGGGGAATGATAGGGGTCAATCATTATTAATCAATAACCTAACATAAGAAAGATAAGGAAACAGTGTAATGAATGTGACATTAGTTATTTGGTTATATAATGTTATGTATTATATGTAAAACATTCCGGAAGTTGCTAGTAGAATTTGGATACAGAATCATATGTAAAAAGGTATATTCAAGCGTTTATTTGAATATTGATTTTAAAATACTAAATGTATGATTAATTAGATTTTATTCAGTTATCTTACTGAATACCAACTTTGTGCTGACTCCCGAGTAGGTGGCCGAACCAGTTTTGTCTATGTGAAAAGTAGAAACGATGTCCCCTCTTTTGATGTGCAAATTGCTGATGAACTTTGAAGATTACAGTTCTTCCCAAACAAGAAATGTAATTAACAAAACCTGTATTATCACACTGTAACTGTTTCCATGTCTACTTCAAACAGTTTTGTTGATACCTTTTGTTTAGAAAAGCTTGTTGATTTACAGTTGCCAAAAGTACTTTGTAACCAGGCATCAGGTAACATTTAGAAACGCCTTCTTTACAACTTGCATATAAACTAGCAATGTACAACAATAAACAGAATTCATTCTGATTTACTAAGTCTGTGTATAGTGGGTCATTATGGTTCTCAACTATGAGTACTCTATATAATATTTCCTCTTAATTTGGATACAGGCAACATTCGCATTACGGTCTGCGTTCCAGACCCCCCACACTATGCAGCACGGAATACCTCATTGAACTGCAGCGCTCCACGCGGGCTGAGATACACGCTCCACGTGGGATGGGCAGTATTCGTCCATGAAGATCCAGGCCAACGCTTAGAGATGGAGCAACACTCGGGGAGCAAAGAACTCCAACGAACGGACGTCTACTTTAAAAGGATGTATTGCTTTATTCAATGCATGGACACAGAAAAGGTTCAAGCGCTTGATTACAGACCGCAGTCAATACAGTAAAGAAAAAAATGTGTCTGTTAACTGTAAACTTGCATGGAGCTCGTTTGTGAGCCACTGACTGACTGAATGCTGCTGCTGCTGCCGCCGCTGCTGCCTGTCTGAAACTTGGTCTGACGTTACATGCACCACCAGGGATAAGGCCTTGCCTATAAGCATTCCCCAGCTAGCAAAAGCGGAACCTCCCTGCCTATTCCTCACCATGGAAGAACGGAACCTACCTTTTTTTTAAAAAAAAGAAAGCCACAGCAGCCAACTAGATTTTGGTCGGCCGCTGTCTCCCCCTTGTGTGCTGCATTAAAAATGCACTCCGCTAAAATAACAATGATCCACGAAATAGAGCGTATGGAGAGAATGACGATTCTAGATGAGCCGTCAGGCTATGATAAATTGTATCACACCTGGGCGATATGGATAGATGCCCCGGAGCTCACCCCTATTTACTAGGTGGTTACAGACAGGGACATGTGAGTAACACGTTTAGAAAAAGGAGGAAAGGCTCGGGTGGTAGACTGTACTCGGAGGTGGTGCAGGGGGGAACACCGGAGATCCGGACAAAGTCGGAGGACCCGGTGGAAGTACCCCCTGCGGAGCCATCCCAGAAGGCCCCTCCCTGCCAGGAGGGGGCGCGGAGTGTCACCTCCAAAGGTGCAGAGGCGGAAGCAAGCCGAGTACCCACCCCAGTTGAGGGGACAGAGACGGTTATGGGAGCTGGCCTGCTAACCCCCATGGAGGTTCCGGAGGTGATCGAATCAATTTGGGATCTTGCGCAGATCCCTCTCTCGGGCACCGTAGGGGGTCCACTAAGTGAGGTAGGTTCCTCTCCAGCATCTCCGTTCACGATAGATTCGGATGCGGGGGGGGGGGTGTGAGAGTGCCAGCGAGGTCTTTGGCTTGCCCGGAGACTTCTAAAGAGAAGACCCACGCATATCCCTAGTCTCCAATGGCTGCTCTATCGGGACTCACTTTTAATGTCAGAAGCATCGAGAGCCACATGAGGAGGGTCGCCCTCTTCAGCTATCTGACCATTTTTGCTGCCTCCGTTTTTTTCCTACAGGAGTGCGGGATCCCGCATAGGGCCCAGTACAAAAAATCCCAAGATGACTGGGTACATGGGCCGGCGGTCTGGTCCGGCTCTAACGAGACCAGATCGGCGGGGGTCGCCATTCTTTTTAAAGGGAACGTTTTAATTGACGTTATTAATGAAATTTTTCCAGGCAGAGTTTTATTGGTCAAAGCTTTTATCAATGGTATAAAGTGGCAGTTTTTAAACTTTTATGGGTCAACAGATAAAAATGAAAGAGCTGAAATGCTAGAGATTTTTCCACTTTTTATAAATGATTCAGAACCTCTGATTTTAGCAGGTGATTTTAATTGTATTTTAAAGGGGGAACGCCGGCTTTCTAGCTCAGTGAGCATGAACTACGATAAGACCTCTTCCATATTAAAAAATGTGATTTTAGACAGGAAGCTCACTGATGCTTTTAAAAAATGTAACCCTAACGCATCAGAGGAAGCCGGCGTCACCTGGAGCAACAGACTGTGCAGCTCCAGGATTGATTTTATGTTCTGCTCTTACCAAGTACTGCCCTTTAGATGTGACCTTTTTACCAATGTTTTCTCTGACCATAAGCTTTTATATTTTAAAGTTGATACCGTTTTTAAGAGAAAATCCGGTAAGAATGCCTGGAAGTTTAACGTGTCCCTTTTAGAAGATCCGCAGGTTTTATCTGATTTTATCACTTTTTATAAAGACTGCAGGCGAGTGGGGGGTGTGGCCTAGCCGAGCTGAAAGATGGCAGCATAATCTTAGCGCTCCGGCTGTTACCACCGCAAAACCAACTTTAAAGCAGCCCTCCGCTTACCTGCAAAGCTACAGCGAGTCCTCCGGTCCTCCCTGCTTTGGAGATGACACGCCGACGGCCCTCCCGGTCTCAACCGAGACGCTTAGAGGAGTTCTTTCTCCCGTCGGAGGTCCCGCGCATGAGCGCTGACAGCCTCCCGGCTTCTCCTGTATCGGAAGCAGCGCGCGGAGGAGAGGAGAATGCCGGCATTGAATCGGACCCCGCAGAAAGCCGCCCGCTGGACCGGGAACTGCAGGACTCGGTGAGTGAAGACTCTTCACCCTCCCCTCATGACCAGAGTGATAGAGAGAGACAGAGTCCCCCAGCACACTCCCACACTAAAATGGCGGCGGCCATTACAGTCTCCACAAAACATGGCCACCAACATAAAGCTGTGATAGATTCAGGTGTTTCACCTACACAGCAGTCCCGGCCAGAGCAAGATAAAGCTCCTATGCAGGACTATGAATCAGGGGATTTGCTACCTGCCAACCCCCACAGTTCACCCCATTCGCTAGCAGGAGGAAAAAGGCAGAAACCCCCCACACATGCTCATAACAAAATGGCTACTACCATATCTGTGCATACAAAGCAGGGGTCCCAATATACACAGTTCTCCCCATCGGATAGTCCGCTGAAACAACGCCCCAGAACAGACGAGGAGAGCGCCCTTGACAATCAACCAGAATCTATACATAAATTCATAACGGCCCTACCATCGTCATCCCAGCCGGCTTCAGAAGAGTTCATTAAAAACATGGTAGTGGCCCTTAGCGACTCCTTCCAAGCAAGCTTCAGATCTCTCAACTCATCCATAAGAAGTACAATTGATTCTATTGGAGAGAGAGTGTCGCATACCGAAAATAAAATGGGTGAAATAACACAATCCCATAATGCCTTAATCGACGCGCACTACGACCTGGTAGAAGAAGTTTCCCAGCTCAAAACCAAGCTCGCCGATATAGAAGATAGAAATAGGCGAAATAATATTAAATTCCGTGGTATTCCGGAGTCTATTGCACCATCAGAACTGTCCAATTACTTTAAAAAATTCATGGCAACTCTCCTTCCAGAGGCCACTCCACACGACTTAACCATCGATAGAGCCCATAGTCTCCCTAAACCAAAATTTATACCTGAATCTAACCCGAGAGACACCATAGCTAGGATCCACTTTTATCATATAAAGGAAGCCCTGATGAGTGCAACTCGTAAAAAGAACCAGCTTCCAGCGCCCTTCTCAAATATCCGACTCTTCGCGGACCTCTCACAGGCCACCATGAACAAGAGGAAAAAATTCCAACCATTCACGACAGCCCTACGTCAAGCCAACATCTTATACCGATGGGGCTTCCCAGCAAAAATAATTATACGTAAAGACAACGTCACGCATATCTTTAAAAAACCAGAGGACTTCCAACAAATACCAAAATCCTGGGGAGTCAAGCTGCCGCTACCACAGCAAACCCAGTCTCCACCAAAGAAACAGGGAAAACAAACCCAAGAATGGACCCAGACCTAATCCATTAAGCGGATCTACCTTTCATCCATAACAACTACTAAGGTGGTTGTGCCCCAAAAAAGCTCCTTGACAGGCGGACTTTCTCGTCCCCCCCTTTATTCAGCGTGCACACGCACCTTGCTGAATCGACATACTTCATGACGTCTACCTCAAATACAAACAAGCTTGTTAAATCTAAAACTGTTTGCTGTTTAAAATTCCTCTATTTTTTCTCTGTATTACTAACAACTACACACAAATGTGAAAATGCTAATGTAACCCTAGACATCTGTAGAACACCTGTTTTATCTTTTTATGTTAAAACCTTCCTACCTTCTCACTTTTCACCGAAAGATACAGGGCTTCCACAGACACTCAAATCAATCCCACATAAACAAAAATGTCCATAAAAATTCTCTCCTTAAACGTAAACGGGCTAAACTCGCCATTTAAAAGATCCTCATTTTGGAAGGAGGCAATCAACTCAAAAGCCGAAATAATATGTGCACGGGAGACACACTTTGCTTCTGATGCCTGCCCAACTATGACACATAAAAAATTCCCAAAAATTTTCAAAGCCTGCGCTTCTAAAAAACAAGCAGGAGTCCTGATAGCCTTCAAAGACTCGCTGCATATTGATATAACACACCAAGAATCAGACCCCAAAGGCAGATTTCTAATCCTGTCAGGCCACGTAAATGGCAAGCCGTTAACTATTGCCAACATCTACACCCCAAATACAGCCCAAGTCCGATTTTTAAATAAAACCATAAAAAAGATAAGAAAATGTGAAATCGGCACCCTACTAATCTGTGGAGACTTCAACTCCGTACCAGATAACACTCTCGATTCTACAAAAGGATCGTCAAGATCTACCCCGTCACTACTTCCCTGGCTACACAATAATGCTCTATTTGATACTTTTAGATGCCTCAACACATCATCAAGAGAATATACTTTCTATTCATCAAGACACAAGTCATTCTCCAGGATTAATCTAATCCTAACGGATAGATCTACCCTTCCGCTCATTAACGCATCACACATAGGCACAGCCACATGGTCTGACCATGCACCAGTCTCAATAACAATATCCCTAGGGCAAGCATGCAACACAACAAGATCTTGGAGAAACAATGTGTTCCTCATGTCACTTCCCAAAAATCAAGCCGACATCTCCTCCGCAATAGAAGACTATTTTAAAATCAACTCAACGCCAGATGTCTCTCCCACCACCATCTGGAATGCCCATAAAGCTTATATTAGAGGTATCCTGATTAAAATCAGCGCAAGATATAAAAAAAGAAAAAACCCACCAGTTAAATGAACTCCTGACACGCATCACAGAAAAAGAAAACATTCTGGTAAATTCCCCTTCCGTTTCCCTACACAACGAACTATCCCAACAAAGACAAAAGCTTAGAAGTCTCTTGATAGACAACTTTGAAAAAGAAATGAGATCCTCAAAAGCAACTTACTACGCATCCAACAATAAACCCACGCGCTTGATGGCAAACGTAGTCAAAAAAAAGATCTCCAGAACCAAAATTCCATACCTTATCGACCCACATAACCACAACAATAAAATCCATCATCCTTCCCACATAATAGAAGCGTTCCGCCAATATTACAAAGACCTATATAATCTAAAAGACGACCCCTTCACTCCCCAACCCCACTCTCACAATATTGAACAATTTCTTAGAGGAATAAACTTACCCAAACTCTCAAATTCTCAACTCAACCTCCTCAATGCCCCATTAACACCAAACGAAATCATAGAGAACATTTCTCTATTAAAACCCCACAAAGCCCCAGGCCCTGACGGGTTCTCTAACGACTACTATAAACTCTTCTCAACACACCTTGCCCCACACCTAACAAATGCCTGCAACCAAGGAATCTCTGAAGGATCCTTCCCATCCGAAATGTTAGAAGCCACAATAATAACTATCCCCAAACCAGGGAAGGAACCCAACTCACCCTCAAACTTTAGACCAATATCCCTATTAAATTGCGATATAAAACTCTACACCAAAACTCTAGCACTAAGACTCTTAAATATCTTACCCAATTTAATACATTCGGATCAAGTTGGTTTCGTTAAAGACAGACAAGCTTCAGACGGAACTAGAAGGATATTAAATCTTCTACACAAACTTGAAATCACACATACCCCTTCAGTACTACTTGCCCTAGACGCTGAAAAAGCCTTTGACAGGCTCCACTGGAAATATGCCTTTGCCACCCTTAATAAATTCGGATTCTCCGGCAACATACTAAAAGCTATTCAAGCCCTATACACCACCCCATCGGCGAGAATCTTCGCCGAAGGCATGTTATCATCTTCCTTTCCAATCACTAATGGCACCCGCCAGGGTTGCCCACTTTCCCCTCTAATATTCACCATGGTTATGGAACCCCTGGCGGAATACATAAGAACCTGTCCAGATGTTCAGGGAATAGCAGCTAGTTCAAGACAACACAAAATAAGCCTATTCGCCGACGACATTCTGCTTACGTTGTCCAACCCAATTCCATCCCTAAGAACAACGCAAAAAATATTAAAAGAATTTTCAGATATTTCATACTATAAATTAAACATTACCAAATCACAAATCCTAGGCATAAACATACATGACACCCAAAAAATAGACATACAAAATGAATACCCTTTTCAATGGCAATCCAAGTCCATCCCATACCTCGGAATAAACTTAAGCTTCCCCACATCGCGTCTAGTTGAAGCAAATTTTCCCCCACTCCTAGCCGAACTTCAAAAAGAATTAGACACCTATCACACATACCCTCTCTCATGGCTGGGCCGCGTCACTATCTACAAAATGATGACTCTTCCTAAAATCTTACATTATTTTCGCACCCTACCAATTCCGATACCCAAAAACCTCCTAAATAAGTTTCAAAGCCAACTCTCCAAATTTGTGTGGCAGAATAAAAAGCCAAGAATCGCACTCTCCATCTTAACCTTAAAGGGGTTGTCCCGCGAAAGCAAGTGGGGTTCAGCACTTCTGTATGGCCATATTAATGCACTTTGTAATGTACATCGTGCATTACTTATGAGCCATACAGAAGTTATTCACTTACCTGTTCCGTTGCTAGCGTCCCCGTCTCCATGGTGCCGTCTAATTTCAGCGTCAAATCTCCCGATTAGACGCGCTTGCGCAGTCCGGTCTTCTCCCTTCTGAATGGGGCCGCTCGTGCTGGAGAGCTGCTCCTCGTAGCTCCGCCCCGTCACGTGTGCCGATTCCAGCCAATCAGGAGGCTGGAATCTGCATGGAATGCACAGAGCCCACGGTGCACCATGGGAGAAGACCTGCGGTCCACCGTGGGTGAAGATCCCGGCGGCCATCTTAGCAAGGTAAGTAAGAAGTCACCGGAGCGCGGGGATTTGGGTAAGTACTATCCGTTTTTTTTTTAAACCCCTGCATCGGGTTAGTCTCGCGCCGAACGGGGGGGCTATTGAAAAAAAACAAACCTGTTTCGGCGCGGGACAACCCCTTTAAATAGACGTCAGGGCGGATTGGGTCTCCTCAACTTAAATTCATACCGTAAATCCACTATTCTCAACAGCTTGTAAGCCTGGACAAGACACAACTCAAAAATTAGTTGGCCTGCCTTGGAAAAGGACTTTAATAACCAAAAACCTCTGAAACGTCTTCTAGTCGCATCTATTATAGATAACCTACACCCTACTACGTCGAAACCTTCAATAGGATCCCACCTTTCGCCACCAATGAGGGCATCGTTAGAGGCCTGGACAGACTTAGTACGTACCTCCAACATCTCCACTCCCTCTACTCCCCTGAAAATTCCGATAGGAACCTTAGAGCTTCTAATCCCTAACTTAAACATAGGATCTTGGCCCAGGCAGGAACTCAAATTAATATCCGACCTCTTCTCATCTAATAAACTCCTCCCCTTTCAGGATCTAACCAACAAATACCACCTCCCAAGCTCAGATATCTATAAACATAATCAAATTTCCTCATACCTTCATAACCACCAACTAGATAACCTTAAAATCCCCAAACTAATTGATTCATATCTAGAGGAACCACAAATAAAAATGAACACTCAAACTTTCTATGACATCCTCTCAGGTAACCTGAAACCGCCAGGTAAATGTCATCTCATTAACTGGAACAGAGACTTTGGGAAATAATTTCCCTTAGACAATTGGCTCAGAGCCTTTGAATGGGCCAGGCGATCATCACAGAGCGCGAACTTAATTGAGACACACCTGAAATTACTTACACGCTGGTACTTCACCCCTCTGGTTTTATCCAGAAGGGGATTATCTGATAACGACAGGTGCTGGAGGAAATGAAACAATAAAGGCTCGCTCATTCATATTTTCTGGTCCTGCCCTCTTCTAATCCCTTTATGGAAGGAAGTCTACAATCTAATATATAGACTCACAGCTTTCCGCCTTCCTTTTGTACCAGAACTCGCTCTGATACTACTAAGCACAAACAAAAATGCCTATACACCTCAAAAAGTTAGCGGGTCACATACTATTAGCAACAAAATCTATTATAGCAAGACGTTGGAAATCTGAGATTATTCCAACGCTGTCCGATCTCATCAACCTAGTCTCGGAACACTGCCTTTTTGAAAAAATTTTGGCCCTCAGAAACAATGATTTCAACAGATTTGAAATAATGTGGAAACCCTGGATCAACACATTCCTCCTTCAAACAAAATCTTCTCGGTGAATCTGCACATATCATCACTTAACTAACAAGCATTATACTCTACACTTCCCTCATAAATCCCCAACATACCCCAACCTTCTCCCCCCCTCCCCCCTCTTTCCCACTTACACACTAACATTATATTTCAAACCAGTTATACAATGTTTATACTCTGTTTTAACCAAAATTTGTTGGACCTTTCGTGAATACGAATACAGTTAATAATCTGATTTACATAAATGATTGCTACATATATAAGAACTTTGTAAACTGCTAATACCCAAATCGTGAATCCCTCTTCTATTTCTGTAACCCTTCTTAGAAAATAATAAAAATCTATTGTTTAAAAAAAAAAAAAAGACTGCAGGCGAGTAAAAGATCCCAACACTCCCACCAGCGTGTGGTGGGAGAAAATGAAACAAAAAAGTAAAAACTTTTTTATCAAGGTTGGGATCAATAAAGCCAAAGAAAAACGCACATTTTATTCTAACCTGAACACTCGCCTGCAGACCCTGTATAAGTTCAGAGAACATGACATAGAGGTGGACCACGAGATCATCGAGGTGAAGAAAGAGATCGCCCGGTGCCTGGAGCAGAGGGGAAAAGAAATCATATTCCGTTCCAAAGTTCAACATCTAGAGGAGAACGAGACCTGCTCCAGGTACTTCTTCAAGAAAATCCATGACAAGCAGAAAGTCCTCGATGATCTCGGTGGCACCAAGGACGTACAGGGTATTTTAAAGCAAGTGTATGAGTTTTATGCGGATCTTTTTAATACTAAGTCTGTTGACATTGATTTTATGAACGACTCGTTGAAGGAGATCACTGACGTTTTAGATCCTGGCTCTCGTGAGATTTTATTACGGGACATCACAGAACAGGAGATTTTAGAGACTATTAAGAGTTTTAAACCAGGTAAGGTGCCTGGGCCTGATGGTATACCCATAGAGTTTTATGTCACCTTTTTGGTATTTTTAAGGATGACCTTTTCTCCCTTTTTACTGAGGTTTTTATGTCGAAAGCCCTCCCGGGGTCCTGGAAGAAGGGTGACGTGTCTCTCCTATACAAGAAGGGAGACAAAACTGACATAAAAAACTGGAGACCGATGACCCTTCTGAACAGCAACTACAAGATAATGGCAAAAATATGTGCGAACAGACTAAAGACCATAGCAAGTAAAATTGTACACCCCAACCAGGTCTGTGGGGTGCCCGGGAGGGCCATATGGGAGAATCTTAACCTTTTAAAAACGGGAAAATGGCCATTTTAACAATAGATTTCGAGAAAGCCTTTGACCGTGTGTCCCACTTTTATCTTTTTAAGGTTTTAGAGAGAATGGGTATCCCGGAAGGTTTTTTATTGTCTTTAAAAGCGTTTTATGAGAATTGCATGAGCAAAATTTTAGTCAATGGTTTTAGGACACAGAAAGTACTTTTAAACTCCGGGGTGAAGCAGGGGTGTCCCTTGTCCCCACTACTTTTTATTTGCGCACTGGAGCCTCTTTTATGTACAATCAGACGGGACAAGCAGATCCGTGGGATCCCCCTGCCCGGCGGGGGGGGGGGGGGGGTGGGGGTGGGGAGGGGGCGGGGGGTAATCGAGGCCAAAGTGGTGGGATACACGGACGATGTGGCAATTCTCGGAAGGGACACCCTGTCGATCCAGAAGGCTGTAAGACAGATTGAGTTTTATTGCTGCGCTTCGGGTTTTAAGGTAAATTTTAACAAAAGCAGTATTTTAAATATCGGGGAAATGCCCCTGCCAGATGTCCCCATTCCTGTGTCCGACTCAGTGCAAGTTTTAGGGCTCAGTCAGACGGGCGTTTTTTCGCGCGATTTGCGCATGCGAATGCGTCCGGCGATTTTTTAAAACCATTGCTTTGCAATGGTATCGGACACATGAGCGCTTTTTATGCGCTCGTCCGATAAATTATAGAACAAAAAATCGCAGATCGCACCTATCTGCGATCTGCGATTCCTGTTCTCTTCTGTATATGCGCTCAATGGGGCCGGCGGCAGCAGCGCCGACCCCATTGAGAACATATAGAAGACAAATCATTCTTCTCTGCCACAGCTGTAACAGCTGTGGCAGAGAAGAACGATGTTTGCCCATTGAATTCAATGGAGCAGCAATATAGCAGCTCCATTGAAAGCAATGGGCTGCCGGCGTGCGCGGGGTGAATTGTCGGGAAGGGGTTAAATATATAAACCCTTCCCTGCAATTCATCCTAAAATGTGTTAAAATAAAAAAAAATTGTATACTCACCTTTCCGCTGCAGCCGGAGTCCAGCCGCGGCCGCTGTCAGTTCTCCTGAACTGCTTCTCGGTACTATTCAGCCGGCGGGGCTTTAAAATCCCCGCCTGCTGAATGATCTGCCTCTGATTGGTCACAGCCTGACCAATCAGAGGCCAGTTTCACTCACACACCCATTCATGAATTCATGAATGGGTGAGTGACTGCTGCCTCTCAGCGCTGAGCCAATCAGGGGCAGGTCTGACTCACATCCATTCATGAATTCATGAATGGGTGTGAGTGAGGCATGCCTCTGATTGGCTCAGCGCTGAGCCAATCAGGGGGCAGGTCTGACTCACACTCCCTTCACACCCACTGCAGGACGGCCGCTCGGAGCTCCAGCTGCCGGGAGAAGGTAAGTACATATATATTTTTTATTTTTACACATTTTAGGATGCATTGCAGGTAAGGGCTTATATATTTAAGCCCTTACCGACAATTCATCCCGGGCTCGCCCGCAGCGCATTGCTTTCAATGGAGACGGCTGTATTGCCGTCTCCATTGAATGCAATGCGCTGGACAGCTCCGGCCCGTTTCTAATGAAACGCGGCTAGGAGCAGATTTTCGGGCGATTTGCGGGCGACTTGCGCGCACCGGTCACGCGATTTGCGGATGCGCATCCGTCATGCGATCCGCAAATCGCGCAAAAAAACGCCCGTCTGACTAAGGCCTTAGGTGTCTCCTTCAACGAGGATAACAGAGGTCTTAACAGCTGGGTCTTGGTGGCACAAAAAATTAACAAGAAAATATGTATGTGGAGCATGCGGCAGCTGACCATGGAGGGGAATGTTTTAATCACCAAATCCGTGATTTTACCTATTTTATTGTACCTGAGCCTAGTGTTTCCCCCTCCTGGCAGAGTTTTTAACAAAATTGTAAAAGCATGCTTCACATTTTTATGGAACTCCAAAATGGAAAAATTAAGCAGGGAAATAGTGATGAAGCCAAAGATAATGGGCGGAAAAGATTTCCCTGATTTTAAAGCCTTTTTATACACGAAGTATTTTAGTTTGTGTATTGGTGCTCTTTTTAAAAACCACTACTGGTCTTATTTTATACGATACAATACTGGCTATTTTATGAGGAGGAATGGATGGTTTAAAACAGTTTTAAATTCCCCTTATTCTTTTAATCTGTCCCATGAATATAAGATTTTAGAAAAAATAGCCATTTCATATGATTTTACTGGGAAAACCCCACAAGTTTTAATGAACAGTAAAATTATTTTAAAGAATATTAAAGAAAGTGGTTTTTATGTGCAAGTAAGCAATTTTAACGAAAAGAAAGGCAAAGAGACCTGGACAATGGTTAACCATTATATTTTTAATTCACAGAAAGATCTGGCCTGGAGCTGCGTCCATGACTGTCTTCTATGCCGGGCATTCCAACATCGTAGAGGTTTGACCAACACTGCCGCATGCCCAAGACCCAGATGTGGAGAAGACGAGACGACGACCCATCTGTTATGGACTTGTTTTATCGCTAAGAGAGTTTAGACAAAGATTCTGCCGCTAATGATAAAAATAACTGGAATAAAGAGACTTACATTGGATGCCGTTTTATATGGATGCCTGGAATGCCCCACACAGACGCAGAGAATTATGGCATGGAAGATGGTCAACTCGGTCAAAGCAGCTCTGTGGAAGGCCAGGAACATTTTAGTTTTTAAACACGAGATTTTATCTGTGAAGGACATTTTATCCATCAGTCTTAACGAGATGCACCAATACTACATAGTGGATAGGAAAAATGTTACAATTTTAGCAAGGAAATGGCTTTTATCAGAGTGGAGTTCCATAATATGATGTCACCAAGCGCCCTTTTATGTGAATTTTAAGCTGTTTTGGTATGGTTTTTACAACATGTATTGTATGTAGACAAATGTTTTAAGTGGTATGTTTTAAATATGTTATTTAATGTGTTTTTAATGTACTATGGACAAACATTTTAAAAAATGTCTATGTATATATATGTTATGTAAATAAAAACACCCCCCATTTGGAGGGTTTGTCAGCTTAAAAAAAATCTATTCTTATCAGTTTAATATCTGATACGTCCCCTATCTGGGGACCATATATTAAATGGATTTTTAGAACAGGGAGCTGGAAAAAGAGCTTGCTCTGTCCACTCCGCGCATTGACCTGGTATTGCAGTACCTCCAGGAACGGTGCACCCCCTTTCTTATTTCAGTATTCAAAAACAGAAACGACGAGCAAGAGGTGCAGCGCAGCTGTGGCGGCTGCTGCTGCTACCACCCAAGCACTTTGATTGACGCTCAGCCCGTCTGCTGCCGTGGAGCTCGCAACATTGTATCCACTGAGCAGCTGCGTCTGCCAGAGTGTGCACAGCACAGATACAACTGGAAGCAAAACAACACACACACACACACCAGTTCATATGGCAGCCGCACTCTATAGTTCGTACCTACCGCTACGCTAATAGCCAAGTTGGAAACATCGGGCAGGCACAGCGTATCCTGGCAGCCTGCGTCTGTATGCTCCACGTATTTGGGTCATGGGTGTATGTGCAGGGGGCCCGGAGCCCTAGGGGGCCCATAAAGTCTCTCTTCCCCACATTGTAAACCAATGCTATCAATGAAGCTTTATAGTTTGGGGGCCCAGTTCCAGACTTTGTACTGGGGCCCCGCAGCTTCAAGTTACACCTCCGGATCAGGATAATGCTAGGCCATTCCAACCAGCCTGTGTGAGTGACCTGCAGTTGCTGGTAGTTGAAAAGCGGCCGGCCCCGGATGCGTGCTTCAGAGTGGACAGACAGCAGCGGACCCCCAATCACACAGGCCCGAGGCTTGCTATGTAGCACGGAATACCTCATTGGACTGCAGCACTCCACGCAGGCTGAGATACACGCTCCACGTGGGATGGGCAGTATTCGTCCATGAAGATCCAGGCCAACGTTTAGAGATGGAGCAACACTCGGGGAGCAAAGAACTCCAACGAACGGACGTCTACTTTACAAGGATGTATTGCTTTATTCAATGCATGGACACAGAAACAGTTCAACCGCTCGATTACAGACCGCAGTCAATACAGTAAAGAAAGAAATGTGTCTGTTTAATGTAAACTTGCATGGAGCTCGTTTGTCAGCCACTGACTGAATGCTGCTGCTGCATGTCTAAAACGTGGTCTGACGTTACATGCACCACCAGGGATAAGGCCTTGCCTATAAGCATTCCCCAGCTGGCAAAAACGGAACCTCCCTGCCTATTCCTCACCATGGAAGAACCTACCTTTTTTTAAAAAAAAGAAAGCCACAGCAGCAGCCAACTAGATTTTGGTAGGCCGCTGTCTCCCCCTTGTGTGCTGCATAAAAAATGCACTCCGCTAAAAATAACAATGATCCACGAAATAGAGCGTATGGAGAGAATGAGGCTTCGAGATGAGCCGTCAGGCTATGATAAATTGTATCACACCTGGGCGATATGGATAGATGCCCGGAGCTCACCCCTATTTACTAGGTGGTTACAGACAGGGACATGTGAGTAACACGTTTAAACCACAATCGTAAAGAGAAACAACAATCCCGGAGCCCACCCCCCCCCTTTTGTTTTATTTTCTCTTTCTCCCGTGTCATAGATACCTACCCTCCCTTACCATTCCCCCCCCTTACCCTCCCCTCATTCCCCTGTTTGTGGACCTTATAAAATATCACAGACAAACATGATATAGTTCAACTCGAAATTGATTTATTAAGTTTCATTGTCAAAGTTATTTTTACATTGCTTTGAGATAAGGCAAAAGTTTCCCCCCCTCCATGAAACCAATAAAACCTATATTGAATAAAATAAAAATGATGCAGTTACCGGTAGTTCTGCAGCTTCTTGGTGGAAATAAAGACCATCTCCCGTCTCCCAGCTGCAGCAGAGACTGACTAAAATGGCTGCCAAGCCCGGTATTAATGCTTCTAAATTGATGACATCACAATGGAGTGACATCAGCCTGCCATACACCTGGCTCATGACATCACAATGGAGTGACATCGTCAGCCTTCCAAACACCTGGCTCATTTGCATACAGTATGTATGTATGTATGTATGTGAGTCTATCTATCTTTATTAATTATGTAGAATATAGATATGGATTATTTCTGAATTACAGATTTTGTAGATATAGATTAAAGATAGATTTAAGATTGTGTGTGTGTGTGTATGTATACATATATATATGTGTATATATAATGTATATATGTAAAAAAAATATAAAATCTGTAGTTATGTATGTATGGCGGGCAAAAAAGGCCTGCTGTATGTTTTTAAGTTCTTCGGATGACCATGCCGCTCTAATATTCTCCTTACTAGGGTCTACTAATGCTGGCCCAGGGGAAGGCAATACAGCCCTATGGGGCCGAAGCCAATTTCCCTTATTTTAGGTAAAAAGTTTCCATCTGTCTCCACTCGAAATGCGGCCGGCCGAAGAGATCCCTCCAACCGACCGGCCAACGCACCTTCAGAGACAAACTAGTGCTTGCTTCTAGTGTCATCGCCGGCTTAACCATCCTTTGTAGGGAGCTGACGAGTCCTGCAGCAGCAACAGGCTCTGCAAGCCTAGGATGCGTGAGCACGGTGCAAGAGGAAGGACTGAGGAGGGGGAGGGGGGAGCGCGGTTGAGAAGGCGTGGGGCGGGGCTATGCAAAGTTTTCCAATTCTCCCGGCTGCCTGGGTGCATTGTGGGTGCGCCCAGAGTGGCGGCTGAGTGTGTTGCCTCAAGCCTTGGAAGTGGAGTTGGGCGGGCCGGGCTACAGGTGAAACCCATTTCGGGTTATCGCTTCTCGGCCTTTTGGCTAGATCAAGTGTACTTTGTACAGGAGATTTAGTTGGAAGGTACTCAGGCACCCCTCTCCTCGGCCTTGCGGGATCGCCCACCTCGGTGGGCTTAACCCGCATGCTGCTATAGGGGAGAGGGACTAGTCCTAGGGTAACGAGCAGCGATCCCCCTAGCCTCTTTTGGTTCGCAGACCAAGAGAGGGCAATTGCAACACACTGGTGGAGCAAATTGCGCTAAAAACATGGGTGAAAACCCAGAATTCATACCGGCTTATGCCCGGAATTTAAACTCTGTTCGTGTCATCCTAGCAGAGAATACGGCGGAAGCACGTGGCCTGACGTACGTCGTTAAGGACGTGCTCATGTGCGTTTTCAACGTCCAACTACACGAAATTCTAGCGATTCAGGACTACCCTAAGAGAAGGACTTATGATGTGACATTTACGCAGAAAGGTATCTTCCGTGACCTAATTTCTGCTTTACCAACCAAGAAGGATCCCAGGTTGGAGGGAGTCCAGATAATCGAGCACGTCCTTGATGTCACCAAACTCGTAGTGATTAAAATGTATTCCCCTTACACGAACGTTGAAGAGGTGCAGTCCTTCCTACAAGAGTACTTCAAATCAGTTTGTTGTGTTGGGAAGATTATGAACGAGTTGGGAATATGGACATCAAAATGGCGTTTCCAGGTCACGTGCATAAGAGATCCCAGCTACCCAGGGGACATAAGACTTCCGCCGGCACGTTTTAAATTGGGTAATATGAGTGGCGACCTCTACTTTGCGGGGATGCCTGACTTCTGCAGGGTTTGTCAAAAATACGGCCATCACAAAGAGCAATGTGGTAGCACCTGTAAGAAGTGTGGGGGTGCAGACCACGAGACAAACCAGTGCCAAATGGGGAAGAAATGTCATTTTTGCGGCAGAGTTGGTCATCTTTATAATTCTTGTCCCCATAGAGCACAGAACCAGGAGCAGCAGGGGCAGCCCAGACGCAGCCAGAGCCAGCCCAGGCGGCCAGCAGACCCAAGTGTACCCCCCCAAGGAGAGGAACCCGAGGAGATGGACACCACGACCAGACCCCCCGAAACGGAAGAGAGCGCGCCAAAAGAGCAAAAGCGCCACAAAAGAAGGGCGAGTGATCGGCAGACGGGTAAACCTTCCCAGGAATCTGGGAAACCGGATGAAGCTGGTCCAAGCCCTCAGGTGGCGCCTGCTCAAAAGGTGCCTGAGGCAGAGGACCCTGGGGGAGCGACAGCCGCCATGAAAAGGAGGAAAGGGTCAGTACAGAAGCTATATTCGGAGGTAGTGCAGGGGGAGCAGCAGGGAGTATCTGCTCATGCAGAGAAACCTAGCATTCCCCCGGAGAGGCCACCGCACAATGCCCCTCCCCCACCCTTCCTGGTGGGGGACTCGGGGGGTTACGTCCGATAAACAAGCTGAAGACCAAGTACTCGCCCCTATGGAGGGGAATCAAGCGGAAGAGAAGGCTGACTCGCTGGCCCCCGGGGAGGGCGTAATCCCAATGGAGTCTGTGTGGGACATCTAACAGATTCCAGCCTCAGGTACCGTGGGGGGTCAATTAAGTGAAGGGAGCACCTCTCCATTGTCCTCATTATACACCGTGGACTCGGACGCGGGGGGGTATGACGGTTCCAGCGATGTCTCTGGCTTAGCCGGAGAGTTATAGGATGGCAGGGGTCCTGAGTTACGCAACCAGGACTAGGATAACATCTCCCTATACTCTCAAACATCCATGGCTGAGCTATCTGGCATTACACTAAATGTACGGAGTCTGGAAACGCAAGTGCGAAGGGCTGCCCTCTTTAACTACCTGACGATTTTCGCTGCTTCTGTGTTCTTTTTGCAGGAGTGTGGCATCCCGCATCGAGCACAATATAAAAAGTATGAAGCTGATTGGGTACACGGCCCATCAGTGTGGTCTGGATCAAACGAGTCCAGATCAGCAGAGGTCGCCATTCTTTTTAAAGGGACCGTTTTTATTGATTTTATCACGAAATTTTACCAGGCAGAATTTTATTGGTTAAAGCTTTTATTAACGGTGTGAAATGGCAGTTTTTAAACTTTTATGGTTCTCCAGATAAAAACGAAAGAGCAAGAATGTTAGAGATTTTACCCTTATTCATTAGTGATGCTGAGCCTTTGGTTTTAGCAGGAGATTTTAACTGTATTTTAAGAGGGGAACGCCGGTTCTCGAACGCAGTAAGTCGCAACTATGATAAAACCTCGAATATGTTAAAAAATTTACTGTTGGATTTTAGACTCACTGATGTTTTTAAAAAATGCAACCTCCACCTTCCAGAAGAGGCCGGCGTTACCTGGAGCAATGTGAATTGTAGCTCCAGGATAGATTTTATTCTTTGCTCTTATCAAGTACTGCCTTTTAAATGTGACCTTTTTACTAATGTGTTTTCAGACCATAAGTTATTGTTTTTTTAAAGTAAAAAGTGAAACAAAAAGAAGCACCGGTAGAAACGCCTGGAAATTAAACGTGTCCCTGTTACAAGATCCGCGTGTTTTATCAGATTTTATTGCCTTTTATAGAGATTGCAGACAGATGAGAGATCCCAGCATTCCCATCAGCGTTTGGTGGGAAAAAATGAAATTTAAGATAAAGCAATTCTTCATAAATGTTGGGATCTCCAAGGCCAAAGCGAAGCGCGCCTTTTATACTAATCTGAACATCCGTCTGCAAACCCTGTACAAATTCCGAGACCATGGTATTAATGTGGAGAAGGAGCTCATAGACATAAAGAAAGAGATTGCCAAATGCCTGGAGCAGAAGGGAAAGGAGATCATCTTCCGCTCAAGAGTCCAGCACCTGGAAGAAAACGAGACCTGCTCCAGGTATTTCTTCAAGAAGACCAGAGGAAGGCAATCTCTTAACGAGCTACATGGTATTCGGGATGTGCAGGGGATTTTAAAAAAGGTTTATGAGTTTTATGCGGATCTTTTTAATACAAAGAATGTTGATAACAGTTTTATGGAAGACTAATTGAAGGAGATTACCGATATTTTAGATCCTGCCTCCCAAAAGCTTTTATTAAGAAAAATCACGGAGCAGGAAGTTTTAGAGACGATCAAGAGTTTTAAACCAGGTAAGGTGCCTGGCCCGGATGGTATACCCATCGAGTTTTATGTCACCTTTTATGGGCTTTTAAAAGATGATTTGTTCTCCCTTTTTACCGAGGTTTTTAATTCTAAAGCCCTCCCAGGGTCATGGAAGAAGGGTGACGTCTCCTTGCTGTACAAGAAAGGAGACAAAGCTGACCTAAAGAACTGGAGACCGATCACCCTTCTAAACTGTGATTATAAGATTATGGCCAAGATATGTGCGAGCAGACTTAAAACCGTCATACAGAAAATCATCCACTCCAACCAAGTCTGCGGAGTCCATGGGAGGAGCATATGGGAGAACCTAAACCTTATTAAAGACGTGATCAGCGACACAAAGTCTAGAAAAGGAAAGATGGCCGTTTTATCGATAGATTTTGAAAAAGCTTTTGACCGCTTGTCCCACTTTTATCTTTTTAAGGTTTTAGAGAAGATGGGTATACCGGAGGGTTTTTTATTGTCTCTTAACCCCTTGAGTGGCAGGTTTCCTACCACCCTGTCGTGCCCACCAGGGCAGGTTTTTTAAAATGGTCTAATCATTGAATTTCAACTAGTTTTGCAGTTGCGTCTCAAGAGCCATAACTTTTTCATTTTTCCATTGACATGGCCATATAAGGGCTTGTTTTTTGCGGGACAAGTTGTGATTTTTTAAACAGGGGGGAGGAAAAAAAGAAATGGGGAAAAAAGAAAAAAGGGGCCATGTCATTAAGGGGTTAAATAATGTATTAACTTCCTTCTCTGGGTCATTACGACGCACATGGATACCACATGTGTGATTGTATTTTTGATTTTTTTACAAACTAAAGGGAGACAAGTGTTTTTTTTATTTTTTTAATAATTTTTTAACTTTTTTTTTTTAAATTTTTTAAAAATTTTTTATTTTTTTTTGTCCCTTTAGGGGACTTCCACAGGGACCCATCAGGACCCCTGATCACATTCCAGGGGTCCGATGGTGACAGCCCTTTACATGCTGCAGTGACAGCCCTTTACATGCTGCAGTCACATAGACTGCAGCATGTAAAGGGTTAACACAGCAGAGATCGGAGGTTTTCTCTGATCTCTGCTGTAAGAGCTAGTACCTAGCTGTCCTCTGACAGCTAACAACCAGCTCTCCCTGCCACAGAGACCATCGGCTTGCTTCTGACAAGCCGATGGTCTCTATGGCAACCTGTAAACAAAGCAGGACATTGCCGACATGTCGGCAATATCTTCTGCTGGTTTTTCAAAGCCCTTGCACTGCTCTGTGTGGGTCTGTGCAGGCAGAGCACACTGTCACAGCTTGTGGCATTGTGCTCTGCAGCTCCCATAGTGATACATAGCCCGGAAATCTTCCGGGGTATATCACTATGGGCAGTGGAGCTCGTCACGGAACTTTTCCGGGCGTGCCACTCAAGGGGTTAAAGCATTTTATGATAATTGTACAAGTAAAGTTTTAGTGAATGGTTTTAAGACACAGGACGTGCTTTTAAACTCCGGGGTAAAGCAGGGGTGTCCCTTGTCCCCACTACTCTTCATATGTGCATTGGAGCCTCTGATGTGTGCGCTACGGCGTGACACACAAATCCGTGGAATCCCCCTGCCAGGAGGAGGGGGGATAGAGGCGAAGGTAGTGGGGTACATGGATGATGTAGCAGTATTGTGCAGGGACACCCTATCCATACAAAAGACCCTTAGACAGATAGAATATTTTAGCTGCGCCTCGGGTTTTAAAGTAAATTTTAGTAAAAGCAATATTTTAAACATCGGTGAAATGCTTTTAACGGATATTCCGGTTCCTGTGTCTCCATCTGTACAAATTTTAGGTATCTCCTTTGATGAGTCCAATAATGGTTTTAACAGTTGGGACTTGGTGGCACCGAAAATAAATCAGAAACTTTGCATGTGGAAGCTGAGAGAGCTGACGATGGAGGGGAAGATTTTAGTTACTAAAATGGTTATTCTACCTATCCTGTTGTTTTTAAGCATGGTGTTCCCCCCTCCAGAGCAGCTCCTCAAAAAGATTACTAAAGCTTGTTTTACCATGGAACTCCAGGATGGAAAAGCTCAGGCGAGAGATTGTTTTAAAACCCAAAGCGATGGGCGGGAAGGATTTCCCAGATTTTAAAGCATTCCTCTTAATTAAGTTTTTTAGACTGTGTATTTCTGCGCTTTTTAAAGATAATTACTGGTCCTATTTTTTGCGTTTTAACACCGGATATTTTATGAGGCGTAATGGCTGGTTTACCACAGTTTTAAATTCACCTTATGCTTTTAATATGCCGGATGAGTATAAGATTTTAGAGTCTATTATAGTTTTATATAATTTTAATGGGAAAAACGTACAAGTTTTAAAAGATAGTAAAAAATTGCTCAAAAATATTAAAGAAAATTCCCTAACAGAGACGGTGAGCAATTTTAACGAGCAGCAAAGTAAGAAGATTTGGCAAATTATTAACAGCAACTATCTTTTTAATTCACAGAAAGACCTGGCCTGGAGCTGCGTACATCAGTGTCTTCCATGCCGGGCATTCCAGCACCGGAGAGGCTTGACCAACTCTGCCGCCTGCCCAAGACAAAGATGTGGAGATGACGAAACGACGACCCATCTGATGTGGACCTGTAACTTCGCTAAAGAAATATGGAAGAAGATAACACCCCTGATGACAAGGATAACTGGAGTAAAGCAACTAAGCCTCAATATAGTGATGTACGGTGGTCTGGAATGCCCAACACGGACTCAAAACATCATGGCATGGAAGATGATAAACTGTACTAAAGCAGCTCTGTGGAAGGCCAGGAATATTTTATTATTCAAACACGAGTTTTTATCTGTGAATGAGGTTTTATCCATTTTTCTTAATGAGTTATACCAGTATTACCTAATAGACCAGAAAAATTTTCCCATTTTATCCAGAAAGTGGTTTTTAAGCGAATGGAGTTCCATAATTTGATGCCACCAAGCGCCCATTTTATGTGAATGTAATTATTTTATATTTTAAAACAGTGTTGAAATATTGTTTTTGTATTTATAATGTTCTTCAGAATATTTCTTGTAAATCTGTTTTGATATAAATAAAAAGTCACCCCTTTGTAAGGGGTAGTCAATTTAAAAAAAAAAAAATCTGTTCTTATCAGTTTAATATCTGATACGTCCCCTATCTGGGGACCATATATTAAATGGATTTTTAGAACAGGGAGCTGGAAAAAGAGCTTGCTCTGTCCACTCCACGCATTGACCTGGTATTGCAGTACCTCCAGGACCGGTGCACCCCCTTTCCTACAACAGTTTCCAAAAGCAGAAAAACAAAACCGACGAGCAAGAGGTGCAGCGCAGCTGTGGCGGCTGCTGCTACCACCACCCAAGCACTTTGATTGACACTCAGCCCGTCTGCTCGCAACATTGTATCCACTGAGCAGCTGCGTCTGCCAGAGTGTGCACAGCACAGGTACAACTGGAAGCAAAACAACACACACACCAGTTCATATGGCAGCCGCACTCTATAGTTCGTACCTACCGCTGCGCTAATAGTCAAGTTGGAAACATCGGGCAGGCACAGCGTATCCTGGCAGCCTGCGTCTGTATGCTCCACGTATTCGGGTCATGGGTGTATGTGCAGGGGGCCCGGAGCCCCAGGGGGCCCATAAAGTCTCTCTTCCCCACATTGTAAACCAATGCTATCAATGAAGCTTTATAGTTTGGGGGCCCAGTTCCAGACTTTGTACTGGGGCCCCGCAGCTTCAAGTTACACCTCCGGATCAGGATAATGCTAGGCCATTCCAACCAGCCTGTGTGTGTGACCTGCAGTCGCTGGTAGTCGAAAAGCGGCCGGCCCCGGGTGCGCGCTTCAGAGTGGACAGACAGCAGCGGACCCCCAATCACACAGGCCCAAGGCTTGCTATGTAGCACGGAATACCTCATTGGACTGCAGCACTCCACGCGGGCTGAGATACACGCTCCACGTGGGATGGGCAGTATTCGTCCATGAAGATCCAGGCCAACGTTTAGAGATGGAGCAACACTCGGGGAGCAAAGAACTCCAACGAACGGACGTCTACTTTACAAGGATGTATTGCTTTATTCAATGCATGGACACAGAAACAGTTCAACCACTCGATTACAGACCGCAGTCAATACAGTAAAGAAAGAAATGTGTCTGTTTAATGTAAACTTGCATGGAGCTCGTTTGTCAGCCACTGACTGAATGCTGCTGCTGCATGTCTAAAACGTGGTCTGACGTTACACGCACCACCAGGGATAAGGCCTTGCCTATAAGCATTCCCCAGCTGGCAAAAACGGAACCTCCCTGCCTATTCCTCACCATGGAAGAACGGAACCTACCTTTTTTTTAAAAAAAGAAAGCCACAGCAGCAGCCAACTAGATTTTGGTAGGCCGCTGTCTCCCCCTTGTGTGCTGCATAAAAAATGCACTCCACTAAAAATAACAATGATCCACGAAATAGAGCGTATGGAGAGAATGAGGCCTCTAGATGAGCCGTCAGGCTATGATAAATTGTATCACACCTGGGCGATATGGATAGATGCCCGGAGCTCACCCCTATTTACCAAGTGGTTACAGACAGGGACATGTGAGTAACACGTTTAAACCACAATCGTAAAGAGAAACAACAATTCCGGAGCCCGCCACCCCCCCCCTTTTTGTTTTATTTTCTCTTTCTCCCGTGTCATAGATACCTACCCTCCCTTACCACTCCCCCCCCTTACCCTCCCCTCATTCCCCTGTTTGTAGACCTTATAAAATATCACAGACAAACATGATATAGTTCAACTCGAAATTGATTTATTAAGTTTCATTGTCAAAGTTATTTTTACATTGCTTTGAGATAAGGCAAAAGTTTCCCCCCCCCCCCCTCCATGAAACCAATAAAACCTATATTGAATAAAATAAAAATGATGCAGTTACCGGTAGTTCCGCAGCTTCTTGGTGGAAATAAAGACCATCTCCCGTCTCCCAGCTGCAGCAGAGACTGACTAAAATGGCTGCCAAGCCCGGTATTAATGCTTCTAAATTGATGACATCACAATGGAGTGACATCAGCCTGCCATACACCTGGCTCAATTGCATACAGTATGTATGTATGTATGTATGTATGTGAGTCTATCTATCTATCTATCTTTATTAATTATGTAGAATATAGATATGGATTATTTCTAAATTACAGATTTTGCAGATATAGATTAAAGATAGATTTAAGATTGTGTGTGTGTGTGTGTATGTGTGTATGTGTGTATGTATATATATATATGTGTATATATATATAATGTGTATATATATAATGTATATATGTAAAAAAAATATAAAATCTGTAGTTATGTATGTATGGCGGGCAAAAAAGGCCTGCTGTATGTTTTTAAGTTCTTCGGATGACCATGCCGCTCTAATATTCTCCTTACTAGGGTCTACTAATGCTGGCCCAGGGGAAGGCAATAAAGCCCTATGGGGCCGAAGCCAATTTCCCTTATTTTAGGTAAAAAGTTTCCATCCGTCCCCACTCGAAATGCGGCCGGCCGAAGAGATCCCTCCAACCGACCGACCGACGCACCTTCAGAGACAAACTAGTGCTTGCTTCTAGTGTCATCGCCGGCTTAACCATCCTTTGTAGGGAGCTGACGAGTCCTGCAGCAGCAGCAGCAGGCTCTGCAAGCCTAGGATGCGTGAGCACGGTGCAAGAGGAAGGACTGAGGGTGTGAGGCTGGGCGCGGTTGAGAAGGCGTGGGGCGGGGCTATGGAAAGTTTTACAAACTCTCCCAGCTGCCTGGGTGCATTGTGGGTGCGCCCAGAGTGCTGGCTGAGCGTGTTGCCTCAAGCCTTGGAAGTGGAGTTGGGCGGACCGGGCTACAGGTGAAACCCGTTACGGGTTATCGCTTCTCGGCCTTTTGGCTAAGATCAAGTGTACCTGGTACAGGCGGTCTTAGTCAGGAGGTAACTCGGGTACCCCTCTCCTCTGCCTGGCGGGATCGCCCACTCCGGTGGGCTTTACCCGCCTGCTGCGTTCGGGGAGAGGGATTAGTCCCAGGGTAAATGAGTCGCGATCCCCCGGCCTCTTCTGGTCTCTGGGCCAGAGGAGGGCACCCACCTAGTTGGACATCACAAGAGCGGTCTTGTGATCACGACGATTTCTAAAATGGCTACCGGCTTATGCGCGGATTAAGAACACGATACGTGTCTCTTTTTTGGACAGTGCGGACACACGTGGCTTGAAGTATGTGGTCGAGGACGTGCTTAAAGGAGCTTTTAACGTGCAGAAACGCGAAATACTAGCGATACAAGATTACCCCAAGCGTCGGATCTATGACGTAACTTTTACCGAAAATGGCATCTTCCGTGACGTAGTGGCAGCGATTCCCGAGAAAAAAGATCCGAGGCTTGAGGGTGTCTTGCTAGTCGAGCACGTCCTTGACATCACTAAACTCGTAGTGATTAAGATGTATTCTCCCTACATTGACGTGAAAGAGGTCGAGGACTTCCTACTACGTTATTTCAAATCTGTCAGATGTATGGGAAAGATTATGAACGAGTTTGGTATTTGGACCTCAAAATGGCGATTCCAGGCCACGTGTGTAAGTGACCCCAGTCGGCCCGGGGGAGTGATCTTACCGCCTGCGCGTTTTAAATTGGGGAAAGTGAATGGCGACCTGTACTTTGCGGGAATGCCTGACTTCTGCAGGATTTGCTCACAATACGGTCACGAAAAAGAAAATTGCGCAAGTACATGCAAGAAATGTGGGGGCACAGACCATGAAACGAGTCAATGTAAGAAAGGAAAAGGGTGCTTTTTTTGCGGCGGTGTTGGTCACCTCTACACGTCTTGTCCCCACAGAGCACAGAAAGCGGAGCAGCAAGGGCGGCCCGGACCCGAGGAGCGGCCAGGGCAGCCAGAGAACCGAACAACACCCCCCCAGGGAGAGGAACCTGAGGAGATGGAGGTCTCCAGTGGACCCCCCAAGAAGGACGGTTTGGAGCAGCGGAGCATCAAGCGGAGGGTGAGTGACCGGCGGACAGGCTCTCCCTCCCGGGAAACCGGTGGAGGCAGTAGGGCCAAGGAAGCCGGTCCAGACCCTCCCAAGATGCCCGCTCAAGCGGTGCCTGAGGCGGAGGACCCGGGGGGCACGGCGGCAGCAGCAGCAAACAAAAGGAGGAAAGGCTCGGGCGGAAGGTTATACTCGGAGGTGGTGCAGGGGGGAACTCCGGAGATCCCGGCGGAGCCGGAGGACCCGGAGAAAGTACCCCCTGCGGTGTCATCGCAGCAGGCCCCTCCCCCTCCCCGGCAGGAGGGGGCGGGGGGAGCCACCTCCGAGAGCGGTGGATCAGGAACGAGCCGAGTACCCACCCCGACAGAAGGGGAAGAGATGGAGACGGGAGCTGGCCTGCTAGCCCCCTTGGAGATTCCGGAGGGAATACAGGCGATATGGGATCTCACGCAGATCCCTCTCTCGGGCACCGTAGGGGGTCCACTTAGTGAGGTAGTTTCCTCTCCAGCATCCCCGCTTACGATGGATTCGGATGCGGGGGGGTGCGAGAGTGCCAGCGAGGTCTTTGGCTTGCCCGGAGACTTCTAAGAGAAGACCCTCGTTATCACCTAGTCTCCAATGGCTGCTCTATCGGGACTCACTTTTAATGTCAGAAGCATCGAGAGCCACGTGAGGAGGGTCGCCCTCTTCAGCTATCTGACAATTTTTGCTGCCTCCGTTTTCTTCCTGCAGGAGTGCGGGATCCCGCATAGGGCCCAGTATAAAAAATACCAAGAGGACTGGGTACATGGACCGTCGGTCTGGTCCGGCTCTAACGAGACCAGATCGGCGGGGGTCGCCATTCTTTTTAAAGGGAACGTTTTAATTGATACTATTAACGAAATTTTACCAGGCAGAATTTTATTGGTCAAAGCTTTTATTAATGGTATAAAATGGCAGTTTTTAAACTTTTACGGATCAGCAGATAAGAACGAACGTGCAGAAATGCTAGAGATTTTACCCCTTTTTATTAGCGATTCTGATCCTCCTATTTTAGCGGAGGATTTTAATTGCATTTTAAAGGGGGAACGCCGGCTTTCCAGCTCAGTAAGTAGAAATTATGACAAGACCTCTGCTATACTAAACAACGTGATTTTAGACGCCAAACTTACTGATGCTTTTAAAACATGCAACCCCAATGCATCAGAGGAAGCCGGCGTCACCTGGAGCAACAAGATCTGCAGCTCCAGGATAGATTTTATGTTCTGTTCTTATCAAGTACTGCCTTTTAGATGTGATTCTTTTACTAACGTGTTTTCTGATCACAAGCTTTTATATTTTAAAGTTGAAACCGTTTTTAAGAGAAAAGCCGGTAAGAATGCCTGGAAATTTAACGTGTCCCTTTTAGAAGATCTGCAGATTTTATCTGATTTTATCACTTTTCATAGAAACTGCAGGCGAGTGAAAGATCCCAACACTCCCACCAGCCAGTGGTGGGAGAAGATGAAACAAAAATTCAAATCATTTTTTATCAAGGTTGGGATCGCCAAGGCTAAAGCAAAACGCACATTTTATTCTAATCTGAATACTCGCCTGCAGACCCTGTATAAGTTCCGTGAACATGATATAGAGGTGGACCACGAGATCATCGAGGTGAAGAAAGAGATCGCCCGATGCCTGGAGCAGAGAGGAAAAGAGATCATATTCCGTTCGAAAGTGAAACATCTGGAGGAAAATGAAACCTGCTCCAGGTACTTCTTTAAGAAAATACGAGACAAGCGCACAGTCCTCGATGATCTCGGTGGCACCAAGGACATACAGGGTATTTTAAAGAAAGTGTATGAGTTTTATGCGGATCTTTTTAATACAAAAACTGTTGACAGTGATTTTATGAACGACTCGTTGAAGGAGATCACTGACGTTTTAGATCCTGGTTCTCGTGAGATTTTATCACGGGACATCACAGAACAGGAGATTTTAGACAACATTAAAAGTTTTAAACCAGGTAAGGTGCCTGGGCCCGATGGTATACCCATAGAGTTTTATGTCACCTTTTTTGGTATTTTTAAGGATGACCTTTTCTCCCTTTTTACTGAGGTTTTTATGTCGAAAGCCCTCCCGGGGTCCTGGAAGAAGGGTGACGTGTCTCTTTTATACAAGAAAGGAGACAAAACTGATATCAAAAACTGGAGACCGATCACCCTTCTCAACAGTGACTACAAGATAATGGCCAAAATATGCGCAAATAGACTCAAGACCGTAATAAGCAAAGTTGTACACCCCAACCAGGTCTGTGGGGTGCCCGGGAGGAGCATATGGGAGAATCTTAACCTCTTAAAAGATTGTATTAGTGACACAAAGTCCAGGAACGGGAAAATGGCGGTTTTAACTATAGACTTTGAAAAAGCCTTTGACCGTGTGTCACATTTTTATCTTTTTAAGGTTTTAGAGAGAATGGGTATACCGGAAGGTTTTTTATTGTCTTTAAAAGCGTTTTACAACAACTGCACGAGTAGAATTTTAGTCAATGGTTTTAGGACACAGGAAGTACTTTTAAAGTCCGGGGTAAAGCAGGGGTGT
Source organism: Eleutherodactylus coqui (assembly GCF_035609145.1). Classification (NCBI taxonomy): domain Eukaryota; kingdom Metazoa; phylum Chordata; class Amphibia; order Anura; family Eleutherodactylidae; genus Eleutherodactylus; species Eleutherodactylus coqui. The sequence goes on along the minus strand of NC_089843.1, from coordinate 199,999,084 downwards.
CCCTTGTCCCCACTACTTTTTATCTGCACACTAGAGCCTCTTCTATGCACCATAAGACGGGACAAGCTGATCCGTGGGATCCCCCTGCCCGGTGGGGGGGGGGGGATCGAGGCCAAAGTAGTGGGGTACATGGACGATGTGACAATTCTTGGAAGGGACACCCTGTCGATCCAGAGAGCAACCAGACAAATAGAGTTTTATTGCTGCGCCTCGGGTTTTAAGGTAAATTTTAACAAAAGTAGTATTTTAAACATCGGGGACCTGCCATTGTCAGATGTCCCCATTCCTGTGTCCGACTCGGTGCAGATTTTAGGTGTCTCCTTCAACGAGGACAACAGAGGTCTTAACAGCTGGGACTTGGTGGCACAAAAGATAAACAAGAAAATATGTATGTGGAATATGAGAAGGTTGACCATGGAGGGGAGGGTTTTAATCATAAAAATGGTGATTTTACCAATTTTATTGTATTTAAGCCTAGTGTTCCCCCCTCCTGGTAGAGTTTTTAACAAAATCGTAAAAGCTGTTTTTACCTTCTTCTGGAGCTCCAAAATGGAAAAACTAAAAAGAGAAATAGTAATGAAGCCAAAAATAATGGGTGGTAAAGACTTCCCCGATATAAAAGCCTTTTTATATATAAAGTATTTTAGTATGTGCCTGGGCGCACTTTTTAAAAACCACGCATGGTCTTACTTTTTACGCTACAACACAGGTTATTTTATGAGGCGGAACGGATGGTTCAAAACGGTTTTAAACTCCCCTTATTCTTTTAATCTGTCCAAAGACTATGCGATTTTAGAGAAAATTGTGGTTTTATACGATTTTACTGGAAAAAGTGCACAGGTTTTAATGAATTCTAAATTAATGATAAAGAGTTTTAAGGAAAATGGTTTTTATGTTCAAGTCAGCAATTTTAATGAGCGCAAAACAAAAGAAACATGGAGATTGGTTAATAATCATATTTTTAACCCACAGAAGGATCTGGCCTGGAGCTGAATACACGACTGTCTTCCATGCCGGGCATTCCAGCATCGTAGAGGACTGACCAACACCGCCGCATGCCCAAGACCCGGATGTACAGAGGAAGAGTCAACACAGCATTTGATATGGACTTGCTTTTTAATAAAGAGGATATGGACTCAGTTTTTACCGTTGCTTAAGAAAATAACAAGACTAAAAAAACTAACACTGGAAGGAGTATTATACGGATGTCTGGAATGCCCCACACGGACTGAGAGAATTATCGCATGGAAGATGGTCAACTCAGTGAAGGCAGCTCTGTGGAAATCCAGAAATATTTTAGTTTTTAAGCATGAGGTTTTATCGGTTAAAGATATTTTATCCATTGCTCTTAACAAATTATATGAATATTATATTGTAGACAGGAAAAACTTTCCTATTTTATCGAGAAAATGGCTTATCGGGGAATGGAGCTCCATCATATAGTGCCACCAAGTGCCCTTTTATGTGATTTTAATGTGGATTTTTAACAACATGTAAATATATGTAGACAAGTTTTAAAATGTTTTATATGGTATGTTTTAATATGTTGTACAATGTGTTTTAATGTACTATATGAGCATTTTTACTATGTCTGGAAATTTGTTGTTAAAATAAAAATACCCTTCGGGGTTTGTCAACTTAAAAAAAAAATCTGTTCTTATCAGTTTAATATCTGATATGTCCCCTATCTGGGGACCATATATTAAATGGATTTTTAGAACAGGGAGCTGGAAAAAGAGCTTGCTCTGTCCACTCCACGCATTGACCTGGTATTGCAGTACCTCCAGGACCGGTGCACCCCCTTTCCTACAACAGTTTCCAAAAGCAGAAAAACAAAACCGACGAGCAAGAGGTGCAGCGCAGCTGTGGCGGCTGCTGCTACCACCACCCAAGCACTTTGATTGACACTCAGCCCGTCTGCTCGCAACATTGTATCCACTGAGCAGCTGCGTCTGCCAGAGTGTGCACAGCACAGGTACAACTGGAAGCAAAACAACACACACACACACACCAGTTCATATGGCAGCCGCACTCTATAGTTCGTACCTACCGCTGCGCTAATAGCCAAGTTGGAAACATCGGGCAGGCACAGCGTATCCTGGCAGCCTGCGTCTGTATGCTCCACGTATTCGGGTCATGGGTGTATGTGCAGGGGGCCCGGAGCCCCAGGGGGCCCATAAAGTCTCTCTTCCCCACATTGTAAACCAATGCTATCAATGAAGCTTTATAGTTTGGGGGCCCAGTTCCAGACTTTGTACTGGGGCCCCGCAGCTTCAAGTTACACCTCCGGATCAGGATAATGCTAGGCCATTCCAACCAGCCTGTGTGTGTGACCTGCAGTCGCTGGTAGTCGAAAAGCGGCCGGCCCCGGATGCGCGCTTCAGAGTGGACAGACAGCAGCGGACCCCCAATCACACAGGCCCAAGGCTTGCTATGTAGCACGGAATACCTCAATGGACTGCAGCACTCCACGCGGGCTGAGATACACGCTCCACGTGGGATGGGCAGTATTCGTCCATGAAGATCCAGGCCAACGTTTAGAGATGGAGCAACACTCGGGGAGCAAAGAACTCCAACGAACGGACGTCTACTTTACAAGGATGTATTGCTTTATTCAATGCATGGACACAGAAACAGTTCAACCACTCGATTACAGACCGCAGTCAATACAGTAAAGAAAGAAATGTGTCTGTTTAATGTAAACTTGCATAGAGCTCGTTTGTCAGCCACTGACTGAATGCTGCTGCTGCATGTCTAAAACGTGGTCTGACGTTACATGCACCACCAGGGATAAGGCCTTGCCTATAAGCATTCCCCAGCTGGCAAAAACGGAACCTCCCTGCCTATTCCTCACCATGGAAGAACGGAACCTACCTTTTTTTTAAAAAAAGAAAGCCACAGCAGCAGCCAACTAGATTTTGGTAGGCCGCTGTCTCCCCCTTGTGTGCTGCATAAAAAATGCACTCCACTAAAAATAACAATGATCCACGAAATAGAGCGTATGGAGAGAATGAGGCTTCTAGATGAGCCGTCAGGCTATGATAAATTGTATCACACCTGGGCGATATGGATGGATGCCCGGAGCTCACCCCTATTTACCAAGTGGTTACAGACAGGGACATGTGAGTAACACGTTTAAACCACAATCGTAAAGAGAAACAACAATTCCGGAGCCCGCCCCCCCCCCCCCTTTTTGTTTTATTTTCTCTTTCTCCCGTGTCATAGATACCTACCCTCCCTTACCACTCCCGCCCCCCCCCCTTACCCTCCCCTCATTCCCCTGTTTGTAGACCTTATAAAATATCACAGACAAACATGATATAGTTCAACTCGAAATTGATTTATTAAGTTTCATTGTCAAAGTTATTTTTACATTGCTTTGAGATAAGGCAAAAGTTTCCCCCCCTCCATGAAACCAATAAAACCTATATTGAATAAAATTAAAATGATGCAGTTACCGGTAGTTCTGCAGCTTCTTGGTGGAAATAAAGACCATCTCCCGTCTCCCAGCTGCAGCAGAGACTGACTAAAATGGCTGCCAAGCCCGGTATTAATGCTTCTAAATTGATGACATCACAATGGAGTGACATCAGCCTGCCATACACCTGGCTCATGACATCACAAAGGAGTGACATTGTCAGCCTTCCAAACACCTGGCTCAATTGCATACAGTATGTATGTATGTATGTATGTGAGTCTATCTATCTATCTATCTATCTTTATTAATTATGTAGAATATAGATATGGATTATTTCTAAATTACAGATTTTGTAGATATAGATTAAAGATAGATTTAAGATTGTGTGTGTGTGTGTGTGTGTGTATGTGTGTATGTATATATATATATATATATATATATATATGTGTGTATATATATATATAATGTGTATATATATATATATATAATGTGTATATATATAATGTATATATGTAAAAAAAAATATAAAATCTGTAGTTATGTATGTATGGCGGGCAAAAAAGGCCTGCTGTATGTTTTTAAGTTCTTCGGATGACCATGCCGCTCTAATATTCTCCTTACTAGGGTCTACTAATGCTGGCCCAGGGGAAGGCAATAAAGCCCTATGGGGCCGAAGCCAATTTCCCTTATTTTAGGTAAAAAGTTTCCATCCGTCCCCACTCGAAATGCGGCCGGCCGAAGAGATCCCTCCAACCGACCGACCGACGCACCTTCAGAGACAAACTAGTGCTTGCTTCTAGTGTCATCGCCGGCTTAACCAACCTTTGTAGGGAGCTGACGAGTCCTGCAGCAGCAGCAGCAGGCTCTGCAAGCCTAGGATGCGTGAGCACGGTGCAAGAGGAAGGACTGAGGGTGTGAGGCTGGGCGCGGTTGAGAAGGCGTGGGGCGGGGCTATAGAAAGTTTTACAAACTCTCCCAGCTGCCTGGGTGCATTTTGGGTGCGCCCAGAGTGCTGGCTGAGCGTGTTGCCTCAAGCCTTGGAAGTGGAGTTGGGCGGACCGGGCTACAGGTGAAACCCGTTACGGGTTATCGCTTCTCGGCCTTTTGGCTAAGTTCAAGTGCACTTGTGCAGGAGAGCTTAGCCAGAGGGTATCTCAGGTACCCCTCTCCTCGGCCTGGCGGGATCGCCCACTTCGGTGGGCTAAACCCGCCTGCTGCTATTGGGGAGAGGGCCTAGTCCTAGAGATAACGAGTCGCGATCCACCTTGCCCTCTTGGTCTTCTACCAAGTGAGGACAAAAATTACAACAGCGGTGTTGTAAAGCGTTGGAAAACCCAAAGGAGTCATGGGCACGGACCCAGACTCCATACCGGCATACGCCCGGATTGCAAACACAATACGAGTGGTTTTTACTGAGGAAGCGGCGGGTACACGTGGCCTGCGTTATGTGGTGGAGGACGTGCTCATGGGAGTATTCAACATACAGAAACGAGAAATACTGGCGATACAGGACTACCCCAAGCGTAGGACTTATGACGTTACATTTACCCAGAAAGGTATTTTCAGTGATTTGATTAATGCGATTCCTACCAAACAAGATGCACGGCTTGAGGGTGTCCAGCTGGTTGAGCACGTCCTAGATGTGACCAAGCTTGTGGTGATTAAAATGTATTCTCCCTACGCTGACTTGAAGGAAGTAGAAGCCTTCCTAAGTGGATACTTCAAATCAGTCAAGTGTATGGGAAAGATTATGAACGAGCTTGGTATTTGGACATCTAAATGGAGATCTCAGGTCACGTGTATTAAGGACGTGCTCATGGGAGTATTCAACATACAGAAACGAGAAATACTGGCGATACAGGACTACCCCAAGCGTAGGACTTATGACGTTACATTTACCCAGAAAGGTATTTTCAGTGATTTGATTAATGTGATTCCTACAAAACAAGATGCACGGCTTGAGGGTGTCCAGCTGGTTGAGCACGTCCTAGATGTGACCAAGCTTGTGGTGATTAAAATGTATTCTCCCTACGCTGACTTGAAGGAAGTAGAAGCCTTCCTAAGTGGATACTTCAAATCAGTCAAGTGTATGGGAAAGATTATGAACGAGCTTGGTATTTGGACATCTAAATGGAGATCTCAGGTCACGTGTATTAAAGACCCTGGGTGCCCAGGGGGTCTGAAACTACCGCCTGCTCGTTTTAAACTGGGTAACGTGAGTGGCGACCTCTATTTTGCGGGAATGCCAGCCTACTGCCGCAACTGTAGAAAATATGGACATGAGAAAGACAGTTGCGGCGTCACCTGCAGGAATTGTGGTGGCTCAGAGCATGAGACCAACCAGTGTCCTATGGCAAAAAAATGTGATACATGCGGCAGAGTTGGTCATCTTTCTTTTGAGTGTCGCCATAGGGCACGAAATACGGAGCAGCGAGGGCAGCCAAGGAAGCCAGCAGACCAAACCGCGCCCCCCCAAGGAGAGGAACCGGAGGACATGGATACCACCAGCAGACCCCCCCAAAATGAGGAAGGTACAGCAAAAGAGCAGCGGCGTAGCAAGAGGAGGGCTGCGGATAGGCCGATGGACTCCCACCCCCAGGTCCCTGGGTCAGAAGAGAGTCCAAATGAAGCCGTTCCCAGCCCGCAGGAGACGCCGGCTGCGAGGGTACCCGAGGCAGAAGACCCCGGGGGAAGCACGGCAGCCATGAAAAGGCGGAAAAGCTCGAAGGCCACCTTGTACTCGGAGGTGGTACGGGGGGGGGGACCTAAGGAAGTACCTGCAGACGCAGCGAAACCGGACGGTCCCCCTAAGGTGCCAGCCACCAGTGCCCCTGCCTGCCAGGCGGGGGACGCGGGGGCAACCTCCAAGGCAGTGGCCAAGAGCGAAGTACCCACCCCTGCAGAGGGGAAAACCAAGCATCATGAAGCCGACATGCCGACCCCTGGGGTGGGCACACTTCCTATGTCATCCATCTGGGACCTATCAGACATTCCTGCCTCGGGTGTCCGGGGGGGCCAGCTGAGTGATGGCAGTTCCTCTCCAGCATCATCCCTGTTCACAGTGGATTCGGATGCGGGGGGGGGGGGGGGTATGAGAGCTCCAGCAGGGTCTCTGGTATTGCCGGAGAGTGTGGTTTTTAAGTTGAGCACCGTGGGCATATACGATACCGTCCTTCTACCCACTCAATGATGGCGGACCTTTCCTGTCTCACTTTCAACGTAAGAAGCCTCGAGAGCAAAGTGAGACGGGCTGCCCTGTTCAACTACCTTACCATTTTTGCTGCTTCCGTGTTCTTCCTGCAGGAATGCGGCATCCCGCACAAATCCCAATATAAAAAGTATGAAAAAGATTGGGTGCACGGTCCATCAGTCTGGTCTGGATCTAACGAGTCCAGATCAGCAGGGGTCGCCATTCTTTTTAAAGGGAACGTTTTTATTGAAAATTTTTATGAAATTTTACCAGGCAGAATTTTATTGGTCAGAGCTTTTATCAACGGTATGAAATGTCAGTTTTTAAATTTTTATGGTTCTCCGGAAAAGAAGGTGAGAGCAGAAATGTTGGAGATTTTACCCCTTTTTATCAATGATTCTTATCCCCTTATTCTAGCTGGAGATTTTAATTGTGTTTTAAGGGGGGAACGCCGGTTCTCTAACTCCGTAAGCAGGAACTATGACAAAACCTCAAACATGCTGAAGAACATCGTATCAGATCACCTGCTTACGGATGTTTTTAAAACATGCAACCCGCTTTTACCAGAAGAGGCCGGCGTGACCTGGAGCAACACCACCTGCAGCTCCAGGATCGATTTTATCTTCTGCTCTCACCAGGTACAACCTTTTAGATCTGACGTTTTTAATAACACTTTCTCTGACCACAAGGTTTTATTTTTTAAAGCGAACCTTGGCGAAAGAAGGAGAACCAGTAAGAATGCCTGGAAGATGAACGTGTCCCTTCTACAAGATCCGCAGGTTTTATCGGATTTTATTACCTTTTTTAAAGAGTGCAGACGGGTAAGAGATCCCAACATTCCCACCAGCCAGTGGTGGGAAAAGATGAAAACTAAGATTAAGGACTATTTTATCAGGGTTGGGATCTCCAAAGCCAAGGAGAAACGGGCTTTTTATTCTAATTTAAACACCCGTCTGCAGACCCTGTACAAGATGAGAGAGCACGGCATAGATGTGACTAGAGAGATTTTAGATATAAAAAAGGATATCGCCAAATGCCTGGAGCTGAGAGGCAAGGAAATTATATTTCGCTCTAGAGTCAAGCACCTTGAAGAAAATGAGACCTGCTCCAGGTATTTTTTTAAGAAAATCACAGATAAAAAATGTGTTTTAAATGAACTGGATGGAGTCACAGACGTACAGGGTCTTTTAGGAAAGGTACATGGGTTTTATGCGGATCTTTTTAACACTAAAAGTGTGGATATAAGTTTTATGGAGGACTCAGAGGAGATCACGAATGTTTTAGACCCTGCCTCCCAGAGCCTTTTATTACGTAATATTTCGGAGCAGGAGATTTTAGACACCGTACGTAGTTTTAAACCAGGCAAGGTGCCTGGTCCGGACGGTATACCCATCGAGTTTTATGTCACGTTTTATGGAATTTTAAAAGAGGATTTTTATTCTCTTTTTACAGAAGTTTTTAATTCCAAGAGCCTCCCAGGATCATGGCGGAAGGGTGAGGTGTCTCTACTATACAAGAAAGGGGATAAGACAGACATAAAGAACTGGAGACCCATCACCCTTCTAAACGCCGATTACAAGATCATGGCTAAAATATGCGCCAACAGACTTAAAGAAATCATACATAAAATCATACATCAAAACCAAGTCTGTAGCGTCCCTGGGAGGGCCATACATGATAATTTAAACCTTTTAAAGGACTGCATTAGCGACACGAAGTCAAGGCATGGCAAAATTGCCATTTTATCTATAGACTTTGAGAAGGCCTTCGACAGAGTGTCGCATTTTTATCTTTTTAAGGTTTTAGAGAAGATGGGTATACTAGAAGGCTTTTTATTGTCTCTAAGAGCCTTTTATGATGACTGCACGAGCAAGATTTTAGTGAACGGTTTTAAGACGCAGGATGTCCTTTTAAAATCCGGGGTGAAGCAGGGGTGTCCCTTGTCCCCACTACTTTTTATCTGTGCACTGGAGCCTCTTTTATGCGCATTACGAGCTGATAAGCAGATCAGAGGAACCCCCCTTCCGGGTGGGGGGGGGGTATTGAGGCTAAAGTAGTGGGGTACATGGATGATGTTGCGGTGCTCTGCAGGGACACCCTCTCAATTCAAAAAACCATGAAACAAATTCAGTATTTTTGCTGCTCCTCCGGTTTTAAAGTAAATTTTAATAAAAGCAACATTTTAAATATTGGAGACATGCTTTTATCGGACATTCCTGTACCGGCTTCTGATTCCGTGCAGATTTTAGGGGTCTCCTTTAATGAGTTCAACAACGGTTTTACCAGTTGGGACTTGGTGGCACAAAAAATAAACAAAAAACTGTGTATGTGGAGTATGCGGCAGCTGACGCTGGAGGGGAAGGTTTTAATCACGAAAATGATTATTTTACCCATTTTACTGTATTTAAGTATGGTGTTTCCCCCTCCAGACCGGCTGCTAAAGAAAATCACAAAGGCATGCTTCACATTTTTATGGAACTCCAAAATGGAAAAGCTCAGAAGAGAAATAGTTTTAAAACCCAAAGCCATGGGGGGGAAGGATTTCCCTGTTTTTAGAGCTTTTCTTTTAACGAAATATTTTAGCATGTGTCTTAGCGCTGTTTTTAAAAATCACTACTGGTCGTATTTTATTCGTTTTAACACAGGTTATTTTATGAGAAGACATGGGTGGTTCTCCACGGTTTTAAATTCCCCCTACTCTTTTAACCTGACGAGTGAGTACACGATTTTAGCCAAGATAGTGATTTTATATATATATGGGATGGGCAGTATTCGTCCATGAAGATCCAGGCCAACGCTTAGAGATGGAGCAACACTCGGGGAGCAAAGAAGTCCAACGAACGGACGTCTACTTTACAAGGATGTATTGCTTTATTCAATGCATGGACACAGAAACAGTTCAACCGCTCGATTACAGACCGCAGTCAATACAGTAAAGAAAGAAATGTGTCTGTTTAATGTAAACTTGCATGGAGCTCGTTTCTCAGCCACTGACTGACTGAATGCTGCTGCTGCCTGTCTGAAACGTGGTCTAACGTTACATGCACCACCAGGGATAAGGCCTTGCCTATAAGCATTCCCTAGCTGGCAAAAACGGAACCTCCCTGCCTATTCCTCACCATGGAAGAACGGAAGCTACCTTTTTTTTAAAAAAAAAGAAAGCCACAGCAGCAGCCAACTAGATTTTGGTAGGCCGCTGTCTCCCCCTTGTGTGCTGCATAAAAAATGCACTCCGCTAAAAATAACAATGATCCACGAAATAGAGCGTATGGAGAGAATGAGGCTTCTAGATGAGCCGTCAGGCTATGATAAATTGTATCACACCTGGGCGATATGGATAGATGCCCGGAGCTCACCCCTATTTACTAGGTGGTTACAGACAGGGACATGTGAGTAACACGTTTAAACCACAATCGTAAAGAGAAACAACAATCCCGGAGCCCGCCCCCCCCCCCTTTTTTGTTTTATTTTCTCTTTCTCCCGTGTCATAGATACCTACCCTCCCTTACCACTCCCCCCCCTTACCCTCCCCTCATTCCCCTGTTTGTAGACCTTATAAAATATCACAGACAAACATGATATAGTTCAACTCGAAATTGATTTATTAAGTTTCATTGTCAAAGTTATTTTTACATTGCTTTGAGATAAGGCAAAAGTTTCCCCCCCTCCATGAAACCAATAAAACCTATATTGAATAAAATAAAAATGATGCAGTTACCGGTAGTTCTGCAGCTTCTTGGTGGAAATAAAGACCATCTCCCGTCTCCCAGCTGCAGCAGAGACTGACTAAAATGGCTGCCAAGCTCGGTATTAATGCTTCTAAATTGATGACATCACAATGGAGTGACATCAGCCTGCCATACACCTGGCTCATGACATCACAAAGGAGTGACATCATCAGCCTTCCAAACACCTGGCTCAATTGCATACAGTATGTATGTATGTATGTATGTGAGTCTATCTATCTATCTATCTATCTATCTATCTTTATTATTTATGTAGAATATAGATATGGATTATTTCTAAATTACAGATTTTGTAGATATAGAATAAAGATAGATTTAAGATTGTGTGTGTGTGTGTGTATATATATATATATATATATATATATATAATGTGTATATATATATAATGTATATATGTAAAAAATATATAAAATCTGTAGTTATGTATGTATGGCGGGAAAAAAAGGCCTGCTGTATGTTTTTAAGTTCTTCGGATGACCATGCCGCTCTAATATTCTCCTTACTAGGGTCTACTAATGCTGGCCCAGGGGAAGGCAATAAAGCCCTATGGGGCCGAAGCCAATTTCCCTTATTTTAGGTAAAAAGTTTCCATCCGTCCCCACTGGAAATGCGGCCGGCCGAAGAGATCCCTCCAACCGACCGGCCGACGCACCTTCAGAGACAAACTAGTGCTTGCTTCTAGTGTCATCGCCGGCTTAACCATCCTTTGTAGGGAGCTGACGAGTCCTGCAGCAGCAGGCTCTGCAAGCCTAGGATGCATGAGCACGGTGCAAGAGGAAGGACTGAGGGTGTGAGGCTGGGCGCGGTTGAGAAGGCGTGGGGCGGGGCTATGGAAAGTTTAAAAACTCTCCCAGCTGCCTGGGTGCATTGTGGGTGCGCCCAGAGTGCTGGCTGAGCGTGTTGCCTCAAGCCTTGGAAGTGGAGTTGGGCGGGCTGGGCTACAGGTGAAACCCATTTTGGGTTATCGCTTCTCGGCCTTTTGGCTAAGACCAAGTGTCTGTGCTGGAAGTTCTGAGCTTGTCGTACCCTCGGCCCTGAGGCATCGGCGGATTTATTCGTCTTAAGCCTCTTGCTGCTATAGGGGGAGGACCTGCAAAGATTCCTGGGAAGGCGATCGACAATACCCTACTGAAATGGCAGTGAGCATGATGGCTTCAGTGCGCTTTGCTGAGCCTGGTGACCTGCGCATTAAGAATTCCTTCAAAATCGACGTCGCTGAAGAGGTTCGTGAGAAAGTCTCCCTGAGTTTCCTGGTGAGAAGAGTCCTGCTGGAGATCCTGAAGGTGAAGAGAGATGACATCCTGGCTCTACAAGATTCTCCTGGTCGATTTATCCTCACCTTGGACTCTGAATCTGCCTGCCAGAGCTGCTTCTTCTACATCAAAGCAAGTCTGCATGAAGAAGACTTTAAAGGACTGACCTTCGTTGTCTTGTATTCTGGAGGTGAGAAACCGCTGGTTGTCCACATGAACAATCTCCACGTGGACTTAGAGGACATCTCCCGCTTCCTATGGAATTATTGTTCGGAGGTCCGGTTTTCCCATAAGGTTCTGAATGCCGAGAGACTCTGGACTGGTAAATATAAATTCTTTGTGAAACTTCAGCGCAATTCGGAGGGAATTGGTGGACTGAATCACCCTCCATCCAGTTTTTCCATTGGCAGAGATTGAGGGCGTTTGTTCTATCCTGAGATGCCCCTTTTCTGCCGCAAGTGCAATGAGTTTGGCCACACTCATGATAGTTGCAAGGAGGAAGTGGCTATATGCAAAAAATGCTACAAGAAGGGGCATGCAACCGCAGCTTGCCCCAATGAAATTGTGTGCAATATTTGCAACCTGCCTGGCCATCCTTTCAAGGACTGTCCATTAAAAAAGACCCCTAGGTCATATGCTGATGCGCTCAGGAGGCAGCCGGTCCTTGCCGGTACATCAGTGGAGCAGAGGCCACCAGTCAGGCCTCCACCCAAAGAGCAGCCTGCTGACCCTCCTAAAGAGCAGCCTGCTGACCCTCCTAAAGAGCAGCCTGTGGACCCACCTAAAGAACGACCTGCTGACCCGCCTAAAGAGCAGCCTGCTGATCCATCTAATGAGCAACCTACCGGCTCATCTGGCAATCGCACAACTCCAGTGGTCTGCTCAGAGACTCCAGAGGGCCTGGTTGGGGAGGACTCCTCGGCGGCGGCTAAAGGTCTTACTAGTGGGACCTCAGAAAGTGAGGAGATGGACTTTGAAGTACAGAGGAAGAGGAAAACAGGAAAGGCGGAGGGAGGCAGTGCAAAAGTCAAAAAGATGCCCATAAAACTGACTAACATGCAGCCCACAACTGAGACATCTGAGCTTCCTTCCACTACTCGAGCCTACAAGCTAGTCCCATCTAGGCTGCAGCTGCCTCCTGATCCACCCCCTTCGGACCCTATTAACATAGAGTTCTCGGACCCATCCGGCAACATTTCAAGCCCGGGTACGGTTGGGATAATGTCCGACTCGGATAGCAGCACCTAACCATCATCCTATGGCCAGCAACATCCGGATTGCCTCGCTGAATGTGAGGAGTTTAAAGAGTCCTGCAAGAAGGGCTGCTTTATTTTCTTATTTATCAACAGTGAACTGTGATATAATTTTGTTGCAGGAATGTGGCATTGACTTTGACATGAACTATGCTGAACTGAGAGAGAGCTGGACTCTAGGCCCCTCCTTGTGGTCTGGAGATAACGAATGCAAGTCAACAGGCGTTGGAGTCTTGTTCAAGTCCCATGACTTTAAAATAACATCCTTTTTGCACATTGTGCCTGGGCGAGCTCTCCTTATAAATGCCAGCCTTGGGGGAACAGACTTTAGACTACTGAATATTTATGCCTCTCCAGTAAAAGAAGAAAGATCTCAGCTTCTTCAAGACCTGCAGTATTATCTACCCGGTTCTTCTGCGCTAATAGTCGGTGGCGACTTTAATTGCATCTTGCCTGGTGAGAAGAGATGGGGATCAGATGCGCCACGCAAAGATAAAACTGAAAAACAACTAAAAGACTTGTTGATGGACTTCAGACTTAAAGATGTCTGGCATGAACTACACGCAGCTGACCCAGGATACACTTGGGAAAGCACAACCTCCAAATCCAGAATTGACTTTTTCTTCATAACAGAGCAAGTGATCGCCAAGTCAATTGATTATACCAACAACATCTTTTCTGATCACAAGCTGCTCCTTGCGCAAGTGGAGCTGCCCAGTCTCCATAGAGCTCGGGGTGTTTGGAGGCTCAACACAACATTACTACAAGACCCAGACACAAAAACAGAATTCGTTGCCTTCTACAAAAAACTAAAAAATCAGCAAAACAACCATGTTTCTTTGCTTGACTGGTGGGAACACAGTAAAACTAAAATAAAAGAATTTTTTGTCAAGGCCAGTATCGCCAGAGCAAGGAAGAGAGCCAGCTGGCACAAGAGGCTCAACACAAAGCTTCAGACCTGTTTTAAGCTCAGAGAGCATGGTGTAGACATGGAGGACATTATTGTAAGTACAAAAAAGGAAATAGCTAAAGAGATACTCTCTAAGGGCAAAGAGCTGATTTACAACTCCAAAGTTAAAGTCCTGGAAGAGGATGAGAAATGTACCAGATTCTTCTTTAAAAAAGTTGTGGCGTCAAAGGAATTAAAGAGCTGGAGGGCGAAACCTCATCAGATGGCATCCTGACTAAAGCCCAAGAATACTATCAAGAGCTCTTTAGTGACAAGTCCATGAATTGGTCCTTTGCTGAAGATGCACTAAACACTTTAGATTGCCAACTAGAGAGATCTGATCAAGAGCTGCTATGTACTGATATCACTTTACAAGAACTAGATGCTGCTACTAAAAGCCTCTCCTACGGCAAAACCCCTGGAGGGGACGGCCTCCCTGTGGAGTTTTACAGAACGTTTTGGGACATTTTAAGTGTGGATTTACTTGTAGTTTTTAAAGAAGCTTTTAAGTGTGATGTTTTACCTCTTTCTTGGAGGAGCGGACTTGTTTCCATGATTTTTAAGAAGGGGGATAGGTCTCACCTGGAAAACTGGAGGCCCATCACATTACTAAATGTAGACTACAAAATAATGTCCAAAACCCTGGTGAACCGTTTTAAAGGAGTTTTAAAAAAAGTGATAAATTCTGACCAAGTATGTGGTGTCCCTGGAAGAGGAGTGCAAGAACATCTTAACACCATCCGGGACATAATATGGTATCAGCAAGAGAGGCAGCAGAATCTGGCAATTTTGTCTCTTGACTTCCAAAAAGCCTTTGATCGTGTATCCCGCAAGTTTTTATGGTCTGTTTTAAGAAAAATGCACTTTCCAGAAGATTTTATTAGGCAAATTGCGGTTTTATACAAAGACTCTTTTAGTAAAATTTCAATAAATGGTTCTCTGACTAAAGACATTTTTCTGCACTCAGGAGTAAAACAAGGCTGTCCTCTGTCGCCAATTTTGTTTATTTGCGCAATAGAGCCCTTGCTGTCAATGCTCAGGAAAGACAAAGTCGTGAGAGGCGTTCCTATCCCCGGTGGTCAAGGCAGAGAAGTGAAAGTCCTGGGCTACATGGACGACATATCCATCTTTTGTACCTCGCCTACAGCACTAAGAAGGGCAATAAGATTGACAGAGTTCTTTTGTGAGGCTTCGGCCTCTAAGTTAAACCTGAGCAAAAGCAGCTGCTTCACTATCGGGAATTGGTCGGACGTGACAATCCCAAACCTCAAAATGCAGTCCGATGCAATAAAGATCCTAGGAGTAACCTTTGACAAGCAGAATGAGGGAACCCAGAGTTGGGAAGCTGTAAAAGGGAAACTGGAGAGGAAGCTTGACTTCTGGAAACTCAGAAGACTCACCTTGGAAGGTAAGATCCTAATCATCAAAGCCCTCCTGCTTCCAATGATGCTGTATCTTAGTTGTGTGTTCCCTCCCAATGACATCACGGTGAAAAGATTGCAGAGAATGCTGTTCCAGTTCATATGGAGCTCCAAGTATGAGAAGCTTAACAGGCAAACCATGCATAAATCTCACCATCTTGGAGGTAAGAATGTGCCCAATGTCAAGTTATTTCTGTACTCTAAATTTTTCAGTCTCTGCCTCAGAACCATCTTCCTGGAGAATACCTGGTCCTATTTTTTGAGATATACCGCTGGACACATTTTCAGAAAGCGTAAGTGGATGTCTTTTTCTTTGACCGCTCCAGTCCTAATTTTTTCCCCCAAGCAATAGGTCATCCTGGAGAAAATTATAAGACTGTACAATCTGGATTCCTTTGAGATGGGAAATCTAAAAGATGCTAAAAAGCTGCTGTTAGAGGTCAAGAAGGCGGAAACCATGACTCCTCTATTGAATTTCTCCTACAACAGATGCGCTTCTATCTGGAAGAGAGTACATGCACCGTACCTGACAAATGAGCACAAGGACATCGCTTGGATGACCGTACATGAGTGCCTGCCTACGAGAGACTTCCAACACCGAAGAAGATTCAGCAACACTGCCATTTGTCCTAGGCAGCATTGCGGTGATGATGAGACTTCTTTACATGTCATGTGGAACTGTCACTTTGCTCAAGAGGTTTGGAGAGAATGCAGCCAACTTTTAAAGTTTTTAGCTGGCCTTGATTTTCTGAACCATGAAGTTGTTTTTTACGGACTGTTACCAAATCTTACTAAAGAAAAAGAAAGAGTCTTATGGTGCACTTTAAATTGTGTCAAGAACGCCTTATGGAAAGTGAGAAACATCTTGCTGTTTAAAAGAGACTGCATAAGTGGGAAAGACTGTCTTAAAATGGCGATAAGTGAACTGCATGTATATTATTTGCTTGATAAGAAGATCTTAGGCAAAAGCAAAGCCCTTAGTATGTGGAATTTTCATTTGTGGAATATGTTGATTTGAGAAATGTCTATTTATGCTTGTTTTTCTATGTCTAAGTTCAATAAATGTAAACGTAAAAAATCTGTTCTTATCAGTTTAATATCTGACCTAGGGGACCTATCTGGGGACCATATATTAAATGGATTTTTAGAACAGGGAGCTGGAAAAAGAGCTTGCTCTGTCCACTCCACGCATTGACCTGGTATTGCAGTACCTCCAGGACCGGTGCACCCCCTTTCCTACAACAGTTTCCAAAAGCAGAAAAACAAAACCGACGAGCAAGAGGTGCAGCGCAGCTGTGGCGGCTGCTGCTACCACCACCCAAGCACTTTGATTAACACTCAGCCCGTCTGCTCGCAACATTGTATCCACTGAGCAGCTGCGTCTGCCAGAGTGTGCACAGCACAGGTACAACTGGAAGCAAAACACACACACACACACACCAGTTCATATGGCAGCCGCACTCTATAGTTCGTACCTACCGCTGCGCTAATAGCCAAGTTGGAAACATCGGGCAGGCACAGCGTATCCTGGCAGCCTGCGTCTGTATGCTCCACGTATTCGGGTCATGGGTGTATGTGCAGGGGGTGCAGTCGCACCTGGAGCTGGGAGCCCTAGGGGGCCCATAAAGTCTCTCTTCCCCACATTGTAAACCAATGCTATCAATGAAGCTTTATAGTTTGGGGGCCCAGTTCCAGACTTTGTACTGGGGCCCCGCAGCTTCTAGTTACACCTCCGGATCAGGATAATGCTAGGCCATTCCAACCAGCCTGTGTGAGTGACCTGCAGTCGCTGGTAGTCGAAAAGCGGCCGCCCGGCCGGCCCCGGATGCGCGCTTCAGAGTGGACAGACAGCAGCGGACCCCCTATCACACAGAGCCGAGGCTTGCTATGTAGCACAGAATACCTCATTGGACTGCAGCACTCCACGCGGACTGAGATACACGCTCCACGTGGGATGGGCAGTATTCGTCCATGAAGATCCAGGCCAACGTTTAGAGATGGAGCAACACTCGGGGAGCAAAGAACTCCAACGAACGGACGTCTACTTTACAAGGATGTATTGCTTTATTCAATGCATGGACACAGAAACAGTTCAACCGCTCGATTACAGACCGCAGTCAATACAGTAAAGAAAGAAATGTGTCTGTTTAATGTAAACTTGCATGGAGATCGTTTCTCAGCCACTGACTGAATGCTGCTGCTGCATGTCTAAAACGTGGTCTGACGTTACATGCACCACCAGGGATAAGGCCTTGCCTATAAGCATTCCCCAGCTGGCAAAAACGGAACCTCCCTGCCTATTCCTCACCATGGAAGAACGGAAGCTACCGTTTTTTTTTAAAAAAAAGAAAGCCACAGCAGCAGCCAATTAGATTTTGGTAGGCCGCTGTCTCCCCCTTGTGTGCTGCATAAAAAATGCACTCCGCTAAAAATAACAATGATCCACGAAATAGAGCGTATGGAGAGAATGAGGCTTCTAGATGAGCCGTCAGGCTATGATAAATTGTATCACACCTGGGCGATATGGATAGATGCCCGGAGCTCACCCCTATTAACTAGGTGGTTACAGACAGGGACATGTGAGTAACACGTTTAAACCACAATCGTAAAGAGAAACAACAATCCCGGAGCCCGCCCCCCCCCCCCCCCCTTTTTGTTTTATTTTCTCTTTCTCCCGTGTCATAGATACCTACCCTCCCTTACCACTCCCCCCCCCCCTTACCCTCCCCTCATTCCCCTGTTTGTAGACCTTATAAAATATCACAGACAAACATGATATAGTTCAACTCGAAATTGATTTATTAAGTTTCATTGTCAAAGTTATTTTTACATTGCTTTGAGATAAGGCAAAAGTTTCCCCCCCTCCATGAAACCAATAAAACCTATATTGAATAAAATAAAAATGATGCAGTTACCGGTAGTTCTGCAGCTTCTTGGTGGAAATAAAGACCATCTCCCGTCTCCCAGCTGCAGCAGAGACTGACTAAAATGGCTGCCAAGCTCGGTATTAATGCTTCTAAATTGATGACATCACAATGGAGTGACATCAGCCTGCCATACACCTGGCTCATGACATCACAAAGGAGTGCCATCATCAGCCTCCCAAACACCTGGCTCAATTGCATACAGTATGTATGTATGTATGTGAGTCTATCTATCTATCTATCTTTATTATTTATGTAGAATATAGATATGGATTATTTCTAAATTACAGATTTTGTAGATATAGAATAAAGATAGATTTAAGATTGTGTGTGTGTGTGTGTGCATGTGTGTGTGTCTGTATATATATATCTATATATATATATATATATATATATATATATATATATATATATATATATATAATGTGTATATATATATAATGTATATATGTAAAAAAAAATATAAAATCTGTAGTTATGTATGTATGGCGGGAAAAAAAGGCCTGCTGTATGTTTTTAAGTTCTTCGGATGACCATGCCGCTCTAATATTCTCCTTACTAGGGTCTACTAATGCTGGCCCAGGGGAAGGCAATAAAGCCCTATGGGGCCGAAGCCAATTTCCCTTATTTTAGGTAAAAAGTTTCCATCCGTCCCCACTGGAAATGCGGCCGGCCGAAGAGATCCCTCCAACCGACCGACCGACGCACCTTCAGAGACAAACTAGTGCTTGCTTCTAGTGTCATCGCCGGCTTAACCATCCTTTGTAGGGAGCTGACGAGTCCTGCAGCAGCAGCAGGCTCTGCAAGCCTAGGATGCGTGAGCACGGTGCAAGAGGAAGGACTGAGGGTGTGAGGCTGGGCGCGGTTGAGAAGGCGTGGGGCGGGGCTATGGAAAGTTTAAAAACTCTCCCAGCTGCCTGGGTGCATTGTGGGTGCGCCCAGAGTGCTGGCTGAGCGTGTTGCCTCAAGCTTTGGAAGTGGAGTTGGGCGGGCCGAGCTACAGGTGAAACCCATTTCGGGTTATCGCTTCTCGGCCTTTTGGCTAAGATCAAGTGTACCTGGTACAGGCGGTCTTAGTCAGGAGGTAACTCGGGTACCCCTCTCCTCTGCCTGGCGGGATCGCCCACTCCGGTGGGCTTCACCCGCCTGCTGCTATCGGGGAGAGGGATTAGTCCCAGGGTAAACGAGTCGCGATCCCCCTGCCTCTTCTGGTCTCCGGGCCAGGAGAGGGCGCTTCCTATTTATTGTGTGTGTCACAAAGCGGTTGGTTGTGACTCACCATTTTCTCAAACATGGGCGAAAGCCCACAAGAAATACCGGCAAATGCGCGGATCAAGAACACTGTACGTGTCTCTTTTTCAGATAGTGCGGACACACGTGGTCTGAAGTATGTGGTCGAGGACGTGCTGCAAGGAGTTTTCAAGGTGCAGAAACGAGAGATCTTAGCGATCCAAGACTACCCCAAGCGACGGATCTATGACGTAACCCTGACCGAAGCGGGCATCTTTAGAGACTTGGTCTCCGCTATCCCGATTAGAAAAGATCCGAAGCTTGAGGGTGTCTTGCTGGTCGAGCACGTCCTCGACATAACCAAACTTGTGGTGATTAAAATGTATTCTCCCTACATTGATGTAAAAGAGGTCGAGGACTTCCTTTTACGTTATTTTAAATCAGTCAGATGTATGGGAAAGATTATGAACGAGTTTGGTATTTGGACCTCGAAGTGGCGATTCCAGGCCACGTGTGTAAGTGACCCCAGTTGGCCGGGGGGAGTGATCTTACCGCCTGCGCGTTTTAAATTGGGCAAAGTGAATGGCGACCTATACTTTGCGGGAATGCCTGACTTCTGTAGGATTTGTTCAACATACGGTCACCAAAAAGATTCCTGTGCGAGTACTTGCAAGAAATGTGGGGGTACTGATCATGAGACAAGCGGGTGCAAAAAAGGCAAAGGATGCTATTTCTGCGGCAGTGTTGGTCACCTCTACACGTTTTGCCCCCACAGAGCACAGAAGACGGAGCAGCAAGGGCGACCCGGACCGAGGAGCGGCCAGGGCAGCCAAAAGACCAAGCAGCACCCCCCCAGGGAGAGGAGCCTGAGGAGATGGAGGTCTCCAGTGGGCCCCCACAAGGTGGCAAGGAGCAGCGGAGCATTAAGAGGAGGGTGAGTGACCGGCGGACTGGCTCTCCCTCCCGGGAAACCGGTAGAGGTGGCAGAGCCGGGGAAGCCGGTCCAGGCCCTCCCAAGGTGCCCGCTCAGGCGGTGCCCGAGGCGGAGGACCCTGGGGGCACGGCGGCAGCGACACAAAAAAGGAGGAAAGGCTCGGGCGGTAGGCTGTACTCGGAGGTGGTGCAGGGGGGAACACCGGAGATCCCGACGAAGTCGGCGGACCCGGTGGAAGTACTCCCTGCGGTGCCATCCCAGAGTGCCCCGCCCCCTCCTGACCAGGAGAGGGCACGGGCGGTCACCTCCGAGGAGGCAGAGTCGGAAGCGATCCGAGTACCCACCCCGACTGAGGGGACAGAAACGGTCACGGAAGCTGGCCTGCCAGCCCCCATGGAGATTCCGGAGGTGATCGAGTCGATTTGGGATCTTACGCAGATCCCTCTCTCGGGCACCGTAGGGGGCCCACTAAGTGAGGTAGGTTCCTCTCCAGCATCACCGTTCACGATAGATTCGGATGCGGGGGGGTGTGAGAGTGCCAGTGAGGTCTTTGGCTTGCCCGGAGACTTCTAAAGAGAAGACCCACGCATATCCCTAGTCTCCAATGGCTGCTCTATCGGGACTCACTTTTAATGTCAGAAGCATCGAGAGCCACGTGAGGAGGGTCGCTCTCTTCAGCTATCTGACTATTTTTGCTGCCTTCGTTTTTTTCCTACAGGAGTGCGGGATCCCGCATAGGGCCCAGTATAAAAAATACCAAGATGACTGGGTACATGGACCGTCGGTCTGGTGCGGCTCTAACGAGACCAGATCGGCGAGGTCGCCATTCTTTTTAAGGGTAACGTTTTAATTGACGTTATTAATGAAATTTTACCAGGCAGAGTTTTATTGGTCAAAGCTTTTATCAATGGTATTAAGTGGCAGTTTTTAAACTTTTATGGTGCAACAGATAAAAATGAAAGAGCAGAGATGCTAGAGATTTTACCCCTTTTTATTAACGATTCAGAACCCCTGATTTTAGCAGGTGATTTTAATTGTATTTTAAAGGGGGAACGCCGGCTTTCTAGCTCAGTGAGCAGAAACTATGACAAGACCTCATCTATATTAAAAAATGTGATTTTAGACAGTAAGCTCACTGACGCTTTTAAAAAATGTAATCCCAACGCATCAGAGGAAGCCGGCGTCACCTGGAGCAACAGACTGTGCTGCTCCACGATAGATTTTATGTTCTGCTCGTACCAAGTACTGCCTTTTAGATGTGACCTTTTTACCAATGTTTTCTCTGACCATAAGCTTTTATATTTTAAAGTCGATACCGTTTTTAAGAGAAAATCCGGTAAGAATGCCTGGAAGTGTCCCTTTTAGAAGATCCGCAGGTTTTATCTGATTTTATCACTTTTTACAAAGACTGCAGGCGAGTAAAAGATCCCAACACTCCCACCAGCCAGTGGTGGGAGATGATGAAGCTAAAAATTAAAAACTTTTTTATCAAGGTTGGGATCGCCAAAGCTAAAGAAAAACGTACATTTTATTCCAACCTGAACACTCGCCTGCAAACCCTGTATAAGTTCCGCGAGCATGATATAGAGGTGGACCACGAGATCATCGAGGTGAAGAAGGAGATTGCCCGGTGCCCGGAGCAGAGGGGAAAAGAAATCATCTTCCGTTCCAAAGTACAACACCTGGAGGAGAACGAGACCTGCTCCAGGTACTTCTTCAAGAAGATAAGAGACAAGCGCACAGTCCTCGATGATCTCGGTGGCACCAAGGACATACAGGGTATTTTAAAGAAAGTGTATGGTTTTTATGCGGATCTTTTTAATGCTAAACCTGTTGACGTTGATTTTATGAATGACTCGTTGAAGGAGATCACTGACGTTTTAGATCCTGGTTCTCGTGAGATTTTATTAAGGGACATCACAGAAAGGAGATTTTAGACACAATCAAAAGTTTTAAACCAGGTAAGGTGCCTGGGCCCGATGGTATACCCATAGAGTTTTATGTCACCTTTTTTGGTATTTTTAAGGATGACCTTTTCTCCCTTTTTACTGAGGTTTTTATGTCTAAAGCCCTCCCGGGGTCCTGGAAGAAGGGTGACGTGTCTCTTTTATACAAGAAAGGAGACAAGACCGACATCAAGAACTGGAGACCGATCACCCTTCTGAACAGCGACTACAAAATAATGGCAAAAATATGTGCAAATAGACTCAAGACCGTAGCAAGTAAAATTGTACACCCCAACCAGGTCTGTGGGGTGCCCGGGAGGGCCATATGGGAGAATCTTAACCTTTTAAAAGATTGTATTAGTAACACAAAGTCCAGGAACGGGAAAATGGCAATTTTAACTATAGACTTTGAAAAAGCCTTTGACCGTGTGTCACACTTTTATCTTTTTAAGGTTTTAGAGAGAATGGGTATACCGGAAGGTTTTTTACTGTCTTTAAAAGCGTTTTACAATAATTGCACGAGCAGAATTTTAGTAAATGGTTTTAAGACACAGGAAGTGCTTTTAAACTCCGGGGTGAAGCAGGGGTGTCCCTTGTCCCCACTACTTTTTATCTGCGCACTAGAGCCTCTTTTATGCACCATACGTCGGGACAAGCAGATCCGTGGGATCCCCCTGCCCAGCGGGGGGGGGGGGGGGGATCGAGGCTAAAGTAGTGGGGTACATGGACGATGTGGCAATACTTGGAAGGGACACCCTGTCGATCCAGAAGGCTATAAGACAGATTGAGTTTTATTGCTGTGCCTCGGGTTTTAAAGGAGATGTCCCGCGCCGAAACGGGTTTTTTTTTTTTTAACCCCCCCCCCCCGTTCGGCGCGAGACAACCCCGATGCAGGGGTTAAAAAAACCACCCGCACAGCGCTTACCTGAATCCCGGCGGTCCGGTGACTTCAATACTTACCGCTGAAGATGGCCGCCGGGATCTTCTACCTTCGTGGACCGCAGCTCTTCTGTGCGGTCCACTGCCGATTCCAGCCTCCTGATTGGCTGGAATCGGCACGTGACGGGGCGGAGCTACACGGAGCCGCTCTCTGGCACGAGCGGCTCCATAGAAGAAAGCTGAAGACCCGGACTGCGCAAGCGCGGCTAATTTGGCCATCGGAGGCCAAAAATTAGTCGGCTCCATGGAGACGAGGACGCCAGCAACGGAGCAGGTAAGTATAAAACTTTTTATAACTTCTGTATGGCTCATAATTAATGCACAATGTACATTACAAAGTGCATTATTATGGCCATACAGAAGTGTATAGACCCACTTGCTGCCTCGGGACATCTCCTTTAAGGTAAATTTTAACAAAAGTAGTATTTTAAATATTGGGGACCTGCCCTTGCCAGATGTCCCCATTCCTGTGTCTGACTCAGTGCAGATTTTAGGAGTCTCCTTCAACGAGGATAACAGAGGACTTAACAGCTGGGACTTGGTGTCACAAAAAATTAACAAAAAAATCTGTATGTGGAGCATGCGGCAGCTGACCATGGAGGGGAGGGTTTTAATCACAAAGTCAGTGATTTTACCCATTTTATTGTATCTTAGTTTGGTGTTTCCCCCTCCTGGCAGAGTTTTTAATAAAATTGTAAAGGCATGCTTCACATTTTTATGGAACTCCAAGATGGAAAAATTAAGCAGGGAAATAGTGATGAAGCCAAAGATAATGGGCGGAAAAGATTTCCCTGATTTTAAAGCCTTTTTATACACGAAGTATTTTAGTTTGTGTATTGGTGCTCTTTTTAAAAACCACTATTGGTCCTATTTTATCCGATATAATACTGGCTATTTTATGAGGAGGAATGGATGGTTTAAAACGGTTTTAAATTCCCCTTATTCTTTTAATCTGCCCCATGAATATAAGATTTTAGAAAACATAGCCATTTTATATGATTTTACTGGGAAAAGCCCACAAGTTTTAATGAACAGTAAAATTATTTTAAAGAATATTAAAGAAAGTGGTTTTTATGTGCAAGTAAGCAATTTTAACGAAAAGAGAGGCAAAGAGACATGGACAATGGTTAACCATTATATTTTTAATTCACAGAAAGACCTGGCCTGGAGCTGCGTCCATGACTGTCTTCCATGCCGGGCATTCCGGCATTGTAGAGGTTTGACCAACACTGCCGCATGCCCAAGACCCAGATGTGGAAAAGACGAGACGACAACCCATCTGTTATGGACTTGTTTTATTGACGAGAGAGTTTGGACCAAGATTTTACCGCTAATGATTAAAATAACTGGAATAAAGAGACTTTCACTGGACGCTGTTTTATATGGATGCCTGGAATGCCCCACACAGACGCAGAGAATTATGGCATGGAAGATGGTCAACTCGGTCAAAGCAGCTCTATGGAAGGCCAGGAACATTTTAGTTTTTAAGCACGAGATTTTATCTGTGAAGGACATTTTATCCATCAGTCTTAATGAGATGCACCAATACTACATAGTGGATAGGAAAAATTTTCCAATTTTAGCAAGGAAATGGCTTTTATCAGAATGGAGTTCCATAATATGATGCCACCAAGTGCCCTTTTTATGTGAATTTTAGGCTGTTTCGGAATGGTTTTTACAACGTGTATTGTATGTAGACAAATGTTTTAAATGGTATGTTTTAAATATGTTATTTAATGTGTTTTTAATGTACTATGGACAAACATCTTTTAAAAACATGTCTATGTAAATATATGTTGTGTAAATAAAAACACCCCCCATTTGGAGGGTTTGTCAACTTAAAAAAAAAATCTGTTCTTATCAGTTTAATATCTGATACGTCCCCTATCTGGGGACCATATATTAAATGGATTTTTAGAACAGGGAGCTGGAAAAAGAGCTTGCTCTGTCCACTCCACGCATTGACCTGGTATTGCAGTACCTCCAGGACCGGTGCACCCCCTTTCCTACAACAGTTTCCAAAAGCAGAAAAACAAAACCGACGAGCAAGAGGTGCAGCACAGCTGTGGCGGCTGCTGCTACCACCACCCAAGCACTTTGATTGACACTCAGCCCGTCTGCTCGCAACATTGTATCCACTGAGCAGCTGCGTCTGCCAGAGTGTGCACAGCACAGGTACAACTGGAAGCAAAACACACACACACACACACCAGTTCATATGGCAGCCGCATTCTATAGTTCGTACCTACCGCTGCGCTAATAGCCAAGTTGGAAACATCGGGGCAGGCACAGCGTATCCTGGCAGCCTGCGTCTGTATGCTCCACGTATTCGGGTCATGGGTGTATGTGCAGGGGGTGCGGTCGCACCTGGAGCTGGGAGCCCTAGGGGGCCCATAAAGTCTCTCTTCCCCACATTGTAAACCAATGCTATAAATGAAGCTTTATAGTTTGGGGGCCCAGTTCCAGACTTTGTACTGGGGCCCCGCAGCTTCTAGTTACACCTCCGGATCAGGATAATGCTAGGCCATTCCAACCAGCCTGTGTGAGTGACCTGCAGTCGCTGGTAGTCGAAAAGCGGCCGCCCGGCCGGCCCTGGATGCGCGCTTCAGAGTGGACAGACAGCAGCGGACCCCCAATCACACAGGGCCGAGGCTTGCTATGTAGCACGGAATACCTCATTGGACTGCAGCACTCCACGCGGGCTGAGATACATGCTCCACGTGGGATGGGCAGTATTCGTCCATGAAGATCCAGGCCAACGCTTAGAGATGGAGCAACACTCGGGGAGCAAAGAAGTCCAACGAACGGACATCTACTTTACAAGGATGTATTGCTTTATTCAATGCATGGACACAGAAACAGTTCAACCGCTCGATTACAGACCGCAGTCAATACAGTAAAGAAAGAAATGTGTCTGTTTAATGTAAACTTGCATGGAGCTCGTTTCTCAGCCACTGACTGACTGAATGCTGCTGCTGCATGTCTGAAACGTGGTCTAACGTTACATGCACCACCAGGGATAAGGCCTTGCCTATAAGCATTCCCCAGCTGGCAAAAACGGAACCTCCCTGCCTATTCCTCACCATGGAAGAACGGAACCTACCTTTTTTTTAAAAAAAAAAGAAAGCCACAGCAGCAGCCAACTAGATTTTGGTAGGCCGCTGTCTCCCCCTTGTGTGCTGCATAAAAAATGCACTCCGCTAAAAATAACAATGATCCACGAAATAGAGCGTATGGAGAGAATGAGGCTTCTAGATGAGCCGTCAGGCTATGATAAATTGTATCACACCTGGGCGATATGGATAGATGCCCGGAGCTCACCCCTATTTACTAGGTGGTTACAGACAGGGACATGTGAGTAACACGTTTAAACCACAATCGTAAAGAGAAACAACAATCCCGGAGCCCGCCCCCCCCCCTTTTTGTTTTATTTTCTCTTTCTCCCGTGTCATAGATACCTACCCTCCCTTACCACTCCCCCCCCCTTACCCTCCCCTCATTCCCCTGTTTGTAGACCTTATAAAATATCACAGACAAACATAATATAGTTCAACTCGAAATTTATTTATTAGGTTTCATTGTCAAAGTTATTTTTACATTGCTTTGAGATAAGGCAAAAGTTTCCCCCCCTCCATGAAACCAATAAAACCTATATTGAATAAAATAAAAATGATGCAGTTACCGGTAGTTCTGCAGCTTCTTGGTGGAAATAAAGACCATCTCCCGTTTCCCAGCTGCAGCAGAGACTGACTAAAATGGCTGCCAAGCCCGGTATTAATGCTTCTAAATTGATGACATCACAATGGAGTGACATCAGCCTGCCATACACCTGGCTCATGACATCACAAAGGAGTGACATCGTCAGCCTTCCAAACACCTGGCTCAATTGCATACAGTATGTATGTATGTATGTATGTATGTATGTGAGTCTATCTATCTATCTATCTTTATTAATTATGTAGAATATAGATATGGATTATTTCTAAATTACAGATTTTGTAGATATAGATTAAAGATAGATTTAAGATTGTGTGTGTGTGTGTGTGTGTTTGTGTGTGTGTATATATATATATATATATATATATGAATATATATATATATATATATATGTATATATATGTATATATATATATAATGTATATATATATATAATGTGTATATATATAATGTATATATGTAAAAAAAAATATAAAATCTGTAGTTATGTATGTATGGCGGGCAAAAAAGGCCTGCTGTATGTTTTTAAGTTCTTCGGATGACCATGCCGCTCTAATATTCTCCTTACTAGGGTCTACTAATGCTGGCCCAGGGGAAGGCAATAAAGCCCTATGGGGCCGAAGCCAATTTCCCTTATTTTAGGTAAAAAGTTTCCATCCGTCCCCACTGGAAATGCGGCCGGCCGAAGAGATCCCTCCAACCGACCGGCCGACGCACCTTCAGAGACAAACTAGTGCTTGCTTCTAGTGTCATCGCCGGCTTAACCATCCTTTGTAGGGAGCTGACGAGTCCTGCAGCAGCAGCAGCAGCAGGCTCTGCAAGCCTAGGATGCGTGAGCACGGTGCAAGAGGAAGGACTGAGGGTGTGAGGCTGGGCGCGGTTGAGAAGGCGTGGGGCGGGGCTATGGAAAGTTTTACAAACTCTCCCAGCTGCCTGGGTGCATTGTGGGTGCGCCCAGAGTGCTGGCTGAGCGTGTTGCCTCAAGCCTTGGAAGTGGAGTTGGGCGGACCGGGCTACAGGTGAAACCCGTTACGGGTTATCGCTTCTCGGCCTTTTGGCTAAGATCAAGTGCACTTGTGCAGGAGAGCTTAGCCAGAGGGTATCTCAGGTACCCCTCTCCTCGGCCTGGCGGGATCGCCCACTTCGGTGGGCTAAACCCGCCTGCTGCTATTGGGGAGAGGGCCTAGTCCTAGAGATAACGAGTTGCGATCCCCCTTGCCCTCTTAGCCTCATGCTAAGTGTGGAGAACTTACAACAGCGGTGTTGTAAAGCGCAGAGAAAAAGGAGTCATGGGTACGGACCCAGACTCCATACCGGCATACGCCCGGATACAGAACACAATTCGAGTTGTTTTTACGGATGAAGCGGCGGGTACACGTGGCCTGCGTTATGTGGTAGAGGACGTGCTCATGGGTGTATTCAATATACAAAAGCGAGAGATTCTGGCGATACAGGACTACCCCAAGCGTAGGACTTATGATGTTACCTTTACCCAGAAAGGTATTTTCCATGATTTGATCAATGCGATTCCTACCAAACAAGATCCACGGCTTGAGGGTGTCCAGTTGGTTGAGCACGTCCTAGATGTGACCAAGCTCATAGTGATTAAGATGTATTCTCCCTACGCTGACCAAAAAGAAGTGGAAGCCTTTCTCAGTGGCTATTTCAAATCGGTCAAGTGTATGGGAAAGATTATGAATGAGCTTGGTATTTGGACATCTAAATGGAGGTTCCAGGTCACGTGTATTAAGGACCCTGGGTGCCCAGGGGGTCTGAAACTACCGCCCGCTCGTTTTAAACTGGGTAACGTGAGTGGCGACCTCTATTTTGCGGGAATGCCAGCCTTCTGCCGCAACTGTAGAAAATATGGCCATGAGAAAGACAGTTGCGGCGTCACCTGCAGGAATTGTGGTGGTTCAGAGCACGAGACCAACCAGTGTCCTATGGCAAAGAAATGTGATATATGCGACAGAGTTGGTCATCTTTCCTTTGAGTGTCACCATAGGACACGAAATACGGAGCAGCGAGGGCAGCCAAGGAAGCCAGCAGACCAAACCGCACCCCCCCAAGGAGAGGAACCGGAGGACATGGATACCACCAGCAGACCCCCCCAAAACGATGAAGGTAAAGCAAAAGAGCAGCGGCGTAGCAAGAGGAGGGCTGCAGAGCGGCTGATGGACTCCCACCCCCAGGAGCCTGGGTCAGAGAGGAGTCCAAATGAAGCCGGTTCTGGCCCGCAGGAGACGCCGGCTGCGGAGGTACCCGAGGCAGAAGACCCCGGGGGAGACGCAGCGGCAACAAAAAGGCGGAAAGGCTCCAAGGCCACCCTGTACTCGGAGGTGGTACGGGGGGGACCTAAGGAAGTACCTGCTGATGCAGCGAAATCGGACGGTCCCCCCAAGGTGCCATCCACCAGTGCCCCTCCCCCTCCCTGCCAGGTGGGGGATCCAAGGGCAACCTCCGAGGTGGTGGCCAGGAGCCAAGTACCCACCCCTGCAGAGGGGAAACGAGAGCAGCAGGAGGCCGACTTGCCGACCCCTGGGGTTGATACGCTACCCATGTCGTCCATCTGGGACTTATCGGACATTCCTGCCTCGGGTGCCCTGGGGGGTCAGCTGAGTGATGGGAGTTCCTCTCCAGCATCATCGTTGTTTACCGTGGATTCGGATGCGGGGGGTATGAGAGCTCCAGCGGGGTCTCTGGTGTAGCCGGAGAGTGTGGGTTTTAAGTTGAACACCGCGGGTGTGTACGACACCATCCTTTCACCCACTCAATGATGGCGGACCTTTCATGTCTCACTTTTAATGTAAGAAGCCTCGAGAGTAAAGTGAGACGGGCTGCCCTGTTTAACTACCTCACCATTTTTGCTGCTTCCGTGTTCTTCCTGCAGGAATGCGGCATCCCGCACAAATCCCAATATAAAAAATACGAGAAAGATTGGGTACATGGGCCATCAGTCTGGTCTGGATCTAACGAGTCCAGATCAGCAGGGGTCGCCATTCTTTTTAAAGGGAACGTTTTTATTGAAAATTTTTATGAAATTTTACCAGGCAGAATTTTATTGGTCAGAGCTTTTATCAACGGTATTAAATGTCAGTTTTTAAATTTTTATGGTTCTCCAGAAAAGAAGGTGAGAGCAGAAATGTTGGAGATTTTACCCCTTTTTATTAACACTTCTTATCCCCTTATTTTAGCTGGTGATTTTAATTGTGTTTTAAGGGGGGAACGCCGGTTCTCTAACTCCGTAAGCAGGAACTATGACAAAACCGCAAACATGCTGAAGAACATCGTATCAGATCACCTGCTTACGGATGTTTTTAAAACATGCAACCCGCTTTTACCAGAAGAGGCCGGCGTGACCTGGAGCAATACCACCTGCAGCTCCAGGATTGATTTTATCTTCTGCTCTCACCAGGTACAACCTTTTAGATCTGATGTTTTTAATAATACCTTCTCTGACCACAAGGTTTTATTTTTTAAAGCGAACCTTGGAGCAAGAAGGAGAACCAGAAATGCCTGGAAGATGAACGTGTCCCTCCTACAAGATCCGCAGGTTTTATCTGATTTTATTACCTTTTTTAAAGAGTGCAGACGGGTAAGAGATCCCAACATTCCCACCAGCCAGTGGTGGGAAAAAATGAAAATCAAGATTAAGGACTATTTTATCAGGGTTGGGATCTCCAAAGCCAAGGAGAAACGGGATTTTTATTCTGATTTAAACACCCGTCTGCAGACCCTGTACAAAATGAGAGAGCATGATATTGATGTGACGAAAGAAGTTTTAGATATAAAAAAAGATATCGCCAAATGCCTGGAGCAGAAGGGCAAAGAAATTATTTTCCGTTCCCGAGTTAAACACCTTGAGGAGAACGAGACCTGCTCCAGGTATTTTTTTAAGAAAGTTACTGACAAAAAATGCGTTTTAAATAACCTTGATGGAGTCACAGATGTACAGGGTCTTTTAGGAAAGGTACATGGTTTTTACGCGGATCTTTTTAACACTAAAAGTGTGGATATAAGTTTTATGAAGGACTCAGAGGAGATCACGGATGTTTTAGATCCTGTCTCACAGAGGTTTTTATTGCGAGATATCTCGGAGCAGGAAATTTTAGATACCATCCGTAGTTTTAAACCAGGCAAGGTGCCTGGTCCGGACGGTATACCCATCGAGTTTTATGTCACGTTTTATGGAATTTTAAAAGAGGATTTTTATTCTCTTTTTACGGAAGTTTTTAATTCCAAGAGCCTCCCAGGGTCATGGCGGAAGGGTGAGGTGTCTCTGTTGTACAAGAAAGGCAACAAGACACATATCAGAAACTGGAGACCCATCACCCTTCTAAACGCCGATTACAAAATCATGGCTAAAATATGCGCCAACAGACTCAACAATATAATACACAAGATCATACATCCAAATCAAGTCTGTGGCGTCCCTGGGAGGGCCATACATGATAATTTAAACCTTTTAAAAGACTGTATTAGCGACACCAAGTCAAGGCATGGTAAAACTGCCATTTTATCCATAGACTTTGAGAAGGCCTTTGACAGAGTGTCGCATTTTTATCTTTTTAAGGTTTTAGAGAAGATGGGTATACCAGAAGGCTTTTTATTGTCCCTAAGAGCCTTTTATGAAAACTGCACGAGTAAGATTTTAGTCAACGGTTTTAAGACGCAGGATGTCCTTTTAAAATCCGGGGTGAAGCAGGGGTGTCCCTTGTCCCCACTACTTTTTATCTGTGCATTGGAGCCTCTTTTATGTGCAATACGAGCCGATAAGCAGATCAGAGGAACCCCCCTTCCGGGTGGGGGGGGGATTGAGGCTAAAGTAGTGGGGTACATGGATGATGTCGCGGTGCTCTGCAGGGACACCCTCTCAATTCAAAAAACCATGAAACAAATTCAGTATTTTTGCTGCTCCTCCGGTTTTAAAGTGAATTTTAGTAAAAGCAACATTTTAAACATTGGAGATATGCTTTTATCGGACATTCCTGTACCGGTTTCTGATTCCGTGCAGATTTTAGGGGTCTCCTTTAATGAGTCCAACAACGGTTTTACCAGTTGGGACTTGGTGGCACAAAAAATAAACAAAAAGTTATGTATGTGGAGCATGCGGCAGCTGACGCTGGAGGGGAAGGTTTTAATAACAAAGATGATTATCTTACCTATTTTATTATATCTTAGTCTGGTGTTTCCCCCTCCAGACCGGCTGCTAAAGAAGATCACAAAGGCATGCTTCACCTTCTTATGGAACTCCAAAATGGAAAAGCTTAGGAGAGAGATAGTTTTAAAACCCAAACCTATGGGGGGGAAGGATTTCCCTGATTTTAAAGCCTTTCTTTTAACTAAGTATTTTAGCATGTGTCTTAACGCTGTTTTTAAAAATCACTTTTGGTCATATTTTATCCGCTACAACACAGGTTATTTTATGCGCAGAAATGGGTGGTTTTCCACAGTCTTAAATTCCCCCTATTCTTTTAACCTGCCGGATGAGTATCGAATTTTAGGAAAAATTGTGATTTTATATAATTTTAGCGGGAAGACGGTGCAATACCTTTTAAATAGTAAGAAAGTATACAAAGATTTTAAGGAAAGTGGTTTTATGGCGCCTGCAAGTAATTTTAATGAAGAGAGAACAAAAGAAATATGGAAAATGGTAAATGACAACTCTCTTTTTAACCCACAGAAGGACCTTGCCTGGAGCTGCGTTCACGAGTGTCTTCCATGCCGGGCATTCCAGCATCGAAGAGGGCTGACCAACTCTGCCGCATGCCCAAGACCAGGATGCCAAGAAGAAGAGACCGTGCAACATCTTATGTGGACTTGTTTTTTTACTAAAATCATATGGACTAAAATAAGCCCTCTTCTACACAAAATCACCCGGAACAAAGAAATAAAGATGGAGACCGTGCTGTATGGATGTCTGGAGTGCCCCACGCGGACCGAGAAGATAATGGCATGGAAGATTATCAACTGCGTGAAGGCAGCTCTGTGGAAGGCCCGGAATATTTTATTATTCAAACATGAGGTTTTATCGGTGCAGGATGTTTTATCTATTTGTCTTAGCGAGATGTACGATTATTTTATAATAGATAAGAAAAACTTTCCTATTTTATCCAGAAAATGGCTTTTAAGGGAGTGGAGTTCCATATTGTGATGCCACCAAGTGCCCATTTTATATGTATGTATTTGTATTTTTAAAGAGTTTTTGTTTTTTAGAACATTTTAGGTTTTAAAATGTTCTTAATATGTTACCAAATTGTAAAACTCTTTTTGTGTTAATAAAGTCACCCCACTAGATGGGGATGTTAAACTAAAAAAAAAATCTGTTCTTATCAGTTTAATATCTGATACGTCCCCTATCTGGGGACCATATATTAAATGGATTTTTAGAACAGGGAGCTGGAAAAAGAGCTTGCTCTGTCCACTCCACGCATTGACCTGGTATTGCAGTACCTCCAGGACCGGTGCACCCCCTTTCCTACAGCAGTTTCCAAAAGCAGAAAAACAAAACCGACGAGCAAGAGGTGCAGCGCAGCTGTGGCGGCGGCTGCTGCTACCACCCAAGCACTTTGATTGACACTCAGCCCGTCTGCTCGCAACATTGTATCCACTGAGCAGCTGCGTCTGCCAGAGTGTGCACAGCACAGGTACAACTGGAAGCAAAACAACACACACACACACACCAGTTCATATGGCAGCCGCACTCTATAGTTCGTACCTACCGCTGCGCTAATAGCCAAGTTGGAAACATCGGGCAGGCACAGCGTATCCTGGCAGCCTGCCTCTGTATGCTCCACGTATTCGGGTCATGGGTGTATGTGCAGGGGGCCCGGAGCCCCAGGGGGCCCATAAAGTCTCTCTTCCCCACATTGTAAACCAATGCTATCAATGAAGCTTTATAGTTTGGGGGCCCAGTTCCAGACTTTGTACTGGGGCCCCGCAGCTTCAAGTTACACCTCCGGATCAGGATAATGCTAGGCCATTCCAACCAGCCTGTGTGTGTGACCTGCAGTCGCTGGTAGTCGAAAAGCGGCCGGCCCCGGATGCGCGCTTCAGAGTGGACAGACAGCAGCGGACCCCCAATCACACAGGCCCAAGGCTTGCTATGTAGCACGGAATACCTCATTGGACTGCAGCACTCCACGCGGGCTGAGATACACGCTCCACGTGGGATGGGCAGTATTCGTCCATGAAGATCCAGGCCAACGTTTAGAGATGGAGCAACACTCGGGGAGCAAAGAACTCCAACGAACGGACGTCTACTTTACAAGGATGTATTGCTTTATTCAATGCATGGACACAGAAACAGTTCAACCACTCGATTACAGACCGCAGTCAATACAGTAAAGAAAGAAACGTGTCTGTTTAATGTAAACTTGCATGGAGCTCGTTTGTCAGCCACTGACTGACTGAATGCTGCTGCTGCTGCATGTCTAAAACGTGGTCTGACGTTACACACACCACCAGGGATAAGGCCTTGCCTATAAGCATTCCCCAGCTGGCAAAAACGGAACCTCCCTGCCTATTCCTCACCATGGAAGAACGGAACCTACCTTTTTTTTAAAAAAAGAAAGCCACAGCAGCAGCCAACTAGATTTTGGTAGGCCGCTGTCTCCCCCTTGTGTGCTGCATAAAAAATGCACTCCACTAAAAATAACAATGATCCACGAAATAGAGCGTATGGAGAGAATGAGGCTTCCAGATGAGCCGTCAGGCTATGATAAATTGTATCACACCTGGGCGATATGGATAGATGCCCGGAGCTCACCCCTATTTACCAAGTGGTTACAGACAGGGACATGTGAGTAACACGTTTAAACCACAATCGTAAAGAGAAACAACAATTCCGGAGCCCGCCTCCCCCCCCCTTTTTGTTTTATTTTCTCTTTCTCCCGTGTCATAGATACCTACCCTCCCTTACCACCCCCCCCTTACCCTCCCCTCATTCCCCTGTTTGTAGACCTTATAAAATATCACAGACAAACATGATATAGTTCAACTCGAAATTGATTTATTAAGTTTCATTGTCAAAGTTATTTTTACATTGCTATGAGATAAGGCAAAAGTTTCCCCCCCTCCATGAAACCAATAAAACCTATATTGTATAAAATAAAAATGATGCAGTTACCGGTAGTTCTGCAGCTTCTTGGTGGAAATAAAGACCATCTCCCGTCTCCCAGCTGCAGCAGAGACTGACTGAAATGGCTGCCGAGCCCGGTATTAATGCTTCTAAATTGATGACATCACAAAGGAGTGACATCGTCAGCCTTCCAAACACCTGGCTCAATTGCATACAGTATGTATGTATGTATGCATGTATGTGAGTGAGTCTATCTATCTATCTTTATTAATTATGTAGAATATAGATATGGATTATTTCTAAATTACAGATTTTGTAGATATAGATTAAAGATAGATTTAAGATTGTATATGTGTGTGTATATGTGTGTATATGTGTGTGTGTGTGTGTGTGTGTGTGTGTGTGTGTGTGTGTGTATGTATGTATATATAATGTATATATGTAAAAAAAATATAAAATCTGTAGTTATGTATGTATGTATGTATGTATGTATGGCGGGCGGGCAAAAAAGGCCTGCTGTATGTTTTTAAGTTCTTCGGATGACCATGCCGCTCTAATATTCTCCTTACTAGGGTCTACTAATGCTGGCCCAGGGGAAGGCAATAAAGCCCTATGGGGCCGAAGCCAATTTCCCTTATTTTAGGTAAAAAGTTTCCATCCGTCCCCACTCGAAATGCGGCCGGCCGAAGAGATCCCTCCAACCGACCGACCGACGCACCTTCAGAGACAAACTAGTGCTTGCTTCTAGTGTCATCGCCGGCTTAACCATCCTTTGTAGGGAGCTGACGAGTCCTGCAGCAGCAGCAGGCTCTGCAAGCCTAGGATGCGTGAGCACGGTGCAAGAGGAAGGACTGAGGGTGTGAGGCTGGGCGCGGTTGAGAAGGCGTGGGGCGGGGCTATGGAAAGTTTTACAAGCTCTCCCGGCTGCCTGGGTGCATTGTGGGTGCACCCAGAGTGCTGGCTGAGCGTGTTGCCTCAAGCCTTGGAAGTGGAGTTGGGCGGACCGGGCTACAGGTGAAACCCGTTACGGGTTATCGCTTCTCGGCCTTTTGGCTAAGATCAAGTGTAGTATCTGTTCTTATCAGTTTAATATCTGATACGTCCCCTATCTGGGGACCATATATTAAATGGATTTTTAGAACAGGGAGCTGGAAAAAGAGCTTGCTCTGTCCACTCCACGCATTGACCTGGTATTGCAGTACCTCCAGGACCGGTGCACCCCCTTTCCTACAACTGTTTCCAAAAGCAGAAAAACAAAACCGACGAGCAAGAGGTGCAGCGCAGCTGTGGCGGCGGCTGCTGCTACCATCCAAGCACTTTGATTGACACTCAGCCCGTCTGTTCGCAACATTGTATCCACTGAGCAGCTGCGTCTGCCAGAGTGTGCACAGCACAGGTACAACTGGAAGCAAAACAACACACACACACACACACCAGTTCATATGGCAGCCGCACTCTATAGTTCGTACCTACCGCTGCGCTAATAGCCAAGTTGGAAACATCGGGCAGGCACAGCGTATCCTGCCAGCCTGCCTCTGTATGCTCCACGTATTCGGGTCATGGGTGTATGTGCAGGGGGCCCGGAGCCCCAGGGGGCCCATAAAGTCTCTCTTCCCCACATTGTAAACCAATGCTATCAATGAAGCTTTATAGTTTGGGGGCCCAGTTCCAGACTTTGTACTGGGGCCCCGCAGCTTCAAGTTACACCTCCGGATCAGGATAATGCTAGGCCATTCCAACCAGCCTGTGTGTGTGACCTGCAGTCGCTGGTAGTCGAAAAGCGGCCGGCCCCGGATGCGCGCTTCAGAGTGGACAGACAGCAGCGGACCCCCAATCACACAGGCCCAAGGCTTGCTATGTAGCACGGAATACCTCATTGGACTGCAGCACTCCACGCGGGCTGAGATACACGCTCCACGTGGGATGGGCAGTATTCGTCCATGAAGATCCAGGCCAACGTTTAGAGATGGAGCAACACTCGGGGAGCAAAGAACTCCAACGAACGGACGTCTACTTTACAAGGATGTATTGCTTTATTCAATGCATGGACACAGAAACAGTTCAACCGCTCGATTACAGACCGCAGTCAATACAGTAAAGAAAGAAATGTGTCTGTTTAATGTAAACTTGCATGGAGCTCGTTTGTCAGCCACTGACTGAATGCTGCTGCTGCATGTCTAAAACGTGGTCTGACGTTACACGCACCACCAGGGATAAGGCCTTGCCTATAAGCATTCCCCAGCTGGCAAAAACGGAACCTCCCTGCCTATTCCTCACCATGGAAGAACGGAACCTACCTTTTTTTTAAAAAAAGAAAGCCACAGCAGCAGCCAACTAGATTTTGGTAGGCCGCTGTCTCCCCCTTGTGTGCTGCATAAAAAATGCACTCCACTAAAAATAACAATGATCCACGAAATAGAGCGTATGGAGAGAATGAGGCTTCCAGATGAGCCGTCAGGCTATGATAAATTGTATCACACCTGGGCGATATGGATAGATGCCCGGAGCTCACCCCTATTTACCAAGTGGTTACAGACAGGGACATGTGAGTAACACGTTTAAACCACAATCGTAAAGAGAAACAACAATTCCGGAGCCCGCCCCCCCCCCCTTTTTGTTTTATTTTCTCTTTCTCCCGTGTCATAGATACCTACCCTCCCTTACCACCCCCCCCCCTTACCCTCCCCTCATTCCCCTGTTTGTAGACCTTATAAAATATCACAGACAAACATGATATAGTTCAACTCGAAATTGATTTATTAAGTTTCATTGTCAAAGTTAATTTTACATTGCTTTGAGATAAGGCAAAAGTTTCTCCCCCTCCATGAAACCAATAAAACCTATATTGAATAAAATAAAAATGATGCAGTTACCGGTAGTTCTGCAGCTTCTTGGTGGAAATAAAGACCATCTCCCGTCTCCCAGCTGCAGCAGAGACTGACTGAAATGGCTGCCAAGCCCGGTATTAATGCTTCTAAATTGATGACATCACAAAGGAGTGACATCGTCAGCCTTCCAAACACCTGGCTCAATTGCATACAGTATGTATGTATGTATGCATGTATGTGAGTGAGTCTATCTATCTATCTTTATTAATTATGTAGAATATAGATATGGATTATTTCTAAATTACAGATTTTGTAGATATAGATTAAAGATAGATTTAAGATTGTATATGTGTGTGTATATGTGTGTATATGTGTGTGTGTGTGTGTGTGTGTGTGTGTGTGTGTGTGTATGTATGTATATATAATGTATATATGTAAAAAAAAATATAAAATCTGTAGTTATGTATGTATGTATGTATGTATGTATGGCGGGCGGGCAAAAAAGGCCTGCTGTATGTTTTTAAGTTCTTCGGATGACCATGCCGCTCTAATATTCTCCTTACTAGGGTCTACTAATGCTGGTCCAGGGGAAGGCAATAAAGCCCTATGGGGCCGAAGCCAATTTCCCTTATTTTAGGTAAAAAGTTTCCATCCGTCCCCACTCGAAATGCGGCCGGCCGAAGAGATCCCTCCAACCGACCGACCGACGCACCTTCAGAGACAAACTAGTGCTTGCTTCTAGTGTCATCGCCGGCTTAACCATCCTTTGTAGGGAGCTGACGAGTCCTGCAGCAGCAGCAGGCTCTGCAAGCCTAGGATGCGTGAGCACGGTGCAAGAGGAAGGACTGAGGGTGTGAGGCTGGGCGCGGTTGAGAAGGCGTGGGGCGGGGCTATGGAAAGTTTTACAAGCTCTCCCGGCTGCCTGGGTGCATTGTGGGTGCACCCAGAGTGCTGGCTGAGCGTGTTGCCTCAAGCCTTGGAAGTGGAGTTGGGCGGACCGGGCTACAGGTGAAACCCGTTACGGGTTATCGCTTCTCGGCCTTTTGGCTAAGATCAAGTGTAGTATCTGTTCTTATCAGTTTAATATCTGATACGTCCCCTATCTGGGGACCATATATTAAATGGATTTTTAGAACAGGGAGCTGGAAAAAGAGCTTGCTCTGTCCACTCCACGCATTGACCTGGTATTGCAGTACCTCCAGGACCGGTGCACCCCCTTTCCTACAACCGTTTCCAAAAGCAGAAAAACAAAACCGACGAGCAAGAGGTGCAGCGCAGCTGTGGCGGCGGCTGCTGCTACCATCCAAGCACTTTGATTGACACTCAGCCCGTCTGTTCGCAACATTGTATCCACTGAGCAGCTGCGTCTGCCAGAGTGTGCACAGCACAGGTACAACTGGAAGCAAAACAACACACACACACACACACCAGTTCATATGGCAGCCGCACTCTATAGTTCGTACCTACCGCTGCGCTAATAGCCAAGTTGGAAACATCGGGCAGGCACAGCGTATCCTGCCAGCCTGCCTCTGTATGCTCCACGTATTCGGGTCATGGGTGTATGTGCAGGGGGCCCGGAGCCCCAGGGGGCCCATAAAGTCTCTCTTCCCCACATTGTAAACCAATGCTATCAATGAAGCTTTATAGTTTGGGGGCCCAGTTCCAGACTTTGTACTGGGGCCCCGCAGCTTCAAGTTACACCTCCGGATCAGGATAATGCTAGGCCATTCCAACCAGCCTGTGTGTGTGACCTGCAGTCGCTGGTAGTCGAAAAGCGGCCGGCCCCGGATGCGCGCTTCAGAGTGGACAGACAGCAGCGGACCCCCAATCACACAGGCCCAAGGCTTGCTATGTAGCACGGAATACCTCATTGGACTGCAGCACTCCACGCGGGCTGAGATACACGCTCCACGTGGGATGGGCAGTATTCGTCCATGAAGATCCAGGCCAACGTTTAGAGATGGAGCAACACTCGGGGAGCAAAGAACTCCAACGAACGGACGTCTACTTTACAAGGATGTATTGCTTTATTCAATGCATGGACACAGAAACAGTTCAACCGCTCGATTACAGACCGCAGTCAATACAGTAAAGAAAGAAATGTGTCTGTTTAATGTAAACTTGCATGGAGCTCGTTTGTCAGCCACTGACTGAATGCTGCTGCTGCATGTCTAAAACGTGGTCTGACGTTACACGCACCACCAGGGATAAGGCCTTGCCTATAAGCATTCCCCAGCTGGCAAAAACGGAACCTCCCTGCCTATTCCTCACCATGGAAGAACGGAACCTACCTTTTTTTTAAAAAAAGAAAGCCACAGCAGCAGCCAACTAGATTTTGGTAGGCCGCTGTCTCCCCCTTGTGTGCTGCATAAAAAATGCACTCCACTAAAAATAACAATGATCCACGAAATAGAGCGTATGGAGAGAATGAGGCTTCCAGATGAGCCGTCAGGCTATGATAAATTGTATCACACCTGGGCGATATGGATAGATGCCTGGAGCTCACCCCTATTTACCAAGTGGTTACAGACAGGGACATGTGAGTAACACGTTTAAACCACAATCGTAAAGAGAAACAACAATTCCGGAGCCCGCCCCCCCCCCCCTTTTGTTTTATTTTCTCTTTCTCCCGTGTCATAGATACCTACCCTCCCTTACCACCCCCCCCTTACCCTCCCCTCATTCCCCTGTTTGTAGACCTTATAAAATATCACAGACAAACATGATATAGTTCAACTCGAAATTGATTTATTAAGTTTCATTGTCAAAGTTAATTTTACATTGCTTTGAGATAAGGCAAAAGTTTCCCCCCCTCCATGAAACCAATAAAACCTATATTGAATAAAATAAAAATGATGCAGTTACCGGTAGTTCTGCAGCTTCTTGGTGGAAATAAAGACCATCTCCCGTCTCCCAGCTGCAGCAGAGACTGACTAAAATGGCTGCCAAGCCCGGTATTAATGCTTCTAAATTGATGACATCACAAAGGAGTGACATCGTCAGCCTTCCAAACACCTGGCTCAATTGCATACAGTATGTATGTATGTATGCATGTATGTGAGTGAGTCTATCTATCTATCTATCTTTATTAATTATGTAGAATATAGATATGGATTATTTCTAAATTACAGATTTTGTAGATATAGATTAAAGATAGATTTAAGATTGTATGTGTGTGTGTGTGTGTGTGTGTGTGTGTGTGTGTATGTATGTATATATAATGTATATATGTAAAAAAAATATAAAATCTGTAGTTATGTATGTATGTATGTATGTATGTATGTATGGCGGGCGGGCAAAAAAGGCCTGCTGTATGTTTTTAAGTTCTTCGGATGACCATGCCGCTCTAATATTCTCCTTACTAGGGTCTACTAATGCTGGCCCAGGGGAAGGCAATAAAGCCCTATGGGGCCGAAGCCAATTTCCCTTATTTTAGGTAAAAAGTTTCCATCCGTCCCCACTCGAAATGCGGCCGGCCGAAGAGATCCCTCCAACCGACCGACCGACGCACCTTCAGAGACAAACTAGTGCTTGCTTCTAGTGTCATCGCCGGCTTAACCATCCTTTGTAGGGAGCTGACGAGTCCTGCAGCAGCAGGCTCTGCAAGCCTAGGATGCGTGAGCACGGTGCAAGAGGAAGGACTGAGGGTGTGAGGCTGGGCGCGGTTGAGAAGGCGTGGGGCGGGGCTATGGAAAGTTTTACAAGCTCTCCCGGCTGCCTGGGTGCATTGTGGGTGCACCCAGAGTGCTGGCTGAGCGTGTTGCCTCAAGCCTTGGAAGTGGAGTTGGGCGGACCGGGCTACAGGTGAAACCCGTTACGGGTTATCGCTTCTCGGCCTTTTGGCTATGATCAAGTGTAGTATCTGTTCTTATCAGTTTAATATCTGATACGTCCCCTATCTGGGGACCATATATTAAATGGATTTTTAGAACAGGGAGCTGGAAAAAGAGCTTGCTCTGTCCACTCCACGCATTGACCTGGTATTGCAGTACCTCCAGGACCGATGCACCCCCTTTCCTACAGCAGTTTCCAAAAGCAGAAAAACAAAACCGACGAGCAAGAGGTGCAGCGCAGCTGTGGCGGCGGCTGCTGCTACCATCCAAGCACTTTGATTGACACTCAGCCCGTCTGTTCGCAACATTGTATCCACTGAGCAGCTGCGTCTGCCAGAGTGTGCACAGCACAGGTACAACTGGAAGCAAAACAACACACACACACACACACACCAGTTCATATGGCAGCCGCACTCTATAGTTCGTACCTACCGCTGCGCTAATAGCCAAGTTGGAAACATCGGGCAGGCACAGCGTATCCTGCCAGCCTGCCTCTGTATGCTCCACGTATTCGGGTCATGGGTGTATGTGCAGGGGGCCCGGAGCCCCAGGGGGCCCATAAAGTCTCTCTTCCCCACATTGTAAACCAATGCTATCAATGAAGCTTTATAGTTTGGGGGCCCAGTTCCAGACTTTGTACTGGGGCCCCGCAGCTTCAAGTTACACCTCCGGATCAGGATAATGCTAGGCCATTCCAACCAGCCTGTGTGTGTGACCTGCAGTCGCTGGTAGTCGAAAAGCGGCCGGCCCCGGATGCGCGCTTCAGAGTGGACAGACAGCAGCGGACCCCCAATCACACAGGCCCAAGGCTTGCTATGTAGCACGGAATACCTCATTGGACTGCAGCACTCCACGCGGGCTGAGATACACGCTCCACGTGGGATGGGCAGTATTCGTCCATGAAGATCCAGGCCAACGTTTAGAGATGGAGCAACACTCGGGGAGCAAAGAACTCCAACGAACGGACGTCTACTTTACAAGGATGTATTGCTTTATTCAATGCATGGACACAGAAACAGTTCAACCGCTCGATTACAGACCGCAGTCAATACAGTAAAGAAAGAAATGTGTCTGTTTAATGTAAACTTGCATGGAGCTCGTTTGTCAGCCACTGACTGAATGCTGCTGCTGCATGTCTAAAACGTGGTCTGACGTTACACGCACCACCAGGGATAAGGCCTTGCCTATAAGCATTCCCCAGCTGGCAAAAACGGAACCTCCCTGCCTATTCCTCACCATGGAAGAACGGAACCTACCTTTTTTTTAAAAAAAGAAAGCCACAGCAGCAGCCAACTAGATTTTGGTAGGCCGCTGTCTCCCCCTTGTGTGCTGCATAAAAAATGCACTCCACTAAAAATAACAATGATCCACGAAATAGAGCGTATGGAGAGAATGAGGCTTCCAGATGAGCCGTCAGGCTATGATAAATTGTATCACACCTGGGCGATATGGATAGATGCCCGGAGCTCACCCCTATTTACCAAGTGGTTACAGACAGGGACATGTGAGTAACACGTTTAAACCACAATCGTAAAGAGAAACAACAATTCCGGAGCCCGCCCCCCCCCCCTTTTTGTTTTATTTTCTCTTTCTCCCGTGTCATAGATACCTACCCTCCCTTACCACCCCCCCCCCTTACCCTCCCCTCATTCCCCTGTTTGTAGACCTTATAAAATATCACAGACAAACATGATATAGTTCAACTCGAAATTGATTTATTAAGTTTCATTGTCAAAGTTAATTTTACATTGCTTTGAGATAAGGCAAAAGTTTCCCCCCCTCCATGAAACCAATAAAACCTATATTGAATAAAATAAAAATGATGCAGTTACCGGTAGTTCTGCAGCTTCTTGGTGGAAATAAAGACCATCTCCCGTCTCCCAGCTGCAGCAGAGACTGACTGAAATGGCTGCCAAGCCCGGTATTAATGCTTCTAAATTGATGACATCACAAAGGAGTGACATCGTCAGCCTTCCAAACACCTGGCTCAATTGCATACAGTATGTATGTATGTATGCATGTATGTGAGTGAGTCTATCTATCTATCTATCTTTATTAATTATGTAGAATATAGATATGGATTATTTCTAAATTACAGATTTTGTAGATATAGATTAAAGATAGATTTAAGATTGTATGTGTGTGTGTATATGTGTGTGTGTGTATGTATGTATATATAATGTATATATGTAAAAAAAATATAAAATCTGTAGTTATGTATGTATGTATGTATGTATGTATGGCGGGCGGGCAAAAAAGGCCTGCTGTATGTTTTTAAGTTCTTCGGATGACCATGCCGCTCTAATATTCTCCTTACTAAGGTCTACTAATGCTGGCCCAGGGGAAGGCAATAAAGCCCTATGGGGCCGAAGCCAATTTCCCTTATTTTAGGTAAAAAGTTTCCATCCGTCCCCATTCGAAATGCGGCCGGCCGAAGAGATCCCTCCAACCGACCGACCGACGCACCTTCAGAGACAAACTAGTGCTTGCTTCTAGTGTCATCGCCGGCTTAACCATCCTTTGTAGGGAGCTGACGAGTCCTGCAGCAGCAGCAGGCTCTGCAAGCCTAGGATGCGTGAGCACGGTGCAAGAGGAAGGACTGAGGGTGTGAGGCTGGGCGCGGTTGAGAAGGCGTGGGGCGGGGCTATGGAAAGTTTTACAAGCTCTCCCGGCTGCCTGGGTGCATTGTGGGTGCGCCCAGAGTGCTGGCTGAGCGTGTTGCCTCAAGCCTTGGAAGTGGAGTTGGGCGGACCGGGCTACAGGTGAAACCCGTTACGGGTTATCGCTTCTCGGCCTTTTGGCTAAGATCAAGTGTAGTATCTGTTCTTATCAGTTTAATATCTGATACGTCCCCTATCTGGGGACCATATATTAAATGGATTTTTAGAACAGGGAGCTGGAAAAAGAGCTTGCTCTGTCCACTCCACGCATTGACCTGGTATTGCAGTACCT
Source organism: Eleutherodactylus coqui (assembly GCF_035609145.1). Lineage (NCBI taxonomy): Eukaryota > Metazoa > Chordata > Amphibia > Anura > Eleutherodactylidae > Eleutherodactylus > Eleutherodactylus coqui. The sequence continues at coordinate 199,954,471 of NC_089843.1, read as the reverse complement.
CCAGGACCGGTGCACCCCCTTTCCTACAGCAGTTTCCAAAAGCAGAAAAACAAAACCGACGAGCAAGAGGTGCAGCGCAGCTGTGGCGGCGGCTGCTGCTACCACCACCCAAGCACTTTGATTGACACTCAGCCCGTCTGCTCGCAACATTGTATCCACTGAGCAGCTGCGTCTGCCAGAGTGTGCACAGCACAGGTACAACTGGAAGCAAAACAACACACACACACACACACCAGTTCATATGGCAGCCGCACTCTATAGTTCGTACCTACCGCTGCGCTAATAGCCAAGTTGGAAACATCGGGCAGGCACAGCGTATCCTGCCAGCCTGCCTCTGTATGCTCCACGTATTCGGGTCATGGGTGTATGTGCAGGGGGCCCGGAGCCCCAGGGGGCCCATAAAGTCTCTCTTCCCCACATTGTAAACCAATGCTATCAATGAAGCTTTATAGTTTGGGGGCCCAGTTCCAGACTTTGTACTGGGGCCCCGCAGCTTCAAGTTACACCTCCGGATCAGGATAATGCTAGGCCTTTCCAACCAGCCTGTGTGTGTGACCTGCAGTCGCTGGTAGTCGAAAAGCGGCCGGCCCCGGATGCGCGCTTCAGAGTGGACAGACAGCAGCGGACCCCCAATCACACAGGCCCAAGGCTTGCTATGTAGCACGGAATACCTCATTGGACTGCAGCACTCCACGCGGGCTGAGATACACGCTCCACGTGGGATGGGCAGTATTCGTCCATGAAGATCCAGGCCAACGTTTAGAGATGGAGCAACACTCGGGGAGCAAAGAACTCCAACGAACGGACGTCTACTTTACAAGGATGTATTGCTTTATTCAATGCATGGACACAGAAACAGTTCAACCGCTCGATTACAGACCGCAGTCAATACAGTAAAGAAAGAAATGTGTCTGTTTAATGTAAACTTGCATGGAGCTCGTTTGTCAGCCACTGACTGAATGCTGCTGCTGCATGTCTAAAACCTGGTCTGACGTTACACGCACCACCAGGGATAAGGCCTTGCCTATAAGCATTCCCCAGCTGGCAAAAACGGAACCTCCCTGCCTATTCCTCACCATGGAAGAACGGAACCTACCTTTTTTTTAAAAGAAGAAAGCCACAGCAGCAGCCAACTAGATTTTGGTAGGCCGCTGTCTCCCCCTTGTGTGCTGCATAAAAAATGCACTCCACTAAAAATAACAATGATCCACGAAATAGAGCGTATGGAGAGAATGAGGCTTCCAGATGAGCCGTCAGGCTATGATAAATTGTATCACACCTGGGCAATATGGATAGATGCCCGGAGCTCACCCCTATTTACCAAGTGGTTACAGACAGGGACATGTGAGTAACACGTTTAAACCACAATCGTAAAGAGAAACAACAATTCCGGAGCCCGCCCCCCCCTTTTTGTTTTATTTTCTCTTTCTCCCGTGTCATAGATACCTACCATCACTTACCACTCCCCCCCTTACCCTCCCCTCATTCCCCTGTTTGTAGACCTTATAAAATATCACAGACAAACATGATATAGTTCAACTCGAAATTGATTTATTAAGTTTCATTGTCAAAGTTATTTTTACATTGCTTTGAGATAAGGCAAAAGTTTCCCCCCCTCCATGAAACCAATAAAACCTATATTGAATAAAATAAAAATGATGCAGTTACCGGTAGTTCTGCAGCTTCTTGGTGGAAATAAAGACCATCTCCCGTCTCCCAGCTGCAGCAGAGACTGACTGAAATGGCTGCCAAGTCCGGTATTAATGCTTCTAAATTGATGACATCACAAAGGAGTGACATCGTCAGCCTTCCAAACACCTGGCTCAATTGCATACAGTATGTATGTATGTATGCATGTATGTGAGTGAGTCTATCTATCTATCTATCTTTATTAATTATGTAGAATATAGATATGGATTATTTCTAAATTACAGATTTTGTAGATATAGATTAAAGATAGATTTAAGATTGTATGTGTGTGTGTGTGTGTGTGTGTGTGTGTGTGTGTGTGTGTGTATGTATGTATATATAATGTATATATGTAAAAAAAATATAAAATCTGTAGTTATGTATGTATGTATGTATGTATGTATGGCGGGCGGGCAAAAAAGGCCTGCTGTATGTTTTTAAGTTCTTCGGATGACCATGCCGCTCTAATATTCTCCTTACTAAGGTCTACTAATGCTGGCCCAGGGGAAGGCAATAAAGCCCTATGGGGCCGAAGCCAATTTCCCTTATTTTAGGTAAAAAGTTTCCATCCGTCCCCACTCGAAATGCGGCCGGCCGAAGAGATCCCTCCAACCGACCGACCGACGCACCTTCAGAGACAAACTAGTGCTTGCTTCTAGTGTCATCGCCGGCTTAACCATCCTTTGTAGGGAGCTGACGAGTCCTGCAGCAGCAGGCTCTGCAAGCCTAGGATGCGTGAGCACGGTGCAAGAGGAAGGACTGAGGGTGTGAGGCTGGGCGCGGTTGAGAAGGCGTGGGGCGGGGCTATGGAAAGTTTTACAAGCTCTCCCGGCTGCCTGGGTGCATTGTGGGTGCGCCCAGAGTGCTGGCTGAGCGTGTTGCCTCAAGCCTTGGAAGTGGAGTTGGGCGGACCGGGCTACAGGTGAAACCCGTTACGGGTTATCGCTTCTCGGCCTTTTGGCTAAGATCAAGTGTACCTGGTACAGGCGGTCTTAGTCGGAAGGTAACTCGGGTACCCCTCTCCTCTGCCTGGCGGGATCGCCCACTCCGGTGGGCTTCACCCGCCTGCTGCTATCGGGGAGAGGGATTAGTCCCAGGGTAAACGAGTCGCGATCCCCCTGCCTCTTCTGGTCTCCGGGCCAGGAGAGGGCACCTACTTAGTTGGCTATCACAAGAGCGGTCTTGTGATCACAACAAATTCTAAAATGGGCGAGGGCCCACACGATATACCGGCTTATGCGCGGATTAAGAACACGATACGTGTCTCTTTTTTGGACAGTGCGGACACACGTGGCTTGAAGTATGTGGTCGAGGACGTGCTTAAAGGGGCGTTTAACGTGCAGAAACGCGAAATACTAGCGATACAAGATTACCCCAAGCGTCGGATCTATGACGTGACCTTTACAGAAAATGGCATCTTTCGGGACTTGGTGGCAGCGATTCCCGAGAAAAAAGATCCGAGGCTTGAGGGTGTCTTGCTAGTCGAGCACGTCCTTGACATCACTAAACTCGTGGTGATTAAGATGTATTCTCCCTACATTGATGTGAAAGAGGTCGAGGACTTCCTGTTACGTTATTTCAAATCTGTCAGATGTATGGGAAAGATAATGAACGAGTTTGGTATTTGGACCTCAAAATGGCGATTCCAGGCCACGTGTGTAAGTGACCCCAGCGGGCCCGGGGGAGTGATCTTACCGCCCGCGCGTTTTAAATTAGGAAAAGTGAATGGCGACCTATACTATGCGGGAATGCCTGACTTCTGCAGGATTTGTATGAAATACGGTCACCAAAAAGAGTCTTGCGCAAGTACATGTAAAAAATGTGGGGGCACAGACCATGAGACAAGTCAATGCAAGAAAGGAAAAGGGTGCTATTTTTGCGGCGGTGTTGGTCACCTCTACACGTCTTGTCCCCACAGAGCGCAGAAGGCGGAGCAGCAAGGGCGACCCGGACCGAAGGAGCAGCCAGGGCAGCCAGAGAACCAAAAAGCGCCCCCCCAGGGAGAGAAACCTGAAGAGATGGAGGTTTCGGGTGGACCCCCTCAGAAGGCAGGTATGGAGCAGCGGAGCATCAAGAGGAGGGTGAGTGACCGGCGGACAGGCTCTCCCTCCCGGGAAACCGGTGGAGGTAGCAGAGCCGAGAAAGCCGGTCCAGGCCCTCCCACGATGCCCGCTCAAGCGGTGCCCGAGGCGGAGGACCCGGGGGGCACGGCGGCAGCTACAACAAAAAGGAGGAAAGGCTCGGGCGGAAGGCTATATTCGGAGGTGGTGCAGGGGGGAACGCCGGAAATCCCAACAGGGATGGCGAGCCCGGAGGAAGTACCCCCTGCTGAGCCATCCCGGAAGGCCCCTCCCCCTCCCAGCCAGGAGGGGGCGCAGGGAGCCACCTCCGAGACTACAGAGTCAAGAACGAGCCAAGTACCCACCCCTGCAGAGGGGAACGAGATGGACACGGGAGCTGGCCTGCTAGCCCCCTTGGGAAATCCGGAAGCATTCGAATCGATATGGGACCTCACACAGATCCCTCTCTCGGGCACCGTTGGGGGTCCACTAAGTGAGGTAGGTTCCTCTCCAGCGTCCCCGTTCACGATAGATTCGGACGCGGGGGGGTGTGAGAGTGCCAGCGAGGTCTTTGGCTTGCCCGGAGACTTCTAAGAAGAAGACCCACACATATTCCTAGTCTCCAATGGCTGCTCTATCGGGACTCACTTTTAATGTCAGGAGCATCGAGAACCACGTGAGGAGGGTCGCCCTCTTCAGCTATCTGACTATATTCGCTGCCTCCGTCTTCTTCCTGCAGGAGTGCGGGATCCCGCATAGAGCCCAATATAAAAAATACCAAGATGACTGGGTACATGGACCGTCGGTCTGGTCCGGCTCTAACGAGACCAGATCGGCGGGGGTCGCCATTCTTTTTAAAGGAAACGTTTTAATTGATACTATTAACGAAATTTTACCAGGCAGAATTTTATTGGTCAAAGCTTTTATTAACGGAGTAAAGTGGCAGTTTTTAAACTTTTACGGATCAGCAGATAAGAGCGAACGTGCAGAAATGCTAGAGATTTTACCCCTTTTTATTAGTGATTCTGATCCTCTTATTTTAGCGGGGGATTTTAATTGCATTTTAAAGGGGGAACGCCGGCTTTCCAGCTCAGTAAGCAGAAACTACGACAAGACCTCTGCTATGCTAAATAACGTGATTTTAGACCAGAAACTTACTGACGCTTTTAAAAAATGTAATCCCAATGCATCAGAGGAAGCCGGCGTTACCTGGAGCAACAAGATCTGCAGCTCCAGGATTGATTTTATGTTTTGTTCTTATCAAATACTGCCTTTTAGATGTGACCTTTTTACCAATGTTTTCTCGGATCATAAGCTTTTATATTTTAAAGTTGATTCAGTTTTAAAGAGAAAATCCGGTAAGAATGCCTGGAAGTTTAACGTGTCCCTTTTAGGAGATCCGCAGGTTTTATCCGATTTTATCACTTTTTATAGAAACTGCAGACGAGTGAAAGATCCCAACACTCCCACCAGCCAATGGTGGGAGAAGATGAAGCTAAAAATTAAATCATTTTTTATCAAGGTTGTGATCGCCAAAGCTAAAGAAAAACGGACATTTTATGCAAATTTGAACACTCGTCTGCAGACCCTGTATAAGTTCCGGCAACATGATATAGAGGTGGACCACGAGATCATCGAGGTGAAGAAAGAGATCGCCCGGTGCCTGGAGCAGAGAGGAAAAGAGATTATATTCCGATCAAAAGTGAAACACCTGGAAGAAAATGAAACCTGCTCCAGGTACTTCTTCAAGAAGATAAGAGACAAGCGGACAGTCCTCGATGATCTCGGTGGCACCAAGGACATACAGGGTATTTTAAAGAAAGTGTATGATTTTTATGCGGATCTTTTTAATACTAAACCTGTTGACATTGATTTTATGAACGACTCGTTGAAGGAGATCACTGACGTTTTAGATCCTGGTTCTCGTGAGATTTTACTAAGGGACATCACAGAACAGGAGATTTTAGAGACTATTAAGAGTTTTAAACCAGGTAAGGTGCCTGGGCCCGATGGTATACCCATAGAGTTTTATGTCACCTTTTTTGGTATTTTTAAGGATGACCTTTTCTCCCTTTTTACCGAGGTTTTTATGTCTAAAGCCCTCCCGGGGTCCTGGAAGAAGGGTGACGTGTCTCTTTTATATAAGAAAGGAGACAAGACCGACATCAAGAACTGGAGACCGATCACCCTTCTGAACAGCGACTACAAAATAATGGCAAAAATATGCGCAAACAGACTCAAGACCGTAGCAAGTAAAATTGTACACCCCAACCAGGTCTGTGGGGTGCCCGGGAGGGCAATATGGGAGAATCTTAACCTGATAAAAGATGTTATTAGTGACACAAAATCAAGACAAGGTCAAATGGCTATTTTAACTATCGACTTCGAGAAAGCCTTTGACCGAGTGTCACATTTTTATCTTTTTAAGGTTTTAGAGAGAATGGGTATACCGGAAGGTTTTTTATTGTCTTTAAAAGCGTTTTACGATAATTGCACAAGCAAAATTTTAGTAAATGGTTTTAAGACACAGGAAGTGCTTTTAAATTCCGGGGTGAAGCAGGGGTGTCCCTTGTCCCCACTACTTTTTATCTGCGCACTAGAGCCTCTTTTATGCACAATACGTCGGGACAAGCTGATCCGTGGGATCCCCCTGCCCGGCGGGGGGGGGATCGAGGCTAAAGTAGTGGGGTACATGGACGATGTGGCAATTCTTGGAAGGGACACCCTGTCAATCCAGAGAGCATCAAGGCAAATTGAGTTTTATTGCTGCGCCTCGGGTTTTAAGGTAAATTTTAATAAAAGCAGTATTTTAAATATCGGGGACCTGCCATTGTCAGATGTCCCCATTCCTGTGTCTGAATCTGTGCAAATTTTAGGTGTCTCCTTCAACGAGGATAACAGAGGTCTTAACAGCTGGGACTTGGTGGCACAAAAAATAAACAAGAAAATATGTATGTGGAATATGAGAAGGTTGACCATGGAGGGGAGGGTTTTAATCATAAAAATGGTGATTTTACCGATTTTATTGTATTTAAGCCTAGTGTTCCCCCCTCCTGGTAGAGTTTTTAACAAAATTGTAAAAGCTGTTTTTACCTTCTTCTGGAGCTCCAAAATGGAAAAGCTGAAAAGAGATATAGTGATGAAGCCAAAAATAATGGGTGGTAAAGACTTCCCCGATCTGAAAGCCTTTTTATACATAAAGTATTTTAGCATGTGCCTAGGCGCACTTTTTAAAAACCACGCATGGTCTTACTTTTTACGCTACAACACAGGTTATTTTATGAGGCGGAACGGATGGTTCAAAACGGTTTTAAACTCCCCTTATTCTTTTAATCTGTCTAAAGACTATACGATTTTAGAGAAAATTGTGGTTTTATACGATTTTACTGGAAAAAGTGCACAGGTTTTAACAAATTCTAAATTAATGATAAAGAGTTTTAAGGAAAGTGGTTTTTATGTTCAAGTTAGTAATTTTAATGAGAGCAAAACAAAAGAGACGTGGAGAATGGTCAATAATCATATTTTTAACCCACAGAAGGATCTGGCCTGGAGCTGCATACACGACTGTCTTCCATGCCGGGCATTCCAGCATCGTAGAGGACTGACCAACACCGCCGCCTGCCCAAGACCCGGATGTGGAGAAGAGGAAACAACACAGCATCTGATATGGACTTGCTTTTTAACCAAAAGGATATGGACTAAGTTTTTACCCTTGCTTAAAAGAATAACAGGATTAAAGAAACTAACACTGGAAGGAATACTATATGGATGTCTGGAATGCCCCACACGGACTCAGAGAATTATGGCATGGAAGATGGTCAACTCGGTGAAGGCAGCTCTGTGGAAATCCAGAAATATTTTAGTTTTTAAGCACGAGGTTTTATCAGTTAAAGATATTTTATCCATTGCTCTTAATGATTTGTACGAATATTACATTGTGGACAGGAAAAACTTTCCTATTTTATCGAGAAAATGGCTGATCGGGGAATGGAGCTCCATCATATAGTGCCACCAAGTGCCCTTTTATGTGGTTTTTAATGTGAATTTTAACAACATGTAATATAGGTAGACAATTTTTGGAATGTTTTATATGGTATGTTTTAATATGTTATACAATGTGTTTTTAATGTACTGTATGAGCATTTTAATATGTCTGGAAATATGTTGTTAAAATAAAAATACCCCTCGGGGTTTGTCAACTTAAAAAAAAAAAATCTGTTCTTATCAGTTTAATATCTGATACGTCCCCTATCTGGGGACCATATATTAAATGGATTTTTAGAACAGGGAGCTGGAAAAAGAGCTTGCTCTGTCCACTCCACGCATTGACCTGGTATTGCAGTACCTCCAGGACCGGTGCACCCCCTTTCCTACAGCAGTTTCCAAAAGCAGAAAAACAAAACCAACGAGCAAGAGGTGCAGCGCAGCTGTGGCGGCGGCTGCTGCTACCACCCAAGCACTTTGATTGACACTCAGCCCGTCTGCTCGCAACATTGTATCCACTGAGCAGCTGCGTCTGCCAGAGTGTGCACAGCACAGGTACAACTGGAAGCAAAACAACACACACACACACACCAGTTCATATGGCAGCCGCACTCTATAGTTCGTACCTACCGCTGCGCTAATAGCCAAGTTGGAAACATCGGGCAGGCACAGCGTATCCTGCCAGCCTGCCTCTGTATGCTCCACGTATTCGGGTCATGGGTGTATGTGCAGGGGGCCCGGAGCCCCAGGGGGCCCATAAAGTCTCTCTTCCCCACATTGTAAACCAATGCTATCAATGAAGCTTTATAGTTTGGGGGCCCAGTTCCAGACTTTGTACTGGGGCCCCGCAGCTTCAAGTTACACCTCCGGATCAGGATAATGCTAGGCCATTCCAACCAGCCTGTGTGTGTGACCTGCAGTCGCTGGTAGTCGAAAAGCGGCCGGCCCCGGATGCGCGCTTCAGAGTGGACAGACAGCAGTGGACCCCCAATCACACAGGCCCAAGGCTTGCTATGTAGCACGGAATACCTCATTGGACTGCAGCACTCCACGCGGGCTGAGATACACGCTCCACGTGGGATGGGCAGTATTCGTCCATGAAGATCCAGGCCAACGTTTAGAGATGGAGCAACACTCGGGGAGCAAAGAACTCCAACGAACGGACGTCTACTTTACAAGGATGTATTGCTTTATTCAATGCATGGACACAGAAACAGTTCAACCGCTCGATTACAGACCGCAGTCAATACAGTAAAGAAAGAAATGTGTCTGTTTAAAGGAGATGTCCCGAGGCAGCAAGTGGGTCTATACACTTCTGTATGGCCATAATAATGCACTTTGTAATATACATTGTGCATTAATTATGAGCCATACAGAAGTTATAAAAAGTTTTTTACTTACCTGCTCCGTTGCTAGCGTCCTGGTCTCCATGGTGCCGACTAATTTTTGGCCTCCGATGGCCAAATTAGCCGCGCTTGCGCAGTCCGGGTCTTCTGCTGTTCTCTATGGGGCTCCGTGTAGCTCCGTGTAGCTCCGCCCCGTCACGTGCCGATTCCAGCCAATCAGGAGGCTGGAATCGGCAGTGGACCGCACAGAAGAGCTGCGGTCCACGAAGATAGAGGATCCCGGCGGCCATCTTCAGCGGTAAGTATTGAAGTCACCGGACCGCCGGGATTCAGGTAAGCGCTGTGCGGGTGGTTTTTTTAACCCCTGCATCGGGGTTGTCTCGCGCCGAACGGGGGGGGGGTTTAAAAAAAAAAAAACCCGTTTCGGCGCGGGACATCTCCTTTAATGTAAACTTGCATGGAGCTCGTTTGTCAGCCACTGACTGAATGCTGCTGCTGCTGCATGTCTAAAACGTGGTCTGACGTTACACGCACCACCAGGGATAAGGCCTTGCCTATAAGCATTCCCCAGCTGGCAAAAACGGAACCTCCCTGCCTATTCCTCACCATGGAAGAACGGAACCTACCTTTTTTTTAAAAAAAAGAAAGCCACAGCAGCAGGCAACTCGATTTTGGTAGGCCGCTGTCTCCCCCTTGTGTGCTGCATAAAAAATGCACTCCACTAAAAATAACTGATCCACGAAATAGAGCGTATGGAGAGAATGAGGCTTCCAGATGAGCCGTCAGGCTATGATAAATTGTATCACACCTGGGCGATATGGATAGATGCCCGGAGCTCACCCCTATTTACCAAGTGGTTACAGACAGGGACATGTGAGTAACACGTTTAAACCACAATCGTAAAGAGAAACAACAATTCCGGAGCCCCCCCCCCCCCTTTTTGTTTTATTTTCTCTTTCTCCCGTGTCATAGATACCTACCCTCCCTTACCACTCCCCCCCGCTTACCCTCCCCTCATTCCCCTGTTTGTAGACCTTATAAAATATCACAGACAAACATGATATAGTTCAACTCGAAATTGATTTATTAAGTTTCATTGTCAAAGTTATTTTTACATTGCTTTGAGATAAGGCAAAAGTTTCCCCCCCCCCCTCCATGAAACCAATAAAACCTATATTGAATAAAATAAAAATGATGCAGTTACCGGTAGTTCTGCAGCTTCTTGGTGGAAATAAAGACCATCTCCCGTCTCCCAGCTGCAGCAGAGACTGACTAAAATGGCTGCCAAGCCCGGTATTAATGCTTCTAAATTGATGACATCACAATGGAGTGACATCAGCCTGCCATACACCTGGCTCATGACATCACAAAGGAGTGACATTGTCAGCCTTCCAAACACCTGGCTCAATTGCATACAGTATGTATGTATGTGAGTCTATCTATCTATCTATCTATCTTTATTAATTATGTAGAATATAGATATGGATTATTTCTAAATTACAGATTTTGTAGATATAGATTAAAGATAGATTTAAGATTGTGTGTGTGTGTGTGTGTGTGTGTGTATATATATATGTGTATATATATGTGTGTATATATATATATATATATATATATATATATATATATATATAATAATGTGTGTGTGTGTGTGTGTGTGTGTGTATATATATATATATATATATATATATATATATATATATATATAATGTGTGTATATCTAATGTATATATGTAAAAAAATATATAAAATCTGTAGTTATGTATGTATGGCGGGCAAAAAAGGCCTGCTGTATGTTTTGAAGTTCTTCGGATGACCATGCCGCTCTAATATTCTCCTTACTAGGGTCTACTAATGCTGGCCCAGGGGAAGGCAATAAAGCCCTATGGGGCCGAAGCCAATTTCCCTTATTTTAGGTAAAAAGTTTCCATCCGTCCCCACTGGAAATGCGGCCGGCCGAAGAGATCCCTCCAACCGACCGACCGACGCACCTTCAGAGACAAACTAGTGCTTGCTTCTAGTGTCATCGCCGGCTTAACCATCCTTTGTAGGGAGCTGACGAGTCCTGCAGCAGCAGCAGGCTCTGCAAGCCTAGGATGCGTGAGCACGGTGCAAGAGGAAGGACTGAGGGTGTGAGGCTGGGCGCGGTTGAGAAGGCGTGGGGCGGGGCTATGGAAAGTTTTACTAGCTCTCCCAGCTGCCTGGGTGCATTGTGGGTGCGCCCAGAGTGCTGGCTGAGCGTGTTGCCTCAAGCCTTGGAAGTGGAGTTGGGCGGACCGGGCTACAGGTGAAACCCGTTACGGGTTATCGCTTCTCGGCCTTTTGGCTAAGACCAAGTGTACCTGGTACAGGAAGTCTTAGCCGGAAGGTAACTCGGGTACCCCTCTCCTTTGCCTGGCGGGATCGCCCACTTCGGTGGGCTTCACCCGCCTGCTGCCATTAGGGAGAGAGATTAGTCCCAGAGTAAACGGGTCGCGATCCCCCTGCCTCTTCTGGTCTCCGGGCCAGAGGAGGGCACTTATTCCTAGGCGTCACAAAGCGGTTTGTGACACTATATCCACAACATGGGTGAAAACCCAACCGAAATACCGGCTTATGCGCGGATAAAGAACACCGTACGTGTCTCTTTTACCAATAGTGCGGATACACGTGGCCTGAGGTATGTCGTCGAGGACGTGCTGCAAGGAGTGTTTAATGTGCAAAAACGTGAGATTCTAGCGATCCAAGACTACCCCAAGCGACGGATCTATGACGTCACCCTAACTGAGACGGGCATCTTTCGTGATCTGGTTGCAGCCATACCAAACAAAAAAGATCCGAAGCTTGAGGGTGTCTTGCTGGTCGAGCACGTCCTCGACATAACCAAAGTTGTGGTGATTAAGATGTATTCACCCTACATTGACGTTAAAGAGGTTGAGGATTTCCTCTTACGCTATTTTAAATCCGTCAGATGTATGGGAAAAATTATGAACGAGTTTGGCATCTGGACCTCGAAGTGGCGTTTCCAGGCCACGTGTGTAAGTGACCCCAGTAAGCCGGGGGGAGTGATCTTGCCGCCAGCGCGTTTTAAATTGGGCAAAGTGAATGGCGACCTGTACTTTGCGGGAATGCCCGACTTCTGCAGGATTTGTTCACAATACGGTCACCATAAGGATTCCTGTGCGAGCACCTGTAAGAAGTGTGGGGGCACGGATCACAAAACTAGCCAATGTCAGAAAGGGAAAGGATGTTATTTTTGCGGCAGTGTTGGTCACCTCTACACGTTTTGCCCCCACAGAGCACAGAAGACGGAGCAGCAAGGGCGACCCGGACCCAAAGAGCAGCCAGGGCAGCCAGATGACCAAGCAGCACCCCCCCAGGGAGAGGAACCTGAGGAGATGGAGGTCTCCAGTGGACCCCCCCAGAGTGGTAAGGAGCAGCGGAGCATCAAAAGGAGGGTGAGTGACCGGCGGACAGGCTCTCCCTCCCGGGAAACCGGTAGAGGTAGTAGGGCCGGGGAAGCCGGTCCAGGCCCAAAGAAGATGCCCGCTCAAGCGGTGCCCGAGGTGGAGAACCCAGGGGGCACAGCGGCCGCAACGCAGAAACGGCGGAAAGGCTCAGGAGGCAAGCTTTATTCGGAGGTGGTGCAGGGGGGAACCCCGGAGATCCCGACGAAGTCGGAGGACCCGGGGGAAGTACCCCCTGCTGTGTCATCCCAGAAGGCCCCTCCCCCTCCCGGCCAGGAGGGGGCGCGGGGCGCCACCTCCGAGGGCACAGAAACGCAAGTGAGCCAAGTACCCACCCCGGCGGAGGGGACAGAAATAAGCACGGGAGCCGGCCTGCTGGCCCCCTTGGAGTTTCCGGAAGGAATAGAATCGGTATGGGATCTAACGCAAATGCCTCTCTCGGGCACCGTCGGGGGTCCACTAAGTGGAGTGGGTTCCTCTCCAGCATCGCCGTTCTCGATAGATTTGGATGCGGGGGGGTGTGAGAGTGCTAGCGAGGTCTTTGGCTTGCCCGGAGACTTTTGAAGACCCACGTATATCCTAGTCTCCAATGGCTGCTCTGTCGGGACTCACTTTTAATGTCAGAAGTATCGAGAGCCACGTGAGGAGGGTCGCCCTCTTCAACTACCTGACTATCTTTGCTGCCTCCGTATTTTTCCTGCAGGAGTGCGGCATCCCGCATAGAGCAAACTACAAAAAATACCAAGATGACTGGGTACATGGACCGTCGGTCTGGTCCGGCTCTAACGAGACCAGATCGACGGGGGTCGCCATTCTTTTTAAAGGAAACGTTTTAATTGACGTTATTAATGAAATTTTACCAGGCAGAGTTTTATTGGTCAAGGCTTTTATCAATGGTATAAAGTGGCAGTTTTTAAACTTTTATGGATCAGCGGATAAGAAAGAGCGAGCAGAGATGCTAGAGATTTTACCCCTTTTTATTAATGATTCTGACCCCCTGATTTTAGCAGGGGATTTTAATTGTATTTTAAAGGGGGAACGCCGGCTTTCTAGCTCAGTGAGCAGAAATTATGATAAGACCTCATCTATGTTAAAAAATCTGATTTTAGACGCCAAGCTCACTGATGCTTTTAAGAAATGCAATCCCAACGCATCAGAGGAAGCCGGCGTCACCTGGAGCAACAAGATCTGCAGCTCCAGGATAGATTTTATGTTCTGTTCTTATCAAGTACTGCCTTTTAGATGTGATTCTTTTACCAACATTTTCTCTGACCATAAGCTTTTATATTTTAAAGTTGATACCGTTTTAAAGAGGAAATCCGGTAAAAATGCCTGGAAGTTTAACGTGTCCCTTTTAGAAGATCCGCAGGTTTTATCCGATTTTATCACTTTTTATAAAGACTGCAGGCGAGTGAAAGATCCCAACACTCCCACCAGCCAGTGGTGGGAGATGATGAAGCAAAAAATTAAAAACTTTTTTAATCAAGGTTGGGATCGCCAAGGCTAAAGAAAAACGTACATTTTATTCCAACCTGAACACTCGCCTGCAGACCCTGTATAAGTTCCGTGAACATGATATAGAGGTGGACCACGAGATCATCGAGGTGAAGAAAGAGATCGCCCGGTGCCTGGAGCAGAGGGGAAAAGAAATAATCTTCCGCTCTAAAGTACAACATCTGGAGGAAAATGAAACCTGCTCCAGGTACTTCTTCAAGAAGATAAGAGACAAGCGGACAGTCCTCGATGATCTCGGTGGCACCAAGGACATACAGGGTATTTTAAAGAAAGTGTATGAGTTTTATGCGGATCTTTTTAATACTAAACCTGTTGACATTGATTTTATGAATGACTCGTTGAAGGAGATCACTGACGTTTTAGATCCTGGTTCTCGTGAGATTTTATCAAGGGACATCACAGAACAGGAGATTTTAGAGACTATTAAGAGTTTTAAACCAGGTAAGGTGCCTGGGCTCGATGGTATACCCATAGAGTTTTATGTCACCTTTTTTGGTATTTTTAAGGATGACCTCTTCTCCCTTTTTATTGAAGTTTTTATGTCTAAAGCCCTCCCGGGGTCCTGGAGGAAGGGTGACGTGTCTCTTTTATCCAAGAAAGGAGACAAAACTGACATCAAAAACTGGAGACCCATCACCCTTCTGAACAGTGACTACAAAATAATGGCCAAAATATGTGCGAACAGACTAAAGACCGTAGTAAGCAAAATTGTACACCCCAACCAGGTCTGTGGGGTGCCCGGGAGGAGCATATGGGAGAATCTTAACCTGATCAAAGATGTTATTAGTGACACAAAATCAAGACAAGGTCAAATGGCTATTTTAACAATAGACTTCAAGAAAGCCTTTGACCGGGTGTCACATTTTTATCTTTTTAAGGTTTTAGAGAGAATGGGTATACCGGAAGGTTTTTTATTGTCTCTTAAAGCGTTTTACGATAATTGCACAAGCAGAATTTTAGTCAATGGTTTTAGGACGCAGGAAGTACTTTTAAATTCTGGGGTGAAGCAGGGGTGTCCCTTGTCCCCACTACTTTTTATCTGCGCCCTAGAGCCTCTTTTATGTACAATCCGACGGGACAAGCTGATCCGAGGGATCCCCCTGCCCGGCGGGGGGGGGGGATCGAGGCCAAAGTAGTGGGGTACATGGACGATGTGGCAATACTTGGAAGGGACACCCTGTCAATCCAGAGAGCATCAAGGCAAATTGAGTTTTATTGCTGCGCCTCGGGTTTTAAGGTAAATTTTAACAAGAGTAGTATTTTAAACATCGGGGACCTGCCCTTGTCAGATGTCCCCATCCCTGTGTCCGACTCAGTGCAAATTTTAGGTGTCTCCTTCAATGAGGTCAACAGAGGTCTTAATAGTTGGGACTTGGTGGCACAGAAAGTCAATAAGAAAATTTGTATGTGGAGCATGCGGCAGCTGACCATGGAGGGGAGGGTTTTAGTCACAAAAGCCGTGATTTTACCCATTTTACTGTATTTAAGCTTAGTGTTTCCCCCTCCTGGCAGAGTTTTTAATAACATTGTAAAGGCATGCTTCACATTCTTATGGAGCTCCAAGATGGAAAAACTCAGCAGGGAAATCGTAATGAAGCCGAAGGAGATGGGAGGAAAAGATTTCCCTGATTTTAAAGCCTTTTTATATACGAAGTATTTTAGTATGTGTATTGGTGCTCTTTTTAAAAATCACTATTGGTCTTATTTTTTACGATACAACACTGGCTATTTTATGAGGAGGAATGGATGGTTCCACATGGTTTTAAATTCCCCTTATTCTTTTAACTTGCCCCGCGAGTATAAGATTTTAGAAAAAATAGTGATTTTATATAATTTTACTGGCAAAAGTGCGCAAATTTTAATGAATAGTAAAGTCATTTTAAAAACCATAAAAGAAAGTGGTTTTTATGTACAAGTCAGTAATTTTAACGAAAAAAAGAGTAAAGAGACCTGGATGATGGTTAACCACTATATTTTTAATTCACAGAAAGATCTGGCCTGGAGCTGCGTCCATGACTGTCTTCCATGCCGGGCATTCCAGCATCGTAGAGGTTTGACCAACACTGCCGCATGCCCAAGACCCGGATGCCCAGGAGAAGAGACAACACTACATCTTATATGGACTTGTTTTATCGCCAAGAAAGTATGGACTAAGATATCACCGCTTATGATAAAGATCACAGGACTTAAGAGACTTACATTGGATGCCGTTTTATATGGATGCCTGGAATGCCCCACACAGACTCAAAGAATTATGGCAGGGAAGATGGTCAATTCGGTCAAAGCAGCTCTATGGAAAACCAGAAATATTCTAGTTTTTAAACATGAAGTTTTATCTGTGAAGGACATTTTATCAATTACTCTTAATGAGATGCACCAGTACTTTTTAGTAGACAAGAAAAATTTTCCTGTTTTAGCAAGAAAATGGCTTTTAGCAGAATGGAGCTCCATAATCTGATGCCACCAAGGGCCCTTTTATGTGATTTTTAATTTGTTCTGTATTTTTTAATGTATATTATGTAGACGAATGTTTTAAATGGTATGTTTTAATGTGTTATTTAATATGTTTTAATGTACTATTGATAAGCATTTTTAAAGCGTCTATGTAAATATATGTTGTGCAAATAAAAACACCCCCCCTTGTGAAGGGCTTGTCAACTTAAAAAAAAAAAAATCTGTTCTTATCAGTTTAATATCTGATACGTCCCCTATCTGGGGACCATATATTAAAGGAGATGTCTCGAGGCAGCAGTGAAATATTTTTTTTGCCCAGTCCCCCTTCTTCAGTATACAATACTAAGTACCAATGTAAATGGCTTTTAAAGCCGGTTCCTACTTACAGTTCTGGCGTTTCATGAACTTATAAAAAGTTTCCCAAAGATGGCCGCCGCTTCTTCTCCCTGCGCTTGCTTCAGCCCGACGTGCTCGCTCCCGAGACGCCGGTCACGCTTCGTATTAGCAGGGAGCTGTCCAGTGCTGATCCTTTCCCGCACAAGTAACCCAGGCTTCGTAATAGCAGGGAGCTGTCCAGTGCTGAATTCTCAGCAGAAGGTACTGTAATGCCTCCCTGCAATTCACTTTCCACTGTTTTAGATGAAATAGTTTTTTCACCTAAATATATATGTGTGTGTATATATGCGTGTACACATTTTATATATATATCTATATATATATAGATATATATAGTATACGTGTGTATGAGTATACGCATACGCGTATTCGTGAGTGTATATATACACACACATTATATATATATACCCACACGTGTTTGTATATATGTGTGTGTATATATGTGTGTGTGTGTGTGTATATATGTGTGTGTATGTGTGTGTGTATATATATATATGTGTGTGTATGTGTGTATGTATGCATGTGTGTATGTATGCATGTG
The DNA here is from genome assembly GCF_035609145.1 of Eleutherodactylus coqui. NCBI lineage: Eukaryota > Metazoa > Chordata > Amphibia > Anura > Eleutherodactylidae > Eleutherodactylus > Eleutherodactylus coqui. Next base: position 199,937,040 of record NC_089843.1, on the reverse strand, counting down.
TGTGTATGCATGCATGTGTGTGTATGCATGCATGTGTGTGTGTGTATGTATGTGTGTATGCATGCATGCGCGCGCTTGTGTGTGTGTGTGTATGTGTGTGTGTATGTATGTGTGTATGTATGTGTGTATGTATGTATGTGTGTGTATGTATGTATGTATGTGTGTATGTATGTATGTATGTGTGTGTATGTATGTATGTGTGTGTGTATGCATGTATGTGTGTGTGTGTATGCATGTATGTGTGTGTGTGTATGCATGTATGTGTGTGTGTGTATGCATGTATGTGTGTGTGTGTATGCATGTATGTGTGTGTGTGTATGCATGTATGTGTGTGTGTGTATGCATGTGTGTGTATGCATGTGTGTGTGTGTGTGTATGCGTGTGTGTGTGTGTGTGTGTGTGTGTATGCATGTGTGTGTGTATGCATGTGTGTGTGTGTGTGTGCAGGCCCCGGCGGCAGGCTCCGGGGGCACTGCGGCAGGCTCCGGGGGCATGGCGGCGGCAGGCTCCGGGGGCATGGCGGCGGCAGGCTCGGGGGGCAGCGCGGCGGCAGGCTCGGGGGGCAGCGCGGCGGGGGCACTGCGGCAGGCTCGGGGGGCAGCGCGGCGGCAGGCTCGGGGGGCAGCGCGGCGGGGGCACTGCGGCAGGCTCGGGGGGCAGCGCGGCGACAGGCTCGGGGGGCAGCGCGGCGGCAGGCTCGGGGGGCAGCGCGGCGGCAGGCTCGGGGGGCAGCGCGGCGGCAGGCTCGGGGGGCAGCGCGGCGGCAGCATCGGGCGCACGGCTGCAGGCTCGGGCGCACGGCGGCAGGCTCGGGGGCAGGGCGGCAGGCTCGGGGGGCATGGCGGCGGCAGGCTCGGGGGGCAGCGCGGCGGCAGGCTCGGGGGCAGGGCGGTAGGCTACGGGGCAGGGCGGTAGGCTAACACATCACCCCCGACCCCTCACTTACATGGGCGGCTTCTAGGCAGGGCTTCTCGGCTGGGCGGCTTCTAGGCAGGGCTTCTCGGCTCCGCGCGGCTGGGCTTCTCGGCGCTGGGCGGCTGGGCTTCTCGGCTCCGCTCGGCTGGGCTGGGCTTCTCGGCTGGGCGGCTCTGCACCTTCCTCTAACAGAGGATGGTAGCAGAATGGCCGCTCCAGCGCGCTCCCGAGAGGTTACAGCTCTTCTGCGCATGCGCAGAAGAGCTGTAGCGGCTAACACACTGAAGCGGCTCGTGCTGAGCAGAAGACCGGACTGCGCAAGCGCGTCTAAAAAAGCAAGCCGCCAGCGATTTTAGACGGAACCATGGAGACGAGGACGCTAGCAACGGAGCAGGTAAGTGGAATAACTTCTGTATGGCTCATATTTAATGCACGATGTACATTACAAAGTGCATTAATATGGCCATACGGAAGTGTATAACCCCACTTGGTTTCGCGAGACCACCCCTTTAAATGGATTTTTAGAACAGGGAGCTGGAAAAAGAGCTTGCTCTGTCCACTCCACGCATTGACCTGGTATTGCAGTACCTCCAGGACCGGTGCACCCCCTTTCCTACAACAGTTTCCAAAAGCAGAAAAACAAAACCGACGAGCAAGAGGTGCAGCGCAGCTGTGGCGGCTGCTGCTACCACCGCCCAAGCACTTTGATTGACACTCAGTCCGTCTGCTCGCAACATTGTATCCACTGAGCAGCTGCGTCTGCCAGAGTGTGCACAGCACAGGTACAACTGGAAGCAAAACAACACACACACACCAGTTCATATGGCAGCCGCACTCTATAGTTCGTACCTACCGCTGCGCTAATAGCCAAGTTGGAAACATCGGGCAGGCACAGCGTATCCTGGCAGCCTGCGTCTGTATGCTCCACGTATTCGGGTCATGGGTGTATGTGCAGGGGGCCCGGAGCCCCAGGGGGCCCATAAAGTCTCTCTTCCCCACATTGTAAACCAATGCTATCAATGAAGCTTTATAGTTTGGGGGCCCAGTTCCAGACTTTGTACTGGGGCCCCGCAGCTTCAAGTTACACCTCCGGATCAGGATAATGCTAGGCCATTCCAACCAGCCTGTGTGTGTGACCTGCAGTCGCTGGTAGTCGGAAAGCGGCCGGCCCCGGATGCGCGCTTCAGAGTGGACAGACAGCAGCGGACCCCCAATCACACAGGCCCAAGGCTTGCTATGTAGCACGGAATACCTCATTTGACTGCAGCACTCCACGCGGGCTGAGATATACGCTCCACGTGGGATGGGCAGTATTCGTCCATGAAGATCCAGGCCAACGTTTAGAGATGGAGCAACACTCGGGGAGCAAAGAAGTCCAACGAACGGACGTCTACTTTACAAGGATGTATTGCTTTATTCAATGCATTGTCACAGAAACAGTTCAACCGCTCGATTACAGACCGCAGTCAATACAGTAAAGAAAGAAATGTGTCTGTTTAATGTAAACTTGCATGGAGCTCGTTTGTCAGCCACTGACTGAATGCTGCTGCTGCATGTCTAAAACGTGGTCTGACGTTACATGCACCACCAGGGATAAGGCCTTGCCTATAAGCATTCCCCAGCTGGCAAAAACGGAACCTCCCTGCCTATTCCTCACCATGGAAGAACGGAACCTACCTTTTTTTAAAAAAAAGAAAGCCACAGCAGCAGCCAACTCGATTTTGGTAGGCCGCTGTCTCCCCCTTGTGTGCTGCATAAAAAATGCACTCCACTAAAAATAACAATGATCCACGAAATAGAGCGTATGGAGAGAATGAGGCTTCTAGATGAGCCGTCAGGCTATGATAAATTGTATCACACCTGGGCGATATGGATAGATGCCCGGAGCTCACCCCTATTTACCAAGTGGTTACAGACAGGGACATGTGAGTAACACGTTTAAACCACAATCGTAAAGAGAAACAACAATCCCGGAGCCCGCCCCCCCCCCTCCTTTTTGTTTTATTTTCTCTTTCTCCCGTGTCATAGATACCTACCCTCCCTTACCACTCCCCCCCCCTTACCCTCCCCTCCTTCCCCTGTTTGTAGACCTTATAAAATATCACAGACAAACATGATATAGTTCAACTCGAAATTGATTTATTAAGTTTCATTGTCAAAGTTATTTTTACATTGCTTTGAGATAAGGCAAAAGTTTCCCCCCCCCCCTCCATGAAACCAATAAAACCTATATTGAATAAAATAAAAATGATGCAGTTACCGGTAGTTCCGCAGCTTCTTGGTGGAAATAAAGACCATCTCCCGTCTCCCAGCTGCAGCAGAGACTGACTGAAATGGCTGCCAAGCCCGGTATTAATGCTTCTAAATTGATGACATCACAATGGAGGGACATCAGCCTGCCATACACCTGGCTCATGACATCACAAAGGAGTGACATCGTCAGCCTTCCAAACACCTGGCTCAATTGCATACAGTATGTATGTATGTATGCATGTATGTGAGTCTATCTATCTATCTTTATTAATTATGTAGAATATAGATATGGATTATTTCTAAAATACAGATTTTGTAGATATAGATTAAAGATAGATTTAAGATTGTATGTGTGTGTGTATATGTGTGTATATGTGTGTGTGTGTGTGTGTGTGTGTGTGTGTGTGTGTGTGTGTATGTATGTATGTATGTATGTGTATATATATATATATAATGTATATATGTAAAAAAAATATAAAGTATGTATGTATGTATGTATGTATGTATGTATGGCGGGCGGGCAAAAAAGGCCTGCTGTATGTTTTTAAGTTCTTCGGATGACCATGCCGCTCTAATATTCTCCTTACTAGGGTCTACTAATGCTGGCCCAGGGGAAGGCAATAAAGCCCTATGGGGCCGAAGCCAATTTCCCTTATTTTAGGTAAAAAGTTTCCATCCGTCCCCACTGGAAATGCGGCCGGCCGAAGAGATCCCTCCAACCGACCGACCGACGCACCTTCAGAGACAAACTAGTGCTTGCTTCTAGTGTCATCGCCGGCTTAACCATCCTTTGTAGGGAGCTGACGAGTCCTGCAGCAGCAGCAGGCTCTGCAAGCCTAGGATGCGTGAGCACGGTGCAAGAGGAAGGACTGAGGGTGTGAGGCTGGGCGCGGTTGAGAAGGCGTGGGGCGGGGCTATGGAAAGTTTTACTAGCTCTCCCAGCTGCCTGGGTGCATTGTGGGTGCGCCCAGAGTGCTGGCTGAGCATGTTGCCTCAAGCCTTGGAAGTGGAGTTGGGCGGACCGGGCTACAGGTGAAACCCGTTACGGGTTATCGCTTCTCGGCCTTTTGGCTAAGATCAAGTGTACTTTGTACAGGAAGTCTTAGCCAGAAGGTAACTCGGGTACCCCTCTCCTCTGCCTGGCGGGATCGCCCACTCCGGTGGGCTTCACCCGCCTGCTGCTATTGGGGAGAGGGATTAGTCCCAGGGTAAACGAGTCGCGATCCCCCGGCCTCTTCTGGTCTCCGGGCCAGAGGAGGGCACCCACCTAGTTGGACATCACAAGAGCGGTCTTGTGATAACGACGATTTCTAAAATGGGCGAGGGCCCTCACGACATACCGGCTTACGCGCGGATTAAGAACACGATACGTGTCTCTTTTTTGGACAGTGCGGACACACGTGGCTTGAAGTATGTGGTCGAGGACGTGCTTAAAGGAGCTTTTAACGCGCAGAAACGCGAAATACTAGCGATACAAGATTACCCCAAGCGTCGGATCTATGACGTAACTTTTACCGAAAATGGCATTTTCCGTGACGTAGTGGCAGCGATTCCCGAGAAAAAAGATCCGAGGCTTGAGGGTGTCTTGCTAGTCGAGCACGTCCTTGACATCACTAAACTCGTAGTGATTAAGATGTATTCTCCCTACATTGACGTGAAAGAGGTCGAGGACTTCCTACTACGTTATTTCAAATCTGTCAGATGTATGGGAAAGATAATGAACGAGTTTGGTATTTGGACCTCAAAATGGCGATTCCAGGCCACGTGTGTAAGTGACCCCAGTCGGCCCGGGGGAGTGATCTTACCGCCTGCGCGTTTTAAATTGGGGAAAGTGAATGGCGACCTGTACTTTGCGGGAATGCCTGACTTCTGCAGGATTTGCTCACAATACGGTCACCAAAAAGAAAATTGCACAAGTACATGCAAGAAATGTGGGGGCACAGACCATGAAACGAGTCAATGTAAGAAAGGAAAAGGGTGCTTTTTTTGCGGCGGTGTTGGTCACCTCTACACGTCTTGTCCCCACAGAGCACAGAAAGCGGAGCAGCAAGGGCGGCCCGGACCCGAGGAGCGGCCAGGGCAGCCAGAGAACCGAACAACACCCCCCCAGGGAGAGGAACCTGAGGAGATGGAGGTCTCCAGTGGACCCCCCAAGAAGGACGGTTTGGAGCAGCGGAGCATCAAGCGGAGGGTGAGTGATCGGCGGACAGGCTCTCCCTCCCGGGAAACCGGTGGAGGTAGTAGGGCCAAGGAAGCCGGTCCAGACCCTCCCAAGATGCCCGCTCAAGCGGTGCCTGAGGCGGAGGACCCGGGGGGCACGGCGGCAGCAGCAGCAAACAAAAGGAGGAAAGGCTCGGGCGGAAGGTTATACTCGGAGGTGGTGCAGGGGGGAACTCCGGAGATCCCGGCGGAGCCGGAGGACCCGGAGAAAGTACCCCCTGCGGTGTCATCGCAGAAGGCCCCTCCCCCTCCTCAGCAGGAGGGGGCGGGGGGAGCCACCTCCGAGAGCGGTGGATCAGGAACGAGCCGAGTACCCACCCCGACAGAAGGGGAAGAGATGGAGACGGGAGCTGGCCTGCTAGCCCCCCTGGAGATTCCGGAGGGAATACAGGCAATATGGGATCTCACGCAGATCCCTCTCTCGGGCACCGTAGGGGGTCCACTTAGTGAGGTAGGTTCCTCTCCAGCATCCCCGCTTACGATGGATTCGGATGTGGGGGGGTGCGAGAGTGCCAGCAAGGTCTTTGGTTTGCCCGGAGACTTCTAAGAGAAGACCCTCGTTATCACCTAGTCTCCAATGGCTGCTCTATCGGGACTCACTTTTAATGTCAGAAGCATCGAGAGCCACGTGAGGAGGGTCGCCCTCTTCAGCTATCTGACAATTTTCGCTGCCTCCGTTTTCTTCCTGCAGGAGTGCGGGATCCCGCATAGGGCCCAGTATAAAAAATACCAAGATGACTGGGTACATGGACCGTCGGTCTGGTCCGGCTCTAACGAGACCAGATCGGCGGGGGTCGCCATTCTTTTTAAAGGAAACGTTTTAATTGATACTATTAACGAAATTTTACCAGGCAGAATTTTATTGGTCAAGGCTTTTATTAATGGTATAAAATGGCAGTTTTTAAACTTTTACGGATCAGCAGATAAGAACGAACGTGCAGAAATGTTAGAGATTTTACCCCTTTTTATTAGCGATTCTGATCCTCTTATTTTAGCGGGGGATTTTAATTGCATTTTAAAGGGGGAACGCCGGCTTTCCAGATCAGTAAGTAGAAATTACGACAAGACCTCTGCTATAATAAGCAACGTGATTTTAGACGCCAAACTTACTGACGCTTTTAAAACATGCAACCCCAATGCATCAGAGGAAGCCGGCGTCGCCTGGAGCAACAAGATCTGCAGCTCCAGGATAGATTTTATGTTCTGTTCTTATCAAGTACTGCCTTTTAGATGTGATTCTTTTACTAACGTGTTTTCTGATCACAAGCTTTTATATTTTAAAGTTGATACCGTTTTTAAGAGAAAAGCCGGTAAGAATGCCTGGAAATTTAACGTGTCCCTTTTAGAAGATCCGCAGATTTTATCTGATTTTATCACTTTTTATAGAAACTGCAGGCGAGTGAAAGATCCCAACACTCCCACCAGCCAGTGGTGGGAGAAGATGAAACAAAAATTCAAATCATTTTTTATCAAGGTTGGGATCGCCAAGGCTAAAGCAAAACGCACATTTTATTCTAATCTGAATACTCGCCTGCAGACCCTGTATAAGTTCCGTGAACATGATATAGAGGTGGACCACGAGATCATCGAGGTGAAGAAAGAGATCGCCCGGTGCCTGGAGCAGAGAGGAAAAGAGATCATATTCCGTTCGAAAGTGAAACATCTGGAGGAGAACGAGACCTGCTCCAGGTACTTCTTTAAGAAAATACGAGACAAGCGGACAGTCCTCGATGATCTCGGTGGCACCAAGGACATACAGGGTATTTTAAAGAAAGTGTATGAGTTTTATGCGGATCTTTTTAATACAAAAACTGTTGACAGTGATTTTATGAACGACTCGTTGAAGGAGATCACTGACGTTTTAGATCCTGGTTCTTGTGAGATTTTACTAAGGGACATCACAGAACAGGAGATTTTAGACACTATTAAAAGTTTTAAACCAGGTAAGGTGCCTGGGCCCGATGGTATACCCATAGAGTTTTATGTCACCTTTTTTGGTATTTTTAAGGATGACCTTTTCTCCCTTTTTACTGAGGTTTTTATGTCGAAAGCCCTCCCGGGGTCCTGGAAGAAGGGTGACGTGTCTCTTTTATACAAGAAAGGAGACAAAACTGATATCAAAAACTGGAGACCGATCACCCTTCTGAACAGTGACTACAAGATAATGGCCAAAATATGCGCAAATAGACTCAAGACCGTAATAAGCAAAGTTGTACACCCCAACCAGGTCTGTGGGGTGCCCGGGAGGAGCATATGGGAGAATCTTAACCTCTTAAAAGATTGTATTAGTGACACAAAGTCCAGGAACGGGAAAATGGCGGTTTTAACTATCGACTTTGAAAAAGCCTTTGACCGCGTGTCACATTTTTATCTTTTTAAGGTTTTAGAGAGAATGGGTATACCGGAAGGTTTTTTATTGTCTTTAAAAGCGTTTTACAACAACTGCACGAGTAGAATTTTAGTCAATGGTTTTAGGACACAGGAAGTGCTTTTAAACTCCGGGGTGAAGCAGGGGTGTCCCTTGTCCCCACTACTTTTTATATGCGCATTAGAGCCTCTTTTATGCACCATACGGCGGGACAAGCAGATCCGTGGGATCCCCCTGCCCGGCGGGCGGGGGATCGAGGCCAAAGTAGTGGGGTACATGGACGATGTGACAATTCTTGGAAGGGACACCCTGTCGATCCAGAGAGCAACCAGACAAATAGAGTTTTATTGCTGCGCCTCGGGTTTTAAGGTAAATTTTAACAAAAGCAGTATTTTAAATATCGGGGACCTGCCATTGTCAGATGTCCCCATTCCTGTGTCCGACTCGGTGCAGATTTTAGGTGTCTCCTTCAACGAGGACAACAGAGGTCTTAACAGCTGGGACTTGGTGGCACAAAAGATAAACAAGAAAATATGTATGTGGAATATGAGAAGGTTGACCATGCAGGGGAGGGTTTTAATCATAAAAATGGTGATTTTACCGATTTTATTGTATTTAAGCCTAGTGTTCCCCCCTCCTGGTAGAGTTTTTAACAAAATCGTAAAAGCTGTTTTTACCTTCTTCTGGAGCTCCAAAATGGAAAAACTAAAAAGAGAAATAGTAATGAAGCCAAAAATAATGGGCGGTAAAGACTTCCCCGATATAAAAGCCTTTTTATACATAAAGTATTTTAGCATGTGCCTAGGCGCACTTTTTAAAAACCACGCATGGTCTTACTTTTTACGCTACAACACAGGTTATTTTATGAGGCGGAACGGATGGTTCAAAACGGTTTTAAACTCCCCTTATTCTTTTAATCTGTCCAAAGACTATGCGATTTTAGAGAAAATTGTGGTTTTATACGATTTTACTGGAAAAAGTGCACAGGTTTTAATAAATTCTAAACTAATGATAAAGAGTTTTAAGGAAAGTGGTTTTTATGTTCAAGTTAGTCATTTTAATGAGAGCAAAACAAAAGAAACGTGGAGAATGGTCAATAATCATATTTTTAACCCACAGAAGGATCTGGCCTGGAGCTGCATACACGACTGTCTTCCATGCCGGGCATTCCAGCATCGTAGAGGACTGACCAACACCGCCGCATGCCCAAGACCCGGATGTACAAAAGAAGAGTCAACGCAGCACCTGATATGGACTTGCTTTTTAACAAAGAGGATATGGACTCAGTTTTTACCGTTGCTTAAGAAAATAACAAGACTAAAAAAACTAACACTGGAAGGAATACTATATGGATGTCTGGAATGCCCCACACGGACTGAGAGAATTATGGCATGGAAGATGGTCAACTCGGTGAAGGCAGCTCTGTGGAAATCCAGAAATATTTTAGTTTTTAAGCACGAGGTTTTATCGGTTAAAGATATTTTATCCATTGCTCTTAACGAATTATATGAATATTATATTGTAGACAGGAAAAACTTTCCTATTTTATCGAGAAAATGGCTGATCGGGGAATGGAGCTCCATCATATAGTGCCACCAAGCGCCCTTTTTATGTGATTTTAATGTGGATTTTTAACAACATGTAAATATATGTAGACAAGTTTTAAAATGTTTTATATGGTATGTTTTAATATGTTGTACAATGTGTTTTAATGTACTATATGAGCATTTTTACTATGTCTGGAAATTTGTTGTTAAAATAAAAATACCCTTCGGGGTTTGTCAACTTAAAAAAAAAAAAAATCTGTTCTTATCAGTTTAATATCTGATACGTCCCCTATCTGGGGACCATATATTAAATGGATTTTTAGAACAGGGAGCTGGAAAAAGAGCTTGCTCTGTCCACTCCACGCATTGACCTGGTATTGCAGTACCTCCAGGACCGGTGCACCCCCTTTCCTACAACAGTTTCCAAAGGCAGAAAAACAAAACCGACGAGCAAGAGGTGCAGCGCAGCTGTGGCGGCTGCTGCTACCACCACCCAAGCACTTTGATTGACACTCAGCCCGTCTGCTCACAACATTGTATCCACTGAGCAGCTGCGTCTGCCAGAGTGTGCACAGCACAGGTACAACTGGAAGCAAAACCACACAGACACACACACACACACACACCAGTTCATATGGCAGCCGCACTCTATAGTTCGTACCTACCGCTGCGCTAATAGCCAAGTTGGAAACATCGGGCAGGCACAGCGTATCCTGGCAGCCTGCGTCTGTATGCTCCACGTATTCGGGTCATGGGTGTATGTGCAGGGGGCCCGGAGCCCCAGGGGGCCCATAAAGTCTCTCTTCCCCACATTGTAAACCAATGCTATCAATGAAGCTTTATAGTTTGGGGGCCCAGTTCCAGACTTTGTACTGGGGCCCCGCAGCTTCAAGTTACACCTCCGGATCAGGATAATGCTAGGCCATTCCAACCAGCCTGTGTGTGTGACCTGCAGTCGCTGGTAGTCGAAAAGCGGCCGGCCCCGGATGCGCGCTTCAGAGTGGACAGACAGCAGCGGACCCCCAATCACACAGGCCCAAGGCTTGCTATGTAGCACGGAATACCTCATTGGACTGCAGCACTCCACGCGGGCTGAGATATACGCTCCACGTGGGATGGGCAGTATTCGTCCATGAAGATCCAGGCCAACGTTTAGAGATGGAGCAACACCCGGGGAGCAAAGAACTCCAACGAACGGACGTCTACTTTACAAGGATGTATTGCTTTATTCAATGCATTGTCACAGAAACAGTTCAACCGCTCGATTACAGACCGCAGTCAATACAGTAAAGAAAGAAATGTGTCTGTTTAATGTAAACTTGCATGGAGCTCGTTTGTCAGCCACTGACTGAATGCTGCTGCTGCATGTCTAAAACGTGGTCTGACGTTACATGCACCACCAGGGATAAGGCCTTGCCTATAAGCATTCCCCAGCTGGCAAAAACGGAACCTCCCTGCCTATTCCTCACCATGGAAGAACGGAACCTACCTTTTTTTAAAAAAAAGAAAGCCACAGCAGCAGCCAACTAGATTTTGGTAGGCCGCTGTCTCCCCCTTGTGTGCTGCATAAAAAATGCACTCCACTAAAAATAACAATGATCCACGAAATAGAGCGTATGGAGAGAATGAGGCTTCTAGATGAGCCGTCAGGCTATGATAAATTGTATCACACCTGGGCGATATGGATAGATGCCCGGAGCTCACCCCTATTTACCAAGTGGTTACAGACAGGGACATGTGAGTAACACGTTTAAACCACAATCGTAAAGAGAAACAACAATTCCGGAGCCCGCCCCCCCCCCCTCCTTTTTGTTTTATTTTCTCTTTCTCCCGTGTCATAGATACCTACCCTCCCTTACCACTCCCCCCCCCCTTACCCTCCCCTCATTCCCCTGTTTGTAGACCTTATAAAATATCACAGACAAACATGATATAGTTCAACTCGAAATTTATTTATTAAGTTTCATTGTCAAAGTTTTTTTTCCATTGCTTTGAGATAATGCAAAAGTTTCCCCCCCTCCATGAAACCAATAAAACCTATATTGAATAAAATAAAAATGATGCAGTTACCGGTAGTTCTGCAGCTTCTTGGTGGAAATAAAGACCATCTCCCGTCTCCCAGCTGCAGCAGAGACTGACTAAAATGGCTGCCAAGCCCGGTATTAATGCTTCTAAATTGATGACATCACAATGGAGGGACATCAGCCTGCCATACACCTGGCTCATGACATCACAAAGGAGTGACATCGTCAGCCTTCCAAACACCTGGCTCAATTGCATACAGTATGTATGTATGTATGCATGTATGTGAGTGAGTCTATCTATCTATCTTTATTAATTATGTAGAATATAGATATGGATTATTTCTAAATTACAGATTTTGTAGATATAGATTAAAGATAGATTTAAGATTGTATGTGTGTGTGTATATGTGTGTATATGTGTGTGTGTGTGTGTGTGTGTGTGTGTGTGTGTGTGTGTGTGTGTATGTATGTATGTATGTATGTATATATATATATAATGTATATATGTAAAAAAAATATAAAATATGTATGTATGTATGTATGTATGTATGTATGGCGGGCGTGCAAAAAAGGCCTGCTGTATGTTTTTAAGTTCTTCGGATGACCATGCCGCTCTAATATTCTCCTTACTAGGGTCTACTAATGCTGGCCCAGGGGAAGGCAATAAAGCCCTATGGGGCCGAAGCCAATTTCCCTTATTTTAGGTAAAAAGTTTCCATCCGTCCCCACTGGAAATGCGGCCGGCCGAAGAGATCCCTCCAACCGACCGACCGACGCACCTTCAGAGACAAACTAGTGCTTGCTTCTAGTGTCATCGCCGGCTTAACCATCCTTTGTAGGGAGCTGACGAGTCCTGCAGCAGCAGCAGGCTCTGCAAGCCTAGGATGCGTGAGCACGGTGCAAGAGGAAGGACTGAGGGTGTGAGGCTGGGCGCGGTTGAGAAGGCGTGGGGCGGGGCTATGGAAAGTTTTACTAGCTCTCCCAGCTGCCTGGGTGCATTGTGGGTGCGCCCAGAGTGCTGGCTGAGCGTGTTGCCTCAAGCCTTGGAAGTGGAGTTGGGCGGACCGGGCTACAGGTGAAACCCGTTACGGGTTATCACTTCTCGGCCTTTTGGCTAAGATCAAGTGTACCTGGTACAGGCGGTCTTAGTCAGAAGGTAACTCGGGTACCCCTCTCCTCTGCCTGGCGGGATCGCCCACTCCGGTGGGCTTCACCCGCCTGCTGCTATCGGGGAGAGGGATTAGTCCCAGGGTAAACGAGTCGCGATCCCCCTGCCTCTTCTGGTCTCCGGGCCAGAGGAGGGCGCTACTTTTGTTGTGTCACAAAAGCGGTTTTGTGACTTTTCCATTCTACAAACATGGGCGAAAGCCCACAAGAAATACCGGCATATGCGCGGATTAAGAACACAGTACGTGTCTCTTTTACAAATAATGCGGATACACGTGGCCTGAGGTATGTGGTTGAGGACGTGCTACAAGGAGCATTTAATGTGCAAAAGAGAGAGATTCTAGCGATCCAAGACTACCCCAAGCGACGGATCTATGACGTTACCCTAACAGAAACTGGCATATTTCGAGATCTGGTGGCGGCCATCCCAGAGAAGAAAGATCCGAAGCTTGAGGGGGTCTTGCTGGTCGAGCACGTCCTCGACATAACTAAACTCGTCGTGATTAAGATGTATTCTCCTTACATTGACGTGAAAGAGGTTGAGGCTTTCCTATCACGATATTTTAAATCCGTCAGATGTATGGGAAAAATTATGAACGAGTTTGGTATCTGGACCTCAAAGTGGCGTTTCCAGGCCACGTGTATAAGTGACCCCAGTTGGCCGGGGGGAGTGATCTTGCGGCCCGCGCGTTTTAAATTGGGCAAAGTGAATGGCGACCTGTACTTTGCGGGAATGCCCGACTTCTGCAGGGTTTGTTCAACATACGGTCACCAAAAAGAAAACTGTGCGAGTACTTGCAAGAAATGTGGGGGCACTGATCACGAGACAAGCGAGTGCAAAAAAGGCAAAGGTTGTTATTTCTGCGGCAGTGTTGGTCACCTCTACACGTTTTGCCCCCACAGAGCACAGAAGACGGAGCAGCAAGGGCGACCCGGACCGAAGGAGCAGCCAGGGCAGCCAGATGACCGAAATGCACCCCCCCAGGGAGAGGAACCTGAGGAGATGGAGGTCTCCAGTAGACCCCCCCAGACCGGTAAGGAGCAGCGGAGCATAAAGAGGAGGGTGAGTGACCGGCGGACAGGCTCTCCCTCCCGGGAAACCGGTGGAGGTGGTAGAGCCGGGGAAGCCGGTCCAGGCCCTCCCAAGATGCCCGCTCAAGCGGTGCCTGAGGTGGAGGACCCAGGGGGCACGGCGGCAGCAACACAAAAAAGGCGGAAAGGCTCAGGAGGCAGGCTCTATTCGGAGGTGGTGCAGGGGGGAACCCCGGAGATCCCGACGAAGTCGGAGGACCCGGGGAAAGTACCCCCTGCGGAGTCATCGCAGAAGGCCCCTCCCCCTCCCTGCCAGGAGGGGGCGCGGGGTGCCACCTCCGAGAGCACAGAGACATATGAGAGCCGAGTACCCACCCCAGCGGAGGGGACTGATGCAAGCACGGGAGCTGGCCCGCTAGCCCCCTTGGAGTTCCCAGTAGGAATCGAGTCAGTGTGGGACTTTACACAAATCCCTCTCTCGGGCACCGTAGGGGGTCCACTAAGCGAGGTAGGTTCCTCTCCAGCATCGACATTCACGATGGACTCGGATGCGGGGGGGTGTGAGAGTGTCAGCGAGGTCTTTGGCTTGCCCGGGGACTTCTGAGCAGAGACCCACACATTTCCTAGTCCCCCATGGCTGCTCTATCGGGACTCACGTTTAACGTCAGAAGTATCGAGAGCCACGTGAGGAGGGTCGCCCTCTTCAACTACCTGACGATTTTCGCTGCCTCCGTCTTTTTCCTGCAGGAGTGCGGGATCCCGCATAGAGCCCAGTACAAAAAATACCAAGAGGACTGGGTACATGGACCGTCGGTCTGGTCCGGCTCTAACGAGACCAGATCGGCGGGGGTCGCCATTCTTTTTAAAGGAAACGTTTTAATTGACGTTATTAACGAAATTTTACCAGGCAGAATTTTATTGGTCAAAGCTTTTATTAACGGAGTAAAGTGGCAGTTTTTAAATTTTTATGGTGCAACAGATAAGAACACCCGAGCAGAAATGTTAGAGATTGTACCCCTTTTTTTAAACGATTCAGATCCTCTGATTTTAGCAGGAGATTTTAATTGTATTTTAAAGGGGGAATGCCGGCTTTCAAGCTCAGTGAGCAGAAATTATGACAAAACCTCAGCCTTGCTAAAAAACATCATCTCAGACGCCAAGCTCACTGATGCTCACAAAAAATGCAACCCCAACGCATCAGAGGAAGCCGGCGTTACCTGGAGCAACAGACTGTGCAGCTCCAGGATCGATTTTATGTTCTGCTCTTACCAAGTACTGCCTTTTAGATGTGACCTTTTTACCAATGTTTTCTCGGATCACAAGCTTTTATATTTTAAAGTTGATTCAGTTTTAAAGAGAAAATCCGGTAAGAATGCCTGGAAGTTTAACGTGTCCCTTTTAGAAGATCCGCAGGTTTTATCTGATTTTATCACTTTTTATAAAGACTGCAGGCGAGTAAAAGATCCCAACACTCCCACCAGCCAGTGGTGGGAGAAGATGAAACTGAAAATAAAAACATTTTTTATTAAGGTTGGGATCGCTAAAGCTAAAGCAAAACGTACATTTTATTCTAATCTGAATACTCGCCTGCAGACCCTGTATAAGTTCAGAGAACATGACATAGAGGTGGACCACGAGATCATCGAGGTGAAGAAAGAGATCGCCCGGTGCCTGGAGCAGAGGGGAAAAGAAATTATATTCCGTTCGAAAGTGCAACACCTGGAGGAGAACGAGACCTGCTCCAGGTACTTCTTCAAGAAGATAAGAGACAAGCGGACAGTCCTCGATGATCTCGGTGGCACCAAGGACATACAGGGTATTTTAAAGAAAGTGTATGGTTTTTATGCGGATCTTTTTAATACTAAACCTGTTGACATTGATTTTATGAATGACTCGTTGAAGGAGATTACCGACGTTTTAGATCCTGGTTCTCGTGAGATTTGACTAAGGGACATCACAGAACAGGAGATTTTAGACACTATTAAAAGTTTTAAACCAGGTAAGGTGCCTGGGCCCGATGGTATACCCATAGAGTTTTATGTCACCTTTTTTGGTATTTTTAAAGATGACCTTTTCTCCCTTTTTACTGAGGTTTTTATGTCTAAAGCCCTCCCGGGGTCCTGGAAGAAGGGTGACGTGTCTCTTTTATACAAGAAAGGAGACAAGACGGACATCAAGAACTGGAGACCGATCACCCTTCTCAACAGCGACTACAAGATAATGGCAAAAATATGTGCAAACCGCCTCAAGACCGTAATAAGCAAAGTTGTACACCCCAACCAGGTCTGTGGGGTGCCCGGGAGGGCAATATGGGAGAATCTTAACCTGATCAAAGATTGTATTAGTGACACAAAATCAAGAAGCGGAAAAATGGCAATTTTAACTATCGACTTTGAAAAAGCCTTTGACCGCGTGTCACATTTTTATCTTTTTAAGGTTTTAGAGAGAATGGGTATACCGGAAGGTTTTTATTGTCTTTAAAAGCATTTTACAACAACTGCACGAGTAGAATTTTAGTCAACGGTTTTAGGACACAGGAAGTGCTTTTAAACTCCGGGGTGAAGCAGGGGTGTCCCTTGTCCCCACTACTTTTTATATGCGCATTAGAGCCTCTTTTATGCACCATACGGCGGGACAAGCAGATCCGTGGGATCCCCCTGCCCGGCGGCGGGGGGATCGAGGCTAAAGTAGTGGGGTACATGGACGATGTGGCAATCCTCGGAAGGGACACCCTGTCGATCCAGAAGGCTATTAGACAAATTGAGTTTTATTGCTGCGCCTCGGGTTTTAAAGTCAATTTTAACAAAAGTAGTGTTTTAAACATCGGGGACCTGCCATTGTCAGATGTCCCCATTCCTGTGTCCGACTCAGTGCAGATTTTAGGAGTCTCCTTCAACGAGGATAACAGAGGTCTTAACAGCTGGGACTTGGTGGCACAAAAGATAAACAAGAAAATCTGTATGTGGAGCATGCGGCAGCTGACCATGGAGGGGAAGGTTTTAATCACCAAATCTGTGATTTTACCGATTTTATTGTACCTGAGTTTAGTGTTTCCCCCTCCTGGCAGAGTTTTTAATAAAATTGTTAAAGCATGCTTCACATTTTTATGGAGCTCCAAGATGGAGAAACTAAGCAGGGAAATCGTGATGAAGCCGAAGGAGATGGGAGGAAAAGATTTCCCTGATTTTAAAGCCTTTTTATATACAAAGTATTTTAGTTTGTGTATTGGTGCTCTTTTTAAAAACCACTATTGGTCCTATTTTATCCGGTATAACACAGGCTATTTTATGAGGAGGAACAATTGGTTCAAGACGGTTTTAAATTCCCCTTACTCTTTTAATCTGCCCGGAGAATACAAGATTTTAGAGAAAATAGCGATTTTATATGATTTTACTGGCAAAAGCCCACAAGTTTTAATGAATAGTAAAGTCATTTTAAAGGATATTAAGAAAAGTGGTTTTTATGTTCAAGTAAGTAATTTTAACGAAAGACAAAGCAAAGAAACTTGGACAATGGTTAATTATTATATTTTTAATTCACAGAAAGATCTGGCCTGGAGCTGCGTCCATGACTGTCTTCCATGCCGGGCATTCCAGCATCGTAGAGGTTTGACCAGCACTGCCGCATGCCCAAGACCCGGATGTGCAGGAGAAGAGACGACGACCCACCTGATGTGGACCTGCTACATAACAAAGAGAGTATGGACTAAGATGTTGCCGCTACTGATTAAGATAACAGGACTCAAGAGACTAACATTAGATGCCGTCCTGTATGGATGCTTGGAATGCCCCACACGGACTCAGAAAATTATGGCATGGAAGATGGTCAATTCGGTCAAAGCAGCTCTATGGAAATCCAGAAACATTTTAGTTTTTAAACATGAAATTTTAACTGTGAAGGACATTTTAGCCATTACTCTTAATGAGATGCACCAGTACTTTTTAGTGGATAAGAAAAATTTCCCGATTTTAGCGAGAAAATGGCTTTTATCAGAATGGAGCTCCATAATATGATGCCACCAAAGGCCGTTTTATGTGATATTATCTTGTTCTGTATTTTTAACATGTATTTTATGTAGACGAATGTTTTAAATGGTATGTTTTAATGTGTTGTTTAATATGTTTTAATGTACTGTTTTTAATAATTGACAAAACGTCTATGTAAATATGTGTTGGACAAATAAAAACGCCCCCCATATGGAGGGCTTGTCAACTTAAAAAAAAAATCTGTTCTTATCAGTTTAATATCTGATACGTCCCCTATCTGGGGACCATATATTAAATGGATTTTTAGAACAGGGAGCTGGAAAAAGAGCTTGCTCTGTCCACTCCACGCATTGACCTGGTATTGCAGTACCTCCAGGACCGGTGCACCCCCTTTCCTACAGCAGTTTCCAAAAGCAGAAAAACAAAACCGACGAGCAAGAGGTGCAGCGCAGCTGTGGCGGCGGCTGCTGCTACCACCCAAGCACTTTGATTGACACTCAGCCCGTCTGCTCGCAGCATTGTATCCACTGAGCAGCTGCGTCTGCCAGAGTGTGCACAGCACAGGTACAACTGGAAGCAAAACAACACACACACACACACCAGTTCATATGGCAGCCGCACTCTATAGTTCGTACCTACCGCTGCGCTAATAGCCAAGTTGGAAACATCGGGCAGGCACAGCGTATCCTGGCAGCCTGCGTCTGTATGCTCCACGTATTCGGGTCATGGGTGTATGTGCAGGGGGCCCGGAGCCCCAGGGGGCCCATAAAGTCTCTCTTCCCCACATTGTAAACCAATGCTATCAATGAAGCTTTATAGTTTGGGGGCCCAGTTCCAGACTTTGTACTGGGGCCCCGCAGCTTCAAGTTACACCTCCAGATCAGGATAATGCTAGGCCATTCCAACCACCCTGTGTGTGTGACCTGCAGTCGCTGGTAGTCGAAAAGCGGCCGGCCCCGGATGCGCGCTTCAGAGTGGACAGACAGCAGCGGACCTCCAATCACACAGGCCCAAGGCTTGCTATGTAGCACGGAATACCTCATTTGACTGCAGCACTCCACGCGGGCTGAGATATACGCTCCACGTGGGATGGGCAGTATTCGTCCATGAAGATCCAGGCCAACGTTTAGAGATGGAGCAACACTCGGGGAGCAAAGAACTCCAACGAACGGACGTCTACTTTACAAGGATGTATTGCTTTATTCAATGCATTGTCACAGAAACAGTTCAACCGCTCGATTACAGACCGCAGTCAATACAGTAAAGAAAGAAATGTGTCTGTTTAATGTAAACTTGCATGGAGCTCGTTTGTCAGCCACTGACTGAATGCTGCTGCTGCATGTCTAAAACGTGGTCTGACGTTACATGCACCACCAGGGATAAGGCCTTGCCTATAAGCATTCCCCAGCTGGCAAAAACGGAACCTCCCTGCCTATTCCTCACCATGGAAGAACGGAACCTACCTTTTTTTAAAAAAAAGAAAGCCACAGCAGCAGCCAACTCGATTTTGGTAGGCCGCTGTCTCCCCCTTGTGTGCTGCATAAAAAATGCACTCCACTAAAAATAACAATGATCCACGAAATAGAGCGTATGGAGAGAATGAGGCTTCTAGATGAGCCGTCAGGCTATGATAAATTGTATCACACCTGGGCGATATGGATAGATGCCCGGAGCTCACCCCTATTTACCAAGTGGTTACAGACAGGGACATGTGAGTAACACGTTTAAACCACAATCGTAAAGAGAAACAACAATTCCGGAGCCCGCCCCCCCCCCCTCCTTTTTGTTTTATTTTCTCTTTCTCCCGTGTCATAGATACCTACCCTCCCTTACCACTCCCCCCCCCTTACCCTCCCCTCATTCCCCTGTTTGTAGACCTTATAAAATATCACAGACAAACATGATATAGTTCAACTCGAAATTGATTTATTAAGTTTCATTGTCAAAGTTATTTTTACATTGCTTTGAGATAAGGCAAAAGTTTCCCCCCCCCCCCCTCCATGAAACCAATAAAACCTATATTGAATAAAATAAAAATGATGCAGTTACCGGTAGTTCCGCAGCTTCTTGGTGGAAATAAAGACCATCTCCCGTCTCCCAGCTGCAGCAGAGACTGACTGAAATGGCTGCCAAGCCCGGTATTAATGCTTCTAAATTGATGACATCACAATGGAGGGACATCAGCCTGCCATACACCTGGCTCATGACATCACAAAGGAGTGACATCGTCAGCCTTCCAAACACCTGGCTCAATTGCATACAGTATGTATGTATGTATGCATGTATGTGAGTGAGTCTATCTATCTATCTTTATTAATTATGTAGAATATAGATATGGATTATTTCTAAATTACAGATTTTGTAGATATAGATTAAAGATAGATTTAAGATTGTATGTGTGTGTGTATATGTGTGTATATGTGTGTGTGTATGTATGTATGTATGTATGTATGTATATATATATATATAATGTATATATGTAAAAAAAATATAAAGTATGTATGTATGGCGGGCGGGCAAAAAAGGCCTGCTGTATGTTTTTAAGTTCTTCGGATGACCATGCCGCTCTAATATTCTCCTTACTAGGGTCTACTAATGCTGGCCCAGGGGAAGGCAATAAAGCCCTATGGGGCCGAAGCCAATTTCCCTTATTTTAGGTAAAAAGTTTCCATCCGTCCCCACTGGAAATGCGGCCGGCCGAAGAGATCCCTCCAACCGACCGACCGACGCACCTTCAGAGACAAACTAGTGCTTGCTTCTAGTGTCATCGCCGGCTTAACCATCCTTTGTAGGGAGCTGACGAGTCCTGCAGCAGCAGCAGGCTCTGCAAGCCTAGGATGCGTGAGCACGGTGCAAGAGGAAGGACTGAGGGTGTGAGGCTGGGCGCGGTTGAGAAGGCGTGGGGCGGGGCTATGGAAAGTTTTACTAGCTCTCCCAGCTGCCTGGGTGCATTGTGGGTGCGCCCAGAGTGCTGGCTGAGCATGTTGCCTCAAGCCTTGGAAGTGGAGTTGGGCGGACCGGGCTACAGGTGAAACCCGTTACGGGTTATCGCTTCTCGGCCTTTTGGCTAAGATCAAGTGTACTTTGTACAGGAAGTCTTAGCCAGAAGGTAACTCGGGTACCCCTCTCCTTTGCCTGGCGGGATCGCCCACCTCGGTGGGCTTCACCCGCCTGCTGCCATTAGGGAGAGGGATTAGTCCCAGGGTAAACGAGTCGCGATCCCCCTGCCTCTTCTGGTCTCCGGGCCAGAGGAGGGCGCTTAGTTTGTTGGTTGTCACAGAAGCGGTTTTTGTGACCACAACACATTCTAAAAATGGGCGAAAGCCCAGGCGATATACCGGCTTATGCGCGGATCAAGAACACGATACGTGTCTCTTTTTTGGATAGTGCGGACACACGTGGCCTGAGGTATGTGGTCGAGGACGTGCTTAGAGGCGTTTTTAACGTGCAAAAACGAGAAATACTGGCTATACAAGACTACCCAAAGCGTAGGATCTATGACGTGACGTTTACAGAAAATGGCATTTTCCGTGACCTAGTGGCTGCTATACCGGAGAAAAAAGATCCGAAGCTGGAGGGAGTCTTGTTAGTCGAGCACGTCCTTGACATAACCAAACTCGTGGTGATTAAGATGTATTCTCCTTACACTGACGTGAAAGAGGTCGAGGACTTTCTGCTACGTTATTTTAAATCCGTCAGATGTATGGGAAAGATTATGAACGAGTTTGGTATTTGGACCTCGAAGTGGCGTTTCCAGGCCACGTGTGTAAGTGACCCCAGTTGGCCAGGGGGAGTGATCGTACCGCACGCGCGTTTTAAATTGGGCAAAGTGAATGGCGACCTGTACTTTGCGGGAATGCCCGACTTCTGCAGGGTTTGTTCAACATACGGTCACCAAAAAGATTCCTGTGCGAGTACTTGTAAGAAATGTGGGGGCACTGATCATGAGACAAGCGAGTGTAAAAAAGGCAAAGGTTGTTATTTCTGCGGCAGTGTTGGTCACCTCTACACGTTTTGCCCCCACAGAGCACAGAAGACGGAGCAGCAAGGGCGACCCAAAACCGAAGAGCGGCCAGGGCAGCCAGAGAACCAGAAAGCACCCCCCCAGGGAGAGGAACCTGAAGAGATGGAGGTCTCGGGTGGACCCCCCCAGAGCGGTAAAGAGCAGCGGAGCATCAAGAGGAGGGTGAGTGATCGGCGGACTGGCTCTCCCTCCCGGGAAACTGGTAGAGGTAGAAGAGCCGGGGAAGCCGGTCCAGGCCCTCCCACGATGCCCGCTCAAACGGTGCCTGAGGCGGAGGACCCTGGGGGCACGGCCGCAGTTTTAAAAAGGAGGAAAGGCTCAGGTGGTAGGCTATACTCGGAGGTGGTGCAGGGGGGAACACCGGAGATTCCGACGAGCGCGGAGGACCCGGGGAAAGTACCCCCTGCGGCGTCATCCCAGAGGGCCCCTCCCCCTCCCGGCCAGGAGGGGGCGCGGGAAGCCACCTCCGAGGAGGCAGAGACAGGAACGAGCCGAGTACCCACCCCGACAGAGGGGACAGAAACGGACAAGGGAGCTGACCAGCTAGCCCCCATGGAGATTCCGAGCGAGATAGAGTCAATATGGGATCTTACACAGATCCCTCTTTCGGGCACCGTTGGGGGTCCACTAAGTGAGGTAGGTTCCTCTCCAGCATCGCCGTTCACGATAGATTTGGATGCGGGGGGGTGTGAGAGTGTCAGCGAGGTCTTTGGCTTGCCCGGAGACTTCTAAGAAGACCCACATATTTCCTAGTCTCCAATGGCTGCTCTATCGGGACTCACGTTTAATGTCAGAAGTATCGAGAGCCACGTGAGGAGGGTCGCCCTCTTCAACTATCTGACTATTTTTGCTGCCTCCGTCTTTTTCCTGCAGGAGTGCGGCATCCCGCATAGAGCCCAGTACAAAAAATACCAAGATGACTGGGTACATGGACCGTCGGTCTGGTCCGGCTCTAACGAGACCAGGTCGGCGGGGGTCGCCATTCTTTTTAAGGGGAACGTTTTAATTGATGCTATTAATGAAATTTTACCAGGCAGAGTTTTATTGGTCAAAGCTTTTATCAATGGTATTAAATGGCAGTTTTTAAATTTTTATGGATCAGCAAATAAGACAGAGCGAGCAGAGATGCTAGAGATTTTACCCCTTTTTATTAATGATTCTGACCCCCTTATTTTAGCGGGGGATTTTAATTGTATTTTAAAGGGGGAACGCCGGCTTTCTAGCTCAGTGAGCAGAAATTATGATAAGACCTCATCTATGTTAAAAAATCTGATTTTAGACGCCAAGCTCACTGATGCTTTCAAGAAATGCAATCCCAACGCATCAGAGGAAGCCGGCGTCACCTGGAGCAATAAGATCTGCAGCTCCAGGATAGATTTTATGTTCTGTTCTTATCAAGTACTGCCTTTTAGATGTGATTCTTTTACCAATGTTTTCTCTGACCATAAGCTTTTATATTTTAAAGTTGATACCGTTTTAAAGAGGAAATCCGGTAAAAATGCCTGGAAGTTTAACGTGTCCCTTTTAGAAGATCCGCAGGTTTTATCCGATTTTATCACTTTTTATAAAGATTGCAGGCGAGTGAAGGATCCCAACACTCCCACCAGCCAGTGGTGGGAGAAGATGAAGCTAAAAATCAAAACATTCTTCATCAAAGTTGGGATCACCAAAGCCAAAGAAAAACGCACATTTTATTCTAACCTGAATACTCGCCTGCAGACCCTGTATAAGTTCCGTGAACATGATATAGAGGTGGACCACGAGATCATCGAGGTGAAGAAAGAGATCGCCCGGTGCCTGGAGCAGAGGGGAAAAGAAATTATATTCCGCTCCAAAGTGCAACATCTGGAGGAAAATGAAACCTGCTCCAGGTACTTCTTCAAGAAGATAAGAGACAAGCGCACAGTCCTCGATGATCTCGGTGGCACCAAGGACATACAGGGTATTTTAAAGAAAGTGTATGAGTTTTATGCGGATCTTTTTAATACTAAACCTGTTGACATTGATTTTATGAATGACTCGTTGAAGGAGATCACTGACGTTTTAGATCCTGGTTCTCGTGAGATTTTATCAAGGGACATCACAGAACAGGAGATTTTAGAGACTATTAAGAGTTTTAAACCAGGTAAGGTGCCTGGTCCTGATGGTATACCCATAGAGTTTTATGTCACCTTTTTTGGTATTTTAAAGGATGACCTCTTCTCCCTTTTAACAGAAGTTTTTATGTCGAAAGCCCTCCCGGGGTCCTGGAAGAAGGGTGACGTGTCTCTTTTATACAAGAAAGGAGACAAGACGGACATCAAGAACTGGAGACCGATCACCCTTCTGAACAGCGACTACAAAATAATGGCAAAAATATGTGCAAATCGTTTAAAGACCGTAGTAAGCAAAATTGTACACCCCAACCAGGTCTGTGGGGTGCCCGGGAGGGCAATATGGGAGAATCTTAACCTCATAAAAGACTGCATAAGTGACACCAAGTCAAGGAAAGGTCAAATGGCTATTTTAACAATAGACTTCGAGAAAGCCTTTGACCGGGTGTCACATTTTTATCTTTTTAAGGTTTTAGAGAGAATGGGTATACCGGAAGGTTTTTTATTGTCTCTTAAAGCGTTTTACAATAATTGCACAAGCAGAATTTTAGTCAATGGTTTTAGGACACAGGAAGTGCTTTTAAATTCCGGGGTGAAGCAGGGGTGTCCCTTGTCCCCACTACTTTTTATCTGCGCCCTAGAGCCTCTTTTATGTACAATCCGACGGGACAAGCTGATCCGAGGGATCCCCCTGCCCGGCGGGGGGGGGATCGAGGCCAAAGTAGTGGGGTACATGGACGATGTGGCAATACTTGGAAGGGACACCCTGTCAATCCAGAGAGCATCAAGGCAAATTGAGTTTTATTGCTGCGCCTCGGGTTTTAAGGTAAATTTTAACAAGAGTAGCATTTTAAACATCGGGGACCTGCCATTGTCAGATGTCCCCATCCCTGTGTCCGACTCAGTGCAAATTTTAGGTGTCTCCTTCAACGAAGACAACAGAGGTCTTAATAGTTGGGACTTGGTGGCACAGAAAGTCAATAAGAAAATTTGTATGTGGAGCATGCGGCAGCTGACCATGGAGGGGAGGGTTTTAGTCACAAAAGCCGTGATTTTACCCATTCTACTGTATTTAAGCTTAGTGTTTCCCCCTCCTGGCAGAGTTTTTAATAAAATTGTAAAGGCATGCTTCACATTCTTATGGAGCTCCAAGATGGAAAAACTCAGCAGGGAAATCGTAATGAAGCCGAAGGAGATGGGAGGAAAAGATTTCCCTGATTTTAAAGCCTTTTTATATACGAAGTATTTTAGTTTGTGTATTGGTGCTCTTTTTAAAAATCACTATTGGTCTTATTTTTTACGGTACAATACTGGCTATTTTATGAGGAGGAATGGATGGTTCCACACGGTTTTAAATTCCCCTTATTCTTTTAACTTGCCCCATGAGTATAAGATTTTAGAAAAAATAGTGATTTTATATAATTTTACTGGCAAAAGTGCGCAAATTTTAGTGAATAGTAAAGTCATTTTAAAAACCATAAAAGAAAGTGGTTTTTATGTACAAGTCAGTAATTTTAACAAAAAAAAGAGTAAAGAGACCTGGATGATGGTTAATCATTATCTTTTTAATTCACAGAAAGATCTGGCCTGGAGCTGCGTCCATGACTGTCTTCCATGCCGGGCATTCCAGCATCGTAGAGGTTTGACCAACACTGCCGCATGCCCAAGACCCGGATGCCCAGGAGAAGAGACAACACTACATCTTATATGGACTTGTTTTATCGCCAAGAAAGTATGGACAAAAATATTGCCGCTCATGATAAAGATCACAGGACTTAAGAGACTTACATTGGATGTCGTTTTATATGGATGCCTGGAATGCCCCACACAGACTCAAAGAATTATGGCATGGAAGATGGTCAACTCGGTCAAAGCAGCTCTATGGAAAACCAGAAATATTCTAGTTTTTAAACATGAAGTTTTATCTGTGAAGGACATTTTATCAATTACTCTTAATGAGATGCACCAGTACTTTTTAGTAGACAAGAAAAATTTTCCTGTTTTAGCGAGAAAATGGCTTTTAGCAGAATGGAGCTCCATAATCTGATGCCACCAAGTGCCCTTTTATGTGATTTTTAATGTGTTCTGTATTTTTTTATGTATATTATGTAGACGAATGTTTTAAATGGTATGTTTTAATGTGTTATTTAATATGTTTTAATGTACTATTGATAAGCATTTTTAAAGCGTCTATGTAAATATATGTTGTGCAAATAAAAACACCCCCCCTTGTGGAGGGTTTGTCAACTTAAAAAAAAATCTGTTCTTATCAGTTTAATATCTGATACGTCCCCTATCTGGGGACCATATATTAAATGGATTTTTAGAACAGGGAGCTGGAAAAAGAGCTTGCTCTGTCCACTCCACGCATTGACCTGGTATTGCAGTACCTCCAGGACCGGTGCACCCCCTTTCCTACAACAGTTTCCAAAAGCAGAAAAACAAAACCGACGAGCAAGAGGTGCAGCGCAGCTGTGGCGGCTGCTGCTACCGCCCAAGCACTTTGATTGACACTCAGTCCGTCTGCTCGCAACATTGTATCCACTGAGCAGCTGCGTCTGCCAGAGTGTGCACAGCACAGGTACAACTGGAAGCAAAACAACACACACACACCAGTTCATATGGCAGCCGCACTCTATAGTTCGTACCTACCGCTGCGCTAATAGCCAAGTTGGAAACATCGGGCAGGCACAGCGTATCCTGGCAGCCTGCGTCTGTATGCTCCACGTATTCGGGTCATGGGTGTATGTGCAGGGGGCCCGGAGCCCCAGGGGGCCCATAAAGTCTCTCTTCCCCACATTGTAAACCAATGCTATCAATGAAGCTTTATAGTTTGGGGGCCCAGTTCCAGACTTTGTACTGGGGCCCCGCAGCTTCAAGTTACACCTCCGGATCAGGATAATGCTAGGCCATTCCAACCAGCCTGTGTGTGTGACCTGCAGTCGCTGGTAGTCGAAAAGCGGCCGGCCCCGGATGCGCGCTTCAGAGTGGACAGACAGCAGCGGACCCCCAATCACACAGGCCCAAGGCTTGCTATGTAGCACGGAATACCTCATTTGACTGCAGCACTCCACGCGGGCTGAGATATACGCTCCACGTGGGATGGGCAGTATTCGTCCATGAAGATCCAGGCCAACGTTTAGAGATGGAGCAACACTCGGGGAGCAAAGAACTCCAACGAACGGACGTCTACTTTACAAGGATGTATTGCTTTATTCAATGCATTGTCACAGAAACAGTTCAACCGCTCGATTACAGACCGCAGTCAATACAGTAAAGAAAGAAATGTGTCTGTTTAATGTAAACTTGCATGGAGCTCGTTTGTCAGCCACTGACTGAATGCTGCTGCTGCATGTCTAAAACGTGGTCTGACGTTACATGCACCACCAGGGATAAGGCCTTGCCTATAAGCATTCCCCAGCTGGCAAAAACGGAACCTCCCTGCCTATTCCTCACCATGGAAGAACGGAACCTACCTTTTTTTAAAAAAAAGAAAGCCACAGCAGCAGCCAACTAGATTTTGGTAGGCCGCTGTCTCCCCCTTGTGTGCTGCATAAAAAATGCACTCCACTAAAAATAACAATGATCCACGAAATAGAGCGTATGGAGAGAATGAGGCTTCTAGATGAGCCGTCAGGCAATGATAAATTGTATCACACCTGGGCGATATGGATAGATGCCCGGAGCTCACCCCTATTTACTAGGTGGTTACAGACAGGGACATGTGAGTAACACGTTTAAACCACAATCGTAAAGAGAAACAACAATTCCGGAGCCCGCCCCCCCCCCTCCTTTTTGTTTTATTTTCTCTTTCTCCCGTGTCATAGATACCTACCCTCCCTTACATCTCCCCCCCCCCCCTTACCCTCCCCTCATTCCCCTGTTTGTAGACCTTATAAAATATCACAGACAAACATGATATAGTTCAACTCGAAATTGATTTATTAAGTTTCATTGTCAAAGTTATTTTTACATTGCTTTGAGATAAGGCAAAAGTTTCCCCCCCCTCCATGAAACCAATAAAACCTATATTGAATAAAATAAAAATGATGCAGTTACCGGTAGTTCCGCAGCTTCTTGGTGGAAATAAAGACCATCTCCCGTTTCCCAGCTGCAGCAGAGACTGACTGAAATGGCTGCCAAGCCCGGTATTAATGCTTCTAAATTGATGACATCACAATGGAGGGACATCAGCCTGCCATACACCTGGCTCATGACATCACAAAGGAGTGACATCGTCAGCCTTCCAAACACCTGGCTCAATTGCATACAGTATGTATGTATGTATGCATGTATGTGAGTGAGTCTATCTATCTATCTTTATTAATTATGTAGAATATAGATATGGATTATTTCTAAATTACAGATTTTGTAGATATAGATTAAAGATAGATTTAAGATTGTATGTGTGTGTGTATATGTGTGTATATGTGTGTGTGTGTGTGTGTGTGTGTGTGTGTGTGTGTGTGTATGTATGTATGTATGTATATATAAATATAATGTATATATGTAAAAAAAATATAAAATATGTATGTATGTATGTATGTATGTATGTATGTATGTATGGCGGGCGTGCAAAAAAGGCCTGCTGTATGTTTTTAAGTTCTTCGGATGACCATGCCGCTCTAATATTCTCCTTACTAGGGTCTACTAATGCTGGCCCAGGGGAAGGCAATAAAGCCCTATGGGGCCGAAGCCAATTTCCCTTATTTTAGGTAAAAAGTTTCCATCCGTCCCCACTGGAAATGCGGCCGGCCGAAGAGATCCCTCCAACCGACCGACCGACGCACCTTCAGAGACAAACTAGTGCTTGCTTCTAGTGTCATCGCCGGCTTAACCATCCTTTGTAGGGAGCTGACGAGTCCTGCAGCAGCAGCAGGCTCTGCAAGCCTAGGATGCGTGAGCACGGTGCAAGAGGAAGGACTGAGGGTGTGAGGCTGGGCGCGGTTGAGAAGGCGTGGGGCGGGGCTATGGAAAGTTTTACTAGCTCTCCCAGCTGCCTGGGTGCATTGTGGGTGCGCCCAGAGTGCTGGCTGAGCGTGTTGCCTCAAGCCTTGGAAGTGGAGTTGGGCGGACCGGGCTACAGGTGAAACCCGTTACGGGTTATCGCTTCTCGGCCTTTTGGCTAAGATCAAGTGTACCTGGTACAGGCGGTCTTAGTCAGAAGGTAACTCGGGTACCCCTCTCCTCTGCCTGGCGGGATCGCCCACTCCGGTGGGCTTCACCCGCCTGCTGCTATCGGGGAGAGGGATTAGTCCCAGGGTAAACGAGTCGCGATCCCCCTGCCTCTTCTGGTCTCCGGGCCAGAGGAGGGCGCTACTTTTGTTGTGTCACAAAAGCGGTTTTGTGACTTTTCCATTCTACAAACATGGGCGAAAGCCCACAAGAAATACCGGCATATGCGCGGATTAAGAACACAGTACGTGTCTCTTTTACAAATAATGCGGATACACGTGGCCTGAGGTATGTGGTTGAGGACGTGCTACAAGGAGCATTTAATGTGCAAAAGAGAGAGATTCTAGCGATCCAAGACTACCCCAAGCGACCGATCTATGACGTTACCCTAACAGAAACTGGCATATTTCGAGATCTGGTGGCGGCCATCCCAGAGAAGAAAGATCCGAAGCTTGAGGGGGTCTTGCTGGTCGAGCACGTCCTCGACATAACTAAACTCGTGGTGATTAAGATGTATTCACCCTACATTGACGTTAAAGAGGTTGAGGATTTCCTTCTACGCTATTTTAAATCCGTCAGATGTATGGGAAAAATTATGAACGAGTTTGGTATCTGGACCTCAAAGTGGCGTTTCCAGGCCACGTGTATAAGTGACCCCAGTTGGCCGGGGGGAGTGATCTTGCCGCCAGCGCGTTTTAAATTGGGCAAAGTGAATGGCGACCTGTACTTTGCGGGAATGCCCGACTTCTGCAGGATTTGTTCACAATACGGTCACCATAAGGATTCCTGTGCGAGCACCTGTAAGAAGTGTGGGGGCACGGATCACGAAACTAGTCAATGTCAGAAAGGGAAAGGATGTTATTTTTGCGGCAGTGTTGGTCACCTCTACACGTTTTGCCCCCACAGAGCACAGAAGACGGAGCAGCAAGGGCGACCCGGACCCAAAGAGCAGCCAGGGCAGCCAGATGACCAAGCAGCACCCCCCCAGGGAGAGGAACCTGAGGAGATGGAGGTCTCCAGTGGACCCCCCCAGAGTGGTAAGGAGCAGCGGAGCATCAAAAGGAGGGTGAGTGACCGGCGGACAGGCTCTCCCTCCCGGGAAACCGGTAGAGGTAGTAGGGCCGGGGAAGCCGGTCCAGGCCCTCCGAAGATGCCCGCTCAAGCGGTGCCCGAGGTGGAGGACCCAGGGGGCACAGCGGCCGCAACGCAGAAACGGCGGAAAGGCTCAGGAGGCAAGCTTTATTCGGAGGTGGTGCAGGGGGGAACCCCGAAGATCCCGACGAAGTCGGAGGACCCGGGGGAAGTACCCCCTGCTGTGTCATCCCAGAAGGCCCCTCCCCCTCCCGGCCAGGAGGGGGCGCGGGGTGCCACCTCCGAGGGCACAGAAACGCAAGTGAGCCAAGTACCCACCCCGGCGGAGGGGACAGAAATAAGCACGGGAGCCGGCCTGCTGGCCCCCTTGGAGTTTCCGGAAGGAATAGAATCGGTATGGGATCTAACGCAAATCCCTCTCTCGGGCACCGTCGGGGGTCCACTAAGTGGAGTGGGTTCCTCTCCAGCATCGCCGTTCTCGATAGATTCGGATGCGGGGGGGTGTGAGAGTGCTAGCGAGGTCTTTGGCTTGCCCGGAGACTTTTGAAGACCCACGTATATCCTAGTCTCCAATGGCTGCTCTGTCGGGACTCACTTTTAATGTCAGAAGTATCGAGAGCCACGTGAGGAGGGTCGCCCTCTTCAACTACCTGACTATCTTTGCTGCCTCCGTATTTTTCCTGCAGGAGTGCGGGATCCCGCATAGAGCAAACTACAAAAAATACCAAGAGGACTGGGTACATGGACCGTCGGTCTGGTCCGGCTCTAACGAGACCAGATCGGTGGGGGTCGCCATTCTTTTTAAAGGGAACGTTTTAATTGACGTTATTAATGAAATTTTACCAGGCAGAGTTTTATTGGTCAAGGCTTTTATCAATGGTATAAAGTGGCAGTTTTTAAACTTTTATGGATCAGCTGATAAGAAAGAGCGAGCAGAGATGCTAGAGATTTTACCCCTTTTTATTAATGATTCTGACCCCCTGATTTTAGCAGGGGATTTTAATTGTATTTTAAAGGGGGAACGCCGGCTTTCTAGCTCAGTGAGCAGAAATTATGATAAGACCTCTTCTATGTTAAAAAATCTGATTTTAGACACCAAGCTCACTGATGCTTTTAAGAAATGCAATCCCAACGCATCAGAGGAAGCCGGCGTCACCTGGAGCAACAAGATCTGCAGCTCCAGGATAGATTTTATGTTCTGTTCTTATCAAGTACTGCCTTTTAGATGTGATTCTTTTACCAACATTTTCTCTGACCATAAGCTTTTATATTTTAAAGTTGATACCGTTTTAAAGAGGAAATCCGGTAAAAATGCCTGGAAGTTTAACGTGTCCCTTTTAGAAGATCCGCAGGTTTTATCCGATTTTATCACTTTTTATAAAGACTGCAGGCGAGTGAAAGATCCCAACACTCCCACCAGCCAGTGGTGGGAGATGATGAAGCAAAAAATTAAAAACTTTTTTATCAAGGTTGGGATCGCCAAGGCTAAAGAAAAACGTACATTTTATTCCAACCTGAACACTCGCCTGCAGACCCTGTATAAGTTCCGTGAACATGATATAGAGGTGGACCACGAGATCATCGAGGTGAAGAAAGAGATCGCCCGGTGCCTGGAGCAGAGGGGAAAAGAAATAATCTTCCGCTCTAAAGTACAACATCTGGAGGAAAATGAAACCTGCTCCAGGTACTTCT
Source organism: Eleutherodactylus coqui (assembly GCF_035609145.1). Classification (NCBI taxonomy): domain Eukaryota; kingdom Metazoa; phylum Chordata; class Amphibia; order Anura; family Eleutherodactylidae; genus Eleutherodactylus; species Eleutherodactylus coqui. Next base: position 199,905,452 of record NC_089843.1, on the reverse strand, counting down.
TCAAGAAGATAAGAGACAAGCGCACAGTCCTCGATGGTCTCGATGGCACCAAGGACATACAGGGTATTTTAAAGAAAGTGTATGAGTTTTATGCGGATCTTTTTAATACTAAACCTGTTGACATTGATTTTATGAATGACTCGTTGAAGGAGATCACTGACGTTTTAGATCCTGGTTCTCGTGAGATTTTATCAAGGGACATCACAGAACAGGAGATTTTAGAGACTATTAAGAGTTTTAAACCAGGTAAGGTGCCTGGGCCCGATGGTATACCCATAGAGTTTTATGTCACCTTTTTTGGTATTTTTAAGGATGACCTCTTCTCCCTTTTTATTGAAGTTTTTATATCTAAAGCCCTCCCGGGGTCCTGGAGGAAGGGTGACGTGTCTCTTTTATACAAGAAAGGAGACAAAACTGACATCAAAAACTGGAGACCGGTCACCCTTCTGAACAGTGACTACAAAATAATGGCCAAAATATGTGCGAACAGACTAAAGACCGTAGTAAGCAAAATTGTACACCCCAACCAGGTCTGTGGGGTGCCCGGGAGGAGCATATGGGAGAATCTTAACCTGATCAAAGATGTTATTAGTGACACAAAATCAAGACAAGGTCAAATGGCTATTTTAACAATAGACTTCGAGAAAGCCTTTGACCGAGTGTCACATTTTTATCTTTTTAAGGTTTTAGAGAGAATGGGTATACCGGAAGGTTTTTTATTGTCTCTTAAAGCGTTTTACGATAATTGCACAAGCAGAATTTTAGTCAATGGTTTTAGGACACAGGAAGTACTTTTAAATTCCGGGGTGAAGCAGGGGTGTCCCTTGTCCCCACTACTTTTTATCTGCGCCCTAGAGCCTCTTTTATGTACAATCCGACGGGACAAGCTGATCCGAGGGATCCCCCTGCCCGGCGGGGGGGGGGGATCGAGGCCAAAGTAGTGGGGTACATGGACGATGTGGCAATACTTGGAAGGGACACCCTGTCAATCCAGAGAGCATCAAGGCAAATTGAGTTTTATTGCTGCGCCTCGGGTTTTAAGGTAAATTTTAACAAGAGTAGTATTTTAAACATCGGGGACCTGCCATTGTCAGATGTCCCCATTCCTGTGTCCGACTCAGTGCAAATTTTAGGTGTCTCCTTCAACGAGGACAACAGAGGTCTTAATAGTTGGGACTTGGTGGCACAGAAAGTCAATAAGAAAATTTGTATGTGGAGCATGCGGCAGCTGACCATGGAGGGGAAGGTTTTAGTCACAAAAGCCGTGATTTTACCCATTTTACTGTATTTAAGCTTAGTGTTTCCCCCTCCAGGCAGAGTTTTTAATAAAATTGTAAAGGCATGCTTCACATTCTTATGGAGCTCCAAGATGGAAAAACTCAGCAGGGAAATCGTAATGAAGCCGAAGGAGATGGGAGGAAAAGATTTCCCTGATTTTAAAGCCTTTTTATATACGAAGTATTTTAGTTTGTGTATTGGTGCTCTTTTTAAAAATCACTATTGGTCTTATTTTTTACGATACAACACTGGCTATTTTATGAGGAGGAATGGATGGTTCCACACGGTTTTAAATTCCCCTTATTCTTTTAACTTGCCCCGTGAGTATAAGATTTTAGAAAAAATAGTGATTTTATATAATTTTACTGGCAAAAGTGTGCAAATTTTAATGAATAGTAAAGGCATTTTAAAAACCATAAAAGAAAGTGGTTTTTATGTACAAGTGAGTAATTTTAACGAAAAAAAGAGTAAAGAGACCTGGATGATGGTTAACCACTATATTTTTAATTCACAGAAAGATCTGGCCTGGAGCTGCGTCCATGACTGTCTTCCATGCCGGGCATTCCAGCATCGTAGAGGTTTGACCAACACTGCCGCATGCCCAAGACCCGGATGCCCAGAAGAAGAGACAACACTACACCTTATATGGACTTGTTTTATCGCCAAGAAAGTATGGACAAAAATATTGCCGCTCATGAGAAAGATTACCGGACTTAAGAGACTTACATTGGATGCCGTTTTATATGGATGCCTGGAATGCCCCACACAGACTCAAAGAATTATGGCATGGAAGATGGTCAATTCGGTCAAAGCAGCTCTATGGAAAACCAGAAATATTCTAGTTTTTAAACATGAAGTTTTATCTGTGAAGGACATTTTATCAATTACTCTTAATGAGATGCACCAGTACTTTTTAGTAGACAAGAAAAATTTTCCTGTTTTAGCAAGAAAATGGCTTTTAGCAGAATGGAGCTCCATAATCTGATGCCACCAAGTGCCCTTTTATGTGATTTTTAATTTGTTCTGTATTTTTTAATGTATATTATGTAGACGAATGTTTTAAATGGTATGTTTTAATGTGTTATTTAATATGTTTTAATGTACTATTGATAAGCATTTTTAAAGCGTCTATGTAAATATATGTTGTGCAAATAAAAACACCCCCCCTTGTGGAGGGTTTGTCAACTTAAAAAAAAAAATCTGTTCTTATCAGTTTAATATCTGATACGTCCCCTATCTGGGGACCATATATTAAATGGATTTTTAGAACAGGGAGCTGGAAAAAGAGCTTGCTCTGTCCACTCCACGCATTGACCTGGTATTGCAGTACCTCCAGGACCGGTGCACCCCCTTTCCTACAACAGTTTCCAAAAGCAGAAAAACAAAACCGACGAGCAAGAGGTGCAGCGCAGCTGTGGCGGCTGCTGCTACCACCGCCCAAGCACTTTGATTGACACTCAGTCCGTCTGCTCGCAACATTGTATCCACTGAGCAGCTGCGTCTGCCAGAGTGTGCACAGCACAGGTACAACTGGAAGCAAAACAACACACACACACACACACCAGTTCATATGGCAGCCGCACTCTATAGTTCGTACCTACCGCTGCGCTAATAGCCAAGTTGGAAACATCGGGCAGGCACAGCGTATCCTGGCAGCCTGCGTCTGTATGCTCCACGTATTCGGGTCATGGGTGTATGTGCAGGGGGCCCGGAGCCCCAGGGGGCCCATAAAGTCTCTCTTCCCCACATTGTAAACCAATGCTATCAATGAAGCTTTATAGTTTGGGGGCCCAGTTCCAGACTTTGTACTGGGGCCCCGCAGCTTCAAGTTACACCTCCGGATCAGGATAATGCTAGGCCATTCCAACCAGCCTGTGTGTGTGACCTGCAGTCGCTGGTAGTCGAAAAGTGGCCGGCCCCGGATGCACGCTTCAGAGTGGACAGACAGCAGCGGACCCCCAATCACACAGGCCCAAGGCTTGCTATGTAGCACGGAATACCTCATTTGACTGCAGCACTCCACGCAGGCTGAGATACACGCTCCACGTGGGATGGGCAGTATTCGTCCATGAAGATCCAGGCCAACGTTTAGAGATGGAGCAACACTCGGGGAGACAAGAACTCCAACGAACGGACGTCTACTTTACAAGGATGTATTGCTTTATTCAATGCATTGTCACAGAAACAGTTCAACCGCTCGATTACAGACCGCAGTCAATACAGTAAAGAAAGAAATGTGTCTGTTTAATGTAAACTTGCATGGAGCTCGTTTGTCAGCCACTGACTGAATGCTGCTGCATGTCTAAAACGTGGTCTGACGTTACATGCACCACCAGGGATAAGGCCTTGCCTATAAGCATTCCCCAGCTGGCAAAAACGGAACCTCCCTGCCTATTCCTCACCATGGAAGAACGGAACCTACCTTTTTTTAAAAAAAAGAAAGCCACAGCAGCAGCCAACTCGATTTTGGTAGGCCGCTGTCTCCCCCTTGTGTGCTGCATAAAAAATGCACTCCACTAAAAATAACAATGATCCACGAAATAGAGCGTATGGAGAGAATGAGGCTTCTAGATGAGCCGTCAGGCTATGATAAATTGTATCACACCTGGGCGATATGGATAGATGCCCGGAGCTCACCCCTATTTACCAAGTGGTTACAGACAGGGACATGTGAGTAACACGTTTAAACCACAATCGTAAATAGAAACAACAATTCCGGAGCCCGCCCCCCCCCCTCCTTTTTGTTTTATTTTCTCTTTCTCCCGTGTCATAGATACCTACCCTCCCTTACCACTCCCCCCCCCTTACCCTCCCCTCATTCCCCTGTTTGTAGACCTTATAAAATATCACAGACAAACATGATATAGTTCAACTCGAAATTGATTTATTAAGTTTCATTGTCAAAGTTAATTTTACATTGCTTTGAGATAAGGCAAAAGTTTCCCCCCCTCCATGAAACCAATAAAACCTATATTGAATAAAATAAAAATGATGCAGTTACCGGTAGTTCCGCAGCTTCTTGGTGGAAATAAAGACCATCTCCCGTCTCCCAGCTGCAGCAGAGACTGACTGAAATGGCTGCCAAGCCCGGTATTAATGCTTCTAAATTGATGACATCACAATGGAGGGACATCAGCCTGCCATACACCTGGCTCATGACATCACAAAGGAGTGACATCGTCAGCCTTCCAAACACCTGGCTCAATTGCATACAGTATGTATGTATGTATGCATGTATGTGAGTGAGTCTATCTATCTATCTTTATTAATTATGTAGAATATAGATATGGATTATTTCTAAATTACAGATTTTGTAGATATAGATTAAAGATAGATTTAAGATTGTATGTGTGTGTGTGTATATGTGTGTATATGTATGTATGTATGTATATATATATATAATGTATATATGTAAAAAAAATATAAAATATGTATGTATGTATGTATGTATGTATGTATGGCGGGCGGGCAAAAAAGGCCTGCTGTATGTTTTTAAGTTCTTCGGATGACCATGCCGCTCTAATATTCTCCTTACTAGGGTCTACTAATGCTGGCCCAGGGGAAGGCAATAAAGCCCTATGGGGCCGAAGCCAATTTCCCTTATTTTAGGTAAAAAGTTTCCATCCGTCCCCACTGGAAATGCGGCCGGCCGAAGAGATCCCTCCAACCGACCGACCGACGCACCTTCAGAGACAAACTAGTGCTTGCTTCTAGTGTCATCGCCGGCTTAACCATCCTTTGTAGGGAGCTGACGAGTCCTGCAGCAGCAGCAGGCTCTGCAAGCCTAGGATGCGTGAGCACGGTGCAAGAGGAAGGACTGAGGGTGTGAGGCTGGGCGCGGTTGAGAAGGCGTGAGGCGGGGCTATGGAAAGTTTTACTAGCTCTCCCAGCTGCCTGGGTGCATTGTGGGTGCGCCCAGAGTGCTGGCTGAGCGTGTTGCCTCAAGCCTTGGAAGTGGAGTTGGGCGGACCGGGCTACAGGTGAAACCCGTTACGGGTTATCGCTTCTCGGCCTTTTGGCTAAGACCAAGTGTAAAGCTTGGTCTTGGCTGCGGGCTGTGGGTGTGCTGGGGTTTTCCCAGTGAGAAGGATCGCTTTATCTGTGGTGTTACACCGACAGTTACCTGACAGAATGTATGGAATTAAGAACACTATCCGGTTTGAGGTGGAGTCCACGAGCAGCCTGAAGAATAATGTGGTTTACATCGTCCGGGACATACTGCTGGAAAAAGGTGATGTACCATTGGAGGAGATTTACAGCGTGCAGGACTTTCCCCGTCAGGGGCAATACGATGTCACTTTTTGTGATGAAGGGGCATGTTTAAACGTGTTTGAATGGCTGCGAAGTCAGAGAGACACTGAGCTCCTTAACGGGGTTAAAATAACCCCCCTGTTCGGCTTGCAGGAGAAGATAGTGACTGTTCATGTGTTTAACCCTTACACGGATGTGGGCCTTATCTTCAGCTTCTTAGAGCAGTATTGTGACCATGTGCGTGGAGGTGAAAAACAAAAGAACATTTTGGGAATCTTCAACTGTAAATATAAATTTATTGTGAGACTGAAGAGGAACCCAAGTCGCATTGGGGGAGTGATGCACCCCCCTGCAAATTTTTCTATCGCTGGCTACCGTGGCTACTTACATTATGCAGGACAGCCGACCTATTGCCGGAATTGTGAACAGTTTGGCCATATAAAAGCGGACTGTACCAAGGGCCTGGTGTGCAGAAACTGCAAGGGCGTGGGGCACCATGCTGGTGACTGCCCTAAGCCAAGGCGGTGTGACCTATGTGGGTCGTCTGAACATATGGTGAAAGATTGCCCGGCGAATGGTGGTTTTGGTGGCTGGCGGCGACCCCCTGAGGAAGGAGCAGCCAGCAAATTGAACACGTTTGCAAGTGTGGCTGCTGCAGAACCTCGACCATCAGCTGCAACTAACGAGGTGCCTGTTCAGCCCGAGCAGGGAGCTGCTGAGAGGATTGCACCTGGTGTTCCAGTCAGAGCTAAGGCAGTGAGAGCTGCAGCTGCGTCTGTGTCTGGTAAAGCAGCAAAAGAGGAGGAAATTAAGAGAAAGGTGAATGCTGCTGCAGGTGTGGCAGCTGCAAAACCTCAGCCATCAGCTGTGGCTAACGAGGTGCCTGTCCAGCCTGAGCAGGGAGCTGCTGAGAGAGTTGCACCCGGTGTTCCAGTCAGAGCCAAGGCAGTGAGAGCTGCAGCTGCGTCTGTGTCTGGTAAAGCAGGAAAAGAGGAGGACATAAAGAGGAAAGTGGATACCCAGAAAGTACCTGAGAGGCCGCATGTTGGGAGTGCTACTCCTGAAGAGCAGGTGGTTGGATTTATCAGACAGCTGGAGGAGATTATTGAGGAGGTGGACAGCCCCATTAACCCTTCAGGGAACATTGAGGAGTTTTCCTCTCCTGAGACAGTCCTGAGTAAGAGGGAGGGTGGAGGTGGTGGACTGAATGACTCCAGTGAGGAGGAGTTTGTGGAGGTGGCTGGAAAGAACACAGCCAAAAAAAGAAGATGCACCAAAAGCAAAGAGACGCTCATGGAGGTCAGTAATCCTTTTGAGACTTTGGCGCAAGACCTCGAGTGCTCGGGTGAGAGTGGCGAGGACTGATAAAATGAGCCACCATGTGTATAACCTGTGTATTTAGTGGTTTAGCCACTTTAAGTGGAAGGCATATAAGTGTATGACATTTATTATGAGGTTTTTGCATGAACTAAGATATTTTTCTGCAAAAGTATATTAATTATGGTTTTGAATATATGTTCCCAGAACGTGCGCGTTTTTAAATCAAAGGCCAGAAGGGCAGCAATTTTTAGTTTTTTGCATCAGAAAAATGCTGATTTGCTTTGTTTGCAGGAGTGTGGTATAGACACTGATGTCAGCCTGTCAGAATGGCCTTATGGTGCTGCTGTGTGGTCTGGGAGTACATATAACAAAAACGATGGAGTCGGCATACTGATTAACTCCAGAGAGTTGGCGCTACAGAGTAGCGAAATAATTGAGGCGGGAAGATGCATTTCTGCAGCACTGTTATATAGAGGTACACAATTCCGTGTTATTAATGTGTATGCACCTGCGGAGAAGCAAGAGAGGAGTGCTCTATTCAACAAAATTAAGTTATTCATGCAGGGAAGAATACCCACCGTCCTCATAGGGGACATGAATTGCGACATCTCTAAGAAAGCATTTGATGTATCTGCAAAAGTTTTATTTGAATTATGTTCTGATTTTCGTTTGAGGGATATCCAGCAGGCGTGTGGCATATCCCCTCAGTTAAACACTTACCATGCGGACAGGGGTGGGGTCCACTCCAAAATTGATTATTGTTTTTTATCAGAAAGCATATCTGCTACAAGTTATGTTCAAGAGATGGCGCTATTCTCAGACCATGAGTGCTTGTTATGTGGGGTGGAGGTGGGGAACAGTGTTCCGTGGGGGAGGGGAGTCTGGAAGCTAAACCTGAAACTTCTAGAGGGACAGGACATAAAAAAGCAATATGAAGGTCTGTATAGGAAGTGGAGAGAAAGAAAGGAGGATTTTGTAAATATCTTAGACTGGTGGGACTGGGTAAAGGGGAAAACTAAAGCCTTTTTCAAGTCGGTAGGATACAGAGTAGCCAGGGAAAGGAAGGCAGAGTACGTGAGGCTTGGCAACAGACTAAGCTTGTTGATGAAATTGCGCGATAGCGGAAAAGACGTGCAAGAAGACATCTTGAAAACCAGAAGACAGATAAATAATTTGATAGTGGAAAAAGGGAAGAGCATAATGTACCGCGCTAAATTAGACAAGATGCTGCATGATGAGACATGTTCGCGGTTTTTCTTTAAAAAAGTGTTCTCAAAAAAACCTACCTTTGAAATAATAGAGAAGGAGACAGGAGGGGAAGTGAGAGGGGAGGAGGTACATGAAGAGGTAGCATCCTTCTATGAGGCGTTGTATAAAGAAAAATGGAGGGATGAAGTCCTGGAGGGTGACGTGTTAACTACACTTGAAAACAAGTTAGGGGAGGCGGAGCAAGTGTCCGTCACACGAGGTATTACTGCTAAAGAGGTGTGGGAGGCGGTCCAGAGTATGGCCGCTAATAAAACTCCCGGTATGGATGGGTTACCCATTGAATATTATCGTATGCTGTGGAGTGTGATAGGGAAAGATGTGTGTGAAGTGTGCCAGTACATGTGGGTGAATGTGGATGTAGCTGAAAGTATGCGAGGTGGACTGGTTGTATTAATACCCAAGAAGGGCAATCTGAAGAATTTAAAGAATTGGCGCCCGATTACGCTTCTAAATGTGGATTATAAAATCTATGCTAAAATAATTGCAAATCGGATGCGTGCGGTAGTGGAGAGCGTGGTGAGCGAGGACCAGTACTGTGCGGTGCCTGGTAGGAGGGTGCATGAGAGTCTGTGTCTGGTGCGGGATTGTCTGGGAGATTGTAAGGAGCGAAAGAAGAGTGTGTATGCGGTGAGCTTGGACTTTGAAAAAGCGTATGATAGGTTGTCACATGGATTCTTGTTCCGAGTGTTGGTGTGTATGGGGTTCCCGGGTATGTTTGTAGAGCGAGTGAGGAGTCTGTATGAAAGGATTTATAGTAGTATGTTAGTGAATGGGAAGGTTGGAAGGAGAGTGAATGTGATGTCTGGTGTGCGTCAGGGGTGTCCGCTGTCGGCTGTGGTTTTCATCTGTGCCATGGAACCGTTACTATGTCTAATAAGACAGGATAAGATGGTGAGGGGGATCCACATCCCAGGTAGTGACGGCAGAGAGCTGAAGGTATGTGCGTATATGGATGATGTGTGTGTGATGTGTGAGTCTGAGAGTGCAGTGAGGAGAGTGAAGCTGTTAGTGTCTGTGTTTTGTGGTACGTCTGCGTTCCGCGTTAACTGGGACAAAAGTGAGTGCAAGGTGTTTGGTGAGACTGGAGTGAATGCAGATATAGGTTTAAAAAATGTGTCTGGGCCAATTAAAATCTTAGGTATTAAGTTCAATAACAATTTAAAGGGGGAAGAGAGCTGGGAGGATGCAAGACAGACGGTGGAGAATAGGCTAAATTTTTGGAAATTGCGCAATCTCACTATGATTGGCAAAATTGTAATAATAAAGAGCGTAATTTTGCCCATTTTCCTATATGTAGCATTAGTTTTCCCTCCGGGATACATGGGGCAGAGGAGGCTGAGCAGAACTTTGTTTCTTTTCTTCTGGGGGTCCAAAATGGAACGTCTGAGGAGGGAGGTAGTGTATAAGAGTTGGGAGAGAGGAGGAATGGGCTTCCCAAATCTGGAGGCATACTTTGGATGCAACAGCGTAGTTTTTCTCTTAAGCATGTTGCAAAAAACCACCAAAGGGGCGTGCATGATGAGGTACCTAGCAGGGAGATGGTTTGTGCGCATGAAATGCTGTGGATATGACTTGAGGAAACCAGTTGCTTTCCAGATCCCCAAGTGGTATGAATGGACAGTATGTTTCGTGGCGAAGTTTGAGTTGGATGACTGTGAAGTGAATGTACTTAAAAATAAGCGAATGGTGAAACAAATGATTGAGAGTAAGGATGAGGTGTCTGATATTAATTCTGTTAGCAGAGTGAATGTGGAGAGAGTGTGGAAGAAAGTGCGGATGGATGGGATGAGTAATAGGCAGAGTGAGATTGTATGGCAGAGTCTGCATGGCGTGTTACCGGTGCGAGAGTTTCAGCGTGTGAGAGGTTTGGTGAGGAGTGAGAGATGTCCGAGAGAGGGGTGCGGTGGATGTGAGAATGTGGTTCATGTATTTTGGAATTGCAGCCATGCACAGAATGTGCTGCGGAGACTTAGGCCGTTATGTAAGGAAATAACAGGAGCTAATTTCATATCCTTTGAGTTACTTATGTTTGGTTTAGGTGTGAGAGGCAGTGTGAGAGAGAGACTGTTGTGGCTGTTTATGGCGTGAGTGAAGGAAGTGTTGTGGGATGTAAGGAATGTGTATGTGTTCAAGAGGAAGGATGTAAGTGAGAGGGACAGCGTGCGAATGGTGTTGGGGAAATTATACTTCATTTATTTATGGGACAAAAGAAAGGATGGAGTCGATGCGGAAGGAATATGGAAGGTCAAAAAATGGATACAAATAGTAGATTTGTCATGATTTGTAATGTATTTCTGTTGTATAAATGTGATGGATTTATTATGTTGGAGAATAAATAAAAACCTTATGGTTTATCAAAAAAAAAAAAAAAAAAAATCTGTTCTTTTCAGTTTAATATCTGATACGTCCCCTATCTGGGGACCATATATTAAATGGATTTTTAGAACAGGGAGCTGGAAAAAGAGCTTGCTCTGTCCACTCCACGCATTGACCTGGTATTGCAGTACCTCCAGGACCGGTGCACCCCCTTTCCTACAACAGTTTCCAAAAGCAGAAAAACAAAATCGACGAGCAAGAGGTGCAGCGCAGCTGTGGCGGCTGCTGCTACCACCGCCCAAGCACTTTGATTGACACTCAGTCCGTCTGCTCGCAACATTGTATCCACTGAGCAGCTGCGTCTGCCAGAGTGTGCACAGCACAGGTACAACTGGAAGCAAAACACACACACACACACCAGTTCATATGGCAGCCGCACTCTATAGTTCGTACCTACCGCTGCGCTAATGGCCAAGTTGGAAACATCGGGCAGGCACAGCGTATCCTGGCAGCCTGCGTCTGTATGCTCCACGTATTCGGGTCATGGGTGTATGTGCAGGGGGCCCATAAAGTCTCTCTTCCCCACATTGTAAACCAATGCTATCAATGAAGCTTTATAGTTTGGGGGCCCAGTTCCAGACTTTGTACTGGGGCCCCGCAGCTTCAAGTTACACCTCCGGATCAGGATAATGCTAGGCCATTCCAACCAGCCTGTGTGTGTGACCTGCAGTCGCTGGTAGTCGAAAAGCGGCCGGCCCCGGATGCGCGCTTCAGAGTGGACAGACAGCAGCGGACCCCCAATCACACAGGCCCAAGGCTTGCTATGTAGCACGGAATACCTCATTTGACTGCAGCACTCCACGCGGGCTGAGATATACGCTCCACGTGGGATGGGCAGTATTCGTCCATGAAGATCCAGGCCAACGTTTAGAGATGGAGCAACACTCGGGGAGCAAAGAACTCCAACGAACGGACGTCTACTTTACAAGGATGTATTGCTTTATTCAATGCATTGTCACAGAAACAGTTCAACCGCTCGATTACAGACCGCAGTCAATACAGTAAAGAAAGAATGTGTCTGTTTAATGTAAACTTGCATGACTGGGAACACTCTCAATCATTTACCCGCTCACTTATCTACTAAATAACCAATACTTACAACTTCTTGTTTCTGCCAATTGTGGGGTAGGCCACAGCTTTTATTTATTAACGAATATCAGATAACTTTATTGAAAAAACTTTATTGAAAAAACTGTCCATGCTGTCCGTATGCTAAAACTTTAAAGTCCGTAAACAGTCCACTGAGGACGTTTGTAAGCCCCGTTCCTTCGGCTTGCAAACCCTCCTCTACTTCCTCACAGCATGGACAAACAATCCGGGCCACACGGGATGTGCCGCGTTACTACGGCTCATTCCGTCCCCACCCCACCAACCCGAGCTAAAGCTTTCTCCACCCCATCCTGCAAGCCGGATAGGAACGTATCCAACCCTACATCATTGAGGTGAACACCGTCCCTCCTCAATGCCCCCTTTTCCTTCTCTTCCAGCTCCCAATGGCGCACCGCCACCCCTCCGATAGAGTGAACGAACTGCGACATCCGCATGTTGATCAGCCTCCTGGCTCTATCCACCGCTTCCAGGCTCCTAGCTCCACTCCAGAGCCTCCTCGCGACAATGTCAGACCACACGATGATGCATCCACTAAAACATTCCCGAAAACGCAGTAAGTCCTGTTTCATGATGACCAACAGGTCTCGTGTCTTTGCTTTTCCGAGATCATTCCCCCCGGCGTGAACAACCAACACCACTTTCCGGGGGGTACTTCTGGCTATGTCCACCACCAACTTCCACATGTCGGGCCATCTTAGCCCCCGGACTCCGTGCCAGGTTACGGATGTTCCGGGTAGGCCTAGCTCCGATCCCACCGGGCGTACTGCTGCCCTCCTTTGTGCCCAGTAAATATAGGAATGCCCGACTATGTGCACCTTCCACGGTTCTGCTGCTGCAAATAAAAACAAGAAAAAACAAAAACAAGGGCAACCAACTTGAAAAAACACTGCCTCGCACTAAAGAAAAACGAGGGGCCTTTAGGCCCTAACTTAAATCTCCCACCGCCAGATCGGGTCGCACATAAGATTTATATGCCTGGGACTTCCATCTCCCAAGCCGTTTTAACCCGTCTTCGTTCATTCCACCCGCATCTGCCGACGTGGCCGCACCGATTCTGAAGGAGTGGGTTCCGAATTCCTTCGGATCGAGGCCCACAGACCTCAAAGACGATTTTAACCCCGCCGTTACCTGAAACCTGGTGAGGGGGAGGCCGGATGCGTGGACCAAAAACTGCTCCCCCGCCGGCCTTGTTGCCATGTAACTGGCTACCGTATCTACTGGGCACCAAACTGCGCCTAGCCGCGAGATCGGCACCCACTCACCTCTACCGAAAACATCGGTTTTTGATTTCTTAATCCTGACCCGTAGCCCGTCGTCTACCGGTACCACATCGTCAAACATAAGACCTCCCGGCATAAACTTGCTCTTCGGAACTAACTCGCCGGTCCTGAGCGCCGCAAAAAATGCCAGCAAGAACGCCGTCCTAAACAGTAAAACCTCGTACCCGTTGCAACACCTCCAAAGTGTCTAATAACTTGCACAACAACTGGTAAGTAATCAGGCGGCGAGCATCGGAACCGGCCTTTTCTTTCTTCCACCCGCGCACTATCTGGCGAAAAACGAACTCTTTTGTAACATTTCTGAACCCGTGCAACTTTAGCAAAAAAGCGACGCCCGCAAGATGCTTTTTCGCCGCATCCACCGACGCCCGTCCCGCCCGTAGGGACGCTAACATATCCAGGGTAGCTGACCGGGCCCTCTCGCCCCCAGCTACCCTGCCATCCGTACAACACAACCATTTTTTCCACACCGCATTATAATTTTTCCAGGTTCCCACTGCCACGGATGACTCGACAAACTTCAGCAGCTCTGTTCTGCCAGATCCCACAAGAAAAGCGGGCAGCGTACTCCCAACGCATCCGCCTGAGGGTGCCGCTCTCTGAACCGCTCCATCTGCGAACGAGAGAGCGCGCCAGCTGCCACATTTTTATATCCCGGCACATGCTTTGACCGTAAATATATATTACGCTGTAAACATCTCAGAACCACATGTCTCACGAGTGCCAACACCGGTGGGGAAGATGAAGACTGCCGATTAATAATGTGCACCACCGCAGCATTATCAGACCAAAAACACACTTTGTGATCTTGTAACTCCTCACCCCATAGTTCCACAGCCACCACCAACGGGAAAAACTCCAATAAAGTAATGTTTTGATTCCACCGCTTTGTTATCCAGGATACTGGCCATGGTTCCCTGCACCAGTGGTTCCGGAAAATAACCCCAAATCCTGTAGACCCTGCAGCGTCCGCGGACAGGCTAAGACCTGTACCCGACCACTCTTCCTTAGGGCACACCACCTGCCCATTGAACGCTTCCAAGAAGATTTTCCATGTGTGTAAATCCCCTCGAATCCCTGGCGTGACTCTAATAAAATGATGCGGCTCCTTTACACCCACCGTCGCTAGCGACAGCCTCCGTGAAAAAACGCGACCCATGGGTATCACTTTGCACGCAAAGTTCAATAAACCCAAGAGGACCTGTATTTGGCGCAGCGTAACTTTTTTACACCTTACGACATCGCTGACCGTCTGACGGAGGCGGGCAATTTTCTCGATCGGTAATCTAAAAACCATTTCCTCGGTGTCAATTTCGATCCCTAGGAAAGTTAACCTTGTCACCGGGCCCATAGTCTTTTCCTCAGACAATGGGACCCCCGCCTCCTGCATCAATGACCGGAATGTGCGTAACAAAAAACCGCAGGTGCCCGATGACTCCGTACCGATAAACAGAAAATCGTCAAGGTAGTGCGTCACCGATGTGATGCCCGTTTCAAACCTGAGCATCCATTCCAGGAATGAACTGAAAAGCTCGAAGTAATAGCACGAAATCGAGCAGCCCATCGGCAGACACATATCATAATAGAACTGATTATCTACCTTGCAACCCAACAAGTGGAAACACTCAGGGTGAATTGGCAGTAGCCGAAAAGCCGACTCAATGTCGGCTTTCGCTAACTGAGCCCGCTTACCTGCTGCTCTGACCAAAGCGACCGCCTGGTCAAATGACGCATAAACCACCGATGCTTGTTCCTTTGTAATGCCATCATTTACCGACTCCCCTTTTGGGAAGGACAGATGATGGATCAATCGGAACTTGCCCGCCTCCTTCTTAGGGACTAGCCCCAATGGTGAGACCCGCAAGTTCGCGAACGGTGGTTCGTCGAAGGGGCCCGCCATGCGGCCCGCCGCCACCTCTTTGTTAACTTTTTCTCTGACTAATACTATATTATCCAGGGCCGACTTTAAATTTGCGCACAAGGTGGAAGCAGGTTGAAATGAAAAGGGGATTAAAAACCCGTCGGTAAAACCTTGCCTAAGGATTCTTGCTTCCTCCCTCCTGTGGTATCTGTCGAGCCACTGGAAGAGGTACTTGCTTTTCACCGGGGTTCGGTGCTCCACTGGCACCGCCCCCGGCGACTGGCTGTCTCTGTTTTCTGAAGCAGCGCACCGCGGAGTGTTGTCCTCCGCAGACCGAACATTCGTGCCTAAACTTGCACGTCGCGAAAAACCGGCAGTGGCCCTCATTATAGAGCCAGCATGCCCCGTTTGGCCGCGGAGAGGCCGCGGGGGGCTGTTGCCCGCCCCCCGCGGCACCCCCTTGAAAGGTAGTTTTCTGTGGGCGTTGAGCTAAAATGAGTTGCAACCATACATCGGTCGCTTTTGTCGCCCAACTCACGGCCGTACCCGAAACGCGACGACGAAAGTCCTCGTCATAGCGCCACCACGCGGTGCCTCCGTGCAATTTATATGCACTGAAAATGGTGTTAAGATAGACCAACATCTCGGGACCTTTTTTAGGGTACTGTTGGCATGTAACGTACGCCAAAACCGTAAACGCTTGAACCCAATTACAGAAAGTCTTAGCGACCTTCGGTTTTTTATCCACACGATCCGACACCCTCTCTTTATCAACCGTCACATGGTCCGGAGACAACAGAGACCATATATCCACATAAACACCTTTTCGGATCTTATCGAGTAGATCATCCGACACACCGACCCCCAAGGGGGCAACCCCGCAGAACAGCGAGTCTGCGTATCTCAACCCTTCCATCGGGTCCACTTCACCTCCGGCTGTTAAGCCACCCTCCTGCCCCACGGGTGGGCCCGCGCCCCCCGGGGATCCACAGGACACCGATAAAACATCTTTTTTATCCATTTTTCTCAATACCGATTTTAATACTAACACCAAATCATTTTTCTCCGCCACCTTGGCGGGATCCATTACATTTTTCCAAGCATTTAAACAGTCTGACTCACCGGCACGACCGTCCTCCGGCATCGCCAAGGGCGAGGTCCCTGCCATCCTTCTCCCAGGGCTCCTGCCTCTGCTGCTCGATGGCTGCCGCGAACTCACATGCGGAGCGTCGTTTGTCGCATATCCTCCCGCTGTCATAAGGTGGCCCCGCTCTGGCCGTCCCGGGGGTGTATCCCGCCTCATGTGGCGTATGTTGTGCCTGCTTGTTGACGGTGTTGGCGGAGGTTCCGCATGGCGGTAAGTATCCTGGTGGTGCCGTACACCTGGACTCCTGGATCCGTCGCCCAGAGACTCTCCGCTCGGCCTCCTTATGCTCTCGCTTGCTTGCGCTCCTACTCTCACAAGCTCGCTCTCCGCCTTTGCTGATACCTTGCCCTCCTAGCTCTCTCGCGTTGTCTACGCTTGGCACCCAAACCTTGCCTATTGCCGCTTGCGCGACTGGCGTAGCCCTGTGAGGAATCCCCCCCCACCTGACGATGTTGCCACCACGAAACGTGGGTTGACATAACAAAGCCTCTGTGCGCTAGGGGCCGCTATTGCTTGCTGCTGTGGAAGGTGATATCTGTGAGCCGCGCGACCGCTATGCTCACGAGTCTGGGTGCTGACTGCGTACCCGGTGCCAGCGGGCGGGATGTAGGTGACATACCGGCTATGTCGATGCTCATGGATAGGGTGACCCACATAAGCCCCGATCGGGGGACCCTCCGGGACAAGGGCAACTAAGGGGATCCCCGCTTCCCCTATAATCTCCCCACTTTCCCTAACTCCCTGAGCGCTCCCTGCCCTGGTGGCTGCACTGCTGGTAGAGCTGGTGGCCGGGCTATATCCCCTATCCCTCCCCCCCCCAGGGTTATACCTCCCGGGTAATGGGTTTAAGTGCCTGGCCACCTGACCCTCTGAGGACGCTCCTCCCCCCCTCCTCCCTGGTACCTGGCGCTGCTGCCTTGCTATGCCGCCATCTTGCCTGCCTTCCCACCATGCATCTGCACGTGGCACGTGCCTCCTTGGCTGCTCCATGCTGCCGGTGTCTCCTGCTGCCGTGCGCCCGACTGCGCGCTGGCTCCTGGACACGGAGCCCCTGCTTGATGCTGCGGGTGCCCCTCTGGTATTTTGCGGACTGCCGCCCGGCTGTTCCCGCTGCTCCTCCGCGGTCGCTCCAACCGCCGCGCGATTTGAATTTCGCGCCTCCGCCCTCGTGGCGCGTCCCGCGCCCTGCATCATCTCTCCGCTGCGGCCGCTCCTGCGGCCGACCCTCTTGGCGGCGGGGCTCGGACTGAGCCTCGCAGGGGGGTTCCGTCTTCTCTTCGGGCGGCCTCGCCCGGCATCCCCCAGCTGTTCCGCTCCCTCGGCTGCCGCCGGAAAAGCTGTTGCGGGCCCGACTGGCCTTCCGGACTCCGACCCCGATCTGCAGCTTGCGATGATCTCTTCCAGCCATTCCGCGCCGTCCGTCTGGATCGCCTCCCGAATCTGCGCTCGCAGCTCCTCCATCTTCAGATCTTGGGACTTCTGGATCGCCGGACGCGGTTGCGTTCTCTTCTTCCACGCCGCTTGCAGGTACTTCTTCGCCGCTTCTCCTCTTCTGCTGGATAATCCTTCCTTCTGCCGAACCTCTTCTCCTCTTTCTGGAAACACTTTTCGCCCTTGGCAATCTTCTTTCTGCTGCTGTCTCTTCTCCAATCTTCTCCCTTCTCTTCTTGTCTCACGACTGAGCTCCTTCCGCTCCCCCCCCCCCTTTCTCTATCTGTCTAAACTCCACCCCCCTTTTGCTCGCTCTACTTAACCCCTGCTGTACCTGTTCCCAGTCCTGTGCCGCCTCCTTAATTAGCTCGCGGCATTCAAGGAGCTCGTTTGTCAGCCACTGACTGAATGCTGCTGCTGCATGTCTAAAACGTGGTCTGACGTTACATGCACCACCAGGGATAAGGCCTTGCCTATAAGCATTCCCCAGCTGGCAAAAACGGAACCTCCCTGCCTATTCCTCACCATGGAAGAACGGAACCTACCTTTTTTTAAAAAAAAGAAAGCCACAGCAGCAGCCAACTCGATTTTGGTAGGCCGCTGTCTCCCCCTTGTGTGCTGCATAAAAAATGCACTCCACTAAAAATAACAATGATCCACGAAATAGAGCGTATGGAGAGAATGAGGCTTCTAGATGAGCCGTCAGGCTATGATAAATTGTATCACACCTGGGCGATATGGATAGATGCCCGGAGCTCACCCCTATTTACCAAGTGGTTACAGACAGGGACATGTGAGTAACACGTTTAAACCACAATCGTAAAGAGAAACAACAATTCCGGAGCCCGCCCCCCCCCCTCCTTTTTGTTTTATTTTCTCTTTCTCCCGTGTCATAGATACCTACCCTCCCTTACCACTCCCCCCCCCCTTACCCTCCCCTCATTCCCGTTTGTAGACCTTATAAAATATCACAGACAAACATGATATAGTTCAACTCGAAATTGATTTATTAAGTTTCATTGTCAAAGTTATTTTTACATTGCTTTGAGATAAGGCAAAAGTTCCCCCCCCCCCTCCATGAAACCAATAAAACCTATATTGAATAAAATAAAAATGATGCAGTTACCGGTAGTTCCGCAGCTTCTTGGTGGAAATAAAGACCATCTCCCGTCTCCCAGCTGCAGCAGAGACTGACTGAAATGGCTGCCAAGCCCGGTATTAATGCTTCTAAATTGATGACATCACAATGGAGGGACATCAGCCTGCCATACACCTGGCTCATGACATCACAAAGGAGTGACATCGTCAGCCTTCCAAACACCTGGCTCAATTGCATACAGTATGTATGTATGTATGCATGTATGTGAGTGAGTCTATCTATCTATCTTTATTAATTATGTAGAATATAGATATGGATTATTTCTAAATTACAGATTTTGTAGATATAGATTAAAGATAGATTTAAGATTGTATGTGTGTGTGTATATGTGTGTATATGTGTGTGTGTGTGTATGTATGTATGTATGTATATATATATATAATGTATATATGTAAAAAAAATATAAAATATGTATGTATGTATGTATGTATGTATGGCGGGCGGGCAAAAAAGGCCTGCTGTATGTTTTTAAGTTCTTCGGATGACCATGCCGCTCTAATATTCTCCTTACTAGGGTCTACTAATGCTGGCCCAGGGGAAGGCAATAAAGCCCTATGGGGCCGAAGCCAATTTCCCTTATTTTAGGTAAAAAGTTTCCATCCGTCCCCACTGGAAATGCGGCCGGCCGAAGAGATCCCTCCAACCGACCGACCGACGCACCTTCAGAGACAAACTAGTGCTTGCTTCTAGTGTCATCGCCGGCTTAACCATCCTTTGTAGGGAGCTGACGAGTCCTGCAGCAGCAGCAGGCTCTGCAAGCCTAGGATGCGTGAGCACGGTGCAAGAGGAAGGACTGAGGGTGTGAGGCTGGGCGCGGTTGAGAAGGCGTGGGGCGGGGCTATGGAAAGTTTTACTAGCTCTCCCAGCTGCCTGGGTGCATTGTGGGTGCGCCCAGAGTGCTGGCTGAGCGTGTTGCCTCAAGCCTTGGAAGTGGAGTTGGGCGGACCGGGCTACAGGTGAAACCCGTTACGGGTTATCGCTTCTCGGCCTTTTGGCTAAGCTCAAGTGTAAGCTTGGGCTTGGTCAGGGGTGCGAGTGTCCTGGGTGGACCCAGCGACTTTTGCCTAGTGCAAATCTTTTCTGTGGTTCGTGGACCGACAGTTTCTATCTCAGGATGTTTGGACTGAAGAACTCTATCCGTCTGGATGTTGACCCGAACGACTCAAGCAGGAACAGCCTGGTTTACCTCGTCAGAGATATTCTACAGGAGAAAGCTGGAATTATGAAAGATCAATTCTTCAGCATATAAGACTTCCCCCGACAAGGTACCTATGACGTTACTTTTGTTGATGAGTACTCCTGCCTTAATGCCTTTGAGTGGCTGCGCAATCACCACAACGAGGATTACCTGCAAGGGGTGAAGGTAACACCGCTGTTTGGCATTTGTGAAAAACCCTTGATTGTCCATGTGTACAACCCATTCACAGATGTCCAACTGATTATCAGCTTTCTGAAGCGGCATTGTGAACAGGTGAGAGGAGGTGAGAGGCAGCAGAATGTACTGGGAATATTTAACTGCAAGTACAAATTTTATGTTAAATTCCGGATGAGTACAAGCAGTATTGGTGGCGTGAAGCACCCACCTGCAAATTTTTCAATTGCCGGCAACAGGGGGTATCTGTCATACCCTGGGCAACCCAGATACTGCTGCAACTGCTGTGAATTTGGGCATGTGAGCTCTGAATGTACCAAGGGGCAGGTGTGCAAAAACTGCCAAGGCACTGGACATCATTCGGGCAGTTGCCCCAAGCCTAAGGCATGTGACCTCTGTGGCTCTTATGAGCATATGTACAAAGACTGCAGGGGAACCAGGCTGTTTGCTGAGGAGAGCACAAGTGCTGGAAGGAGGGAGGAGAAAGAGCAGAGGCCATCTTTTGCTGAGGTGGTGGCTGGAAAGAGAGAGGAGAAGGAGCAGAGGGCTGCAACTGCAGAGGAGGTGGCTGGAAGGAGGCTGGAGAAAAAGGAACAGAGGGCAGCAACTGCAGAGGAGGTGGCTGGAAGGAGGCAGGAGAAGAAAGAGCAGAGGGCAGCAACTGCAGAGGAGGTGGCTGGAAGGAGGCAGGAGAAGAAAGAGCAGAGGGCTGCAACTGCAGAGGAGGTGGCTGGAGAAGGCCCGAGCATAAAGAGGAAGATAGGAGTTAAAAAGGCAGCACCTGTGGAAACCAAGGATGTCCCTACTGTGGCTGAGACCCAGGTGTCTGAGGCAATAAGACACCTGGAGGAGGTGATTGAGAGCGTGGGGAGCCCCACCCATCCCTCTGACCCTGCTAATATTGGCCAGTTTTCCTCACCTGAATGTTCTGCTGATTCATCTCCAGGGACCGCTTTGTGTAAAAGGGAGGGTGGTGGGTACAGCACAAGCGAGGAGGAGTTCACAGAGGTGGCAGAAGATAGAAAAAAGAAAAGAAAGTATACTAGGAAAAAGGTGGAAGAGATGGAAACCAGCAACCCGCTGGAGGAGGTGGAGGAAGACAGTGAAGGTTCTGTGGGCAGTGATGCAGATGTATAGATAAGGCATTACATGGGGCAAAGACTTGCTCTGATGTTTTAACATGTGCAAAGTGTAAGGTCTGCTGTAATGGGGTTTGTGATTCTATCCCAGAATGTGCGGGTGTTTAAAAACAAGGCCCGGAGAACTGCAATACTGGATCTACTGAAAGAGGAGAAAGCACAAGTGATCTGCTTGCAGGAGTGTGGGATTGTGGGAGGGTTAAGGGAGGATGAGTGGCCTTATGGAAAGGCTGTCTGGTCGGGGAGTGCCCAGAACAAAAATGATGGTGTTGGCATTCTGGTTAAGGGAGGTGGGGTGGAGCTAGAAAGCTATATGATTATTGAAGAGGGTAGATGTCTGTCCGCTGTTATGACCTACAGGGGCAGCAGGTTTTTGCTGGTTAATGTTTATGCGCCAAATGACAAAAATGAAAGAAAATTGCTGTTTGAAAAAATGAAATTTTTTGTTCAAGGTAGAATGCCGGTCGTTATGATTGGTGACATGAATTGTGACCTTAACAAAAAAGCCTTTGATATTTCCGGTAAAACCCTGTCCGAGATAACAAGTGATTTTCATATGCAGGATATGCAAGTTTTGTGTAATATTAATCCTAAGTTAAATACGTATCACTCGGACAGAGGGGGGATCCATTCTTGTTTGGATTATTGTTTTATTTCAGATAATTTGGTGCCGTTGTCTTACCAGCAGAAGCCGGTGGTGTTCTCGGATCATGAGTGCCTGGTATGTGAGTTGGATGTGAATGTGAGGGGTATTCATGGGAGGGGGCTGTGGAAATTAAACATCAGCCACTTGGCGGATAAGGACGTCCGCAGTCAGTATGAGTGTGAGTACAAGAGGTGGTGTGAGAGAAAGAGAGACTTTACAAACATATTACTGTGGTGGGAGTGGGTCAAGGGGAAAACAAAGAGGTTCTTCAAGACACTTGGATATAGGCTGGCAGCACGGAGGAGGGAGGAGCTTGCCAAACTGAATGCCCGATTATGTTTATTGTACAAGTTGAGAGAAAGCGGTATGGATGTGCAGAATGAATTGGTATGTGTGAGAAGAGAGATTAATGCGTATATGATAGAGAAAGGGAGAGGGATAATGTACAGGGCCAAACTAGAAAAAATGGAACAGGATGAAAAGTGTTCTAGGTTCTTTTTTAAGAAAGTTTTTTCCAAAAAACCTGCTCTTGATGTGCTGGTGAAAGAGGATGGATGTGAGGTGAGTGGGGATGGTGTGAATGAGGAAGTGGCTGCGTTCTATGATGAGTTGTATGCGGAAAAATGGAGGGATGAGAGGCTGGAGAGTGATGTGCTGAGTGTGCTTGAGAGAAAGCTTGGGGATGCTGAGAGAGGATATGTGATGAGGCAGATAACTACAGAGGAGGTGTGGAAGGTGGTGCAAAGTATGGCTGCTAACAAGACGCCTGGTGCGGATGGTCTTCCGATTGAGTTCTACCGTATATTGTGGAGTGTGGTTGGGATGGATGTCTGTGCGGTATGTAAGTATATGTGGGAGAGTGTTGGGATGGCTGAGAGTATGCGTGAGGGAGTGGTTGTGTTAATTCCAAAAAAAGGAGATCGCAGAAGTCTAAAAAACTGGCGGCCAATCACGTTGTTAAACGCTGATTATAAAATATATGCGAAGATCATTGCCAATCGGATGCGTGATGTGGTTGAATGGGTTGTGGGTGAGGATCAGTTTTGTGCGGTGCCTGGGAGACGTGTGCATGAGAGTCTGGTTTTGTTGAGAGATGTGTTGTGGGATTGTAAGAGTCGGAAGAAAGATGTGTATGTAGTTTCGTTAGATGTTGAGAAAGCGTATGATAGGTTGTCGCATGGGTTTTTGTTTAGTGTGTTGGTGCAAATGGGTTTTCCAAGTGAGTTTGTAGGGAGAGTCAGAAGTCTGTATGAAAGGATCTATAGTAGAGTGCTTGTGAATGGATGTGTTGGTAGAAGGGTGAATGTGTTTTCTGGCGTGCGGCAGGGCTGCCCGCTATCCCCGGTAGCCTTCATATGCGCAATTGAGCCTTTGTTATGCTTGGTGAGAATGGATAAGATTGTGAGAGGGATCCATATTCCTGGGAGTGAGGGGAAAGAATGGAAGGTGAATGCGTATATGGATGATGTATGTGTGGTGTGCGAGTCAGAATGTGCGGTGAGAAGGGTTAAATTATTGGTTTCTATTTTTTGTGGTGCGTCTGCGTTCCGGGTGAATTGGTTGAAGAGTGAGTGTAAAGTGTATGGGGACGGTAGTGTAAGGGATCTAGGTATGAATGTGGTCACTGGGCCAATTAAGATTTTGGGTGTCCTATTTAATGACAGTATAGACGGGAAAGATAGTTGGGAGGAGGTCATGAAGAGAGTGGAGGCTCGGCTAACTTTTTGGAAGCTGAGAAGTTTGAGTTTGGTGGGGAAAATAGTGATTATCAAGAGCATAATCTTGCCTATCTTTTTGTATATAGCGCTGGTTTTTCCACCTGATTATTTGTACCTTAGAAGGTGGAACAGAATTTTGTTTGTATTTTTTTGGAATTCCAAAATGGAGCGACTGAGAAGGGAAGTGGTGGTTAAGAGCTGGAGGAATGGAGGCATGAGCTTTCCGAACTTAGAGGTGTATTTTGGGGTGAATGCGTTGGTGTTTGTGTTGGCTATGATTGAGAGGGAGGGGAAGGGGTCGTGCATGTTGAGGTATTTGGCTGGGAGACTGTTTGTGAGACTGAAGTGGTGTAAGTATGATCTGAGGAAGCCTGTTGCGTTTGTGGTACCTAAGTGGTATGAATGGTTGGTGAAGTTTGTTGAGAAGTATGAGTTGAATGAGGTGGAAGTGTGTATGTTAAGGAATAAGCGTCTGGTTGTGAGAATGATTGAAGTGAGAGAGGGGATGTGTGAGATAAACATGGTTGCTGGAAAGGATGTGCAGAAAGTGTGGGAGAAAGTACAGATGAATGGGATGACCAACAGACAGACTGAGGTTGTGTGGCAGAGCCTACATGGTGCTCTACCAGTCAGAGAGTTTCAAAGGAACAGGGGCTTAATAGCCAATGAGGCATGCCCAAGGCGGCAGTGTAACGGCTCTGAAAGTGTGACACACTTATTTTGGAATTGCTCTTACGCACAGGACGTTCTGAGGAGGTTGGGCCCTTTGTGCAAAGAGCTTACGGGCGTTACATTTTTTTCCTTTGAGTTATTGATGTTTGGGTTGGCTGTGAGTAAGGGGGTGAAAGAGAGTGCTGTGGTTGTTCTTGTCATGTGTGAAAGAGGTACTGTGGGATGTGAGGACTGTGTATGTGTACAAAAGAGTGGATTTGTGTGAGAGAACGAGTGTGAGGATGGTGCTAGGGAAACTGTTTATTTGTTATTTGTGGGATAAAAAAAGGATGGGGGTGGATGCAGAGGGCATATGGAAAATTAAGAAATGGATGCAGTTGGTAAACTTGACATGAGTTCTATGTAGTTGTATGTATTGTTATGTTATATGCAAAAAAAGAAAATAAATCCTGATGATGAAGTGGGTTAGCATGGCAGTAGTCATGTGAGCGAAGTTTCACTTGAGCGTTTAAGTGACGTAGTTTACTAACCCTATCTGAGGGGGAAAAAAAAAAAAAAAAAAAATCTGTTCTTATCAGTTTAATATCTGATACGTCCCCTATCTGGGGACCATATATTAAATGGATTTTTAGAACAGGTAGATGGAAAAAGAGCTTGCTCTGTCCACTCCACGCATTGACCTGGTATTGCAGTACCTCCAGGACCGGTGCACCCCCTTTCCTACAACAGTTTCCAAAAGCAGAAAAACAAAACCGACGAGCAAGAGGTGCAGCGCAGCTGTGGCGGCTGCTGCTACCACCGCCCAAGCACTTTGATTGACACTCAGTCCGTCTGCTCGCAACATTGTATCCACTGAGCAGCTGCGTCTGCCAGAGTGTGCACAGCACAGGTACAACTGGAAGCAAAACACACACACACACACACACCAGTTCATATGGCAGCCGCACTCTATAGTTCGTACCTACCGCTGCGCTAATAGCCAAGTTGGAAACATCGGGCAGGCACAGCGTATCCTGGCAGCCTGCGTCTGTATGCTCCACGTATTCGGGTCATGGGTGTATGTGCAGGGGGCCCGGAGCCCCAGGGGGCCCATAAAGTCTCTCTTCCCCACATTGTAAACCAATGCTATCAATGAAACTTTATAGTTTGGGGGCCCAGTTCCAGACTTTGTACTGGGGCCCCGCAGCTTCAAGTTACACCTCCGGATCAGGATAATGCTAGGCCATTCCAACCAGCCTGTGTGTGTGACCTGCAGTCGCTGGTAGTCGAAAAGCGGCCGGCCCCGGATGCGCGCTTTAGAGTGGACAGACAGCAGCGGACCCCCAATCACACAGGCCCAAGGCTTGCTATGTAGCACGGAATACCTCATTTGACTGCAGCACTCCACGCGGGCTGAGATATACGCTCCACGTGGGATGGGCAGTATTCGTCCATGAAGATCCAGGCCAACGTTTAGAGATGGAGCAACACTCGGGGAGCAAAGAACTCCAACGAACGGACGTCTACTTTACAAGGATGTATTGCTTTATTCAATGCATTGTCACAGAAACAGTTCAACCGCTCGATTACAGACCGCAGTCAATACAGTAAAGAAAGAAATGTGTCTGTTTAATGTAAACTTGCATGGAGCTCGTTTGTCAGCCACTGACTGAATGCTGCTGCTGCATGTCTAAAACGTGGTCTGACGTTACATGCACCACCAGGGATAAGGCCTTGCCTATAAGCATTCCCCAGCTGGCAAAAACGGAACCTCCCTGCCTATTCCTCACCATGGAAGAACGGAACCTACCTTTTTTTAAAAAAAAGAAAGCCACAGCAGCAGCCAACTCGATTTTGGTAGGCCGCTGTCTCCCCCTTATGTGCTGCATAAAAAATGCACTCCACTAAAAATAACAATGATCCACGAAATAGAGCGTATGGAGAGAATGAGGCTTCTAGATGAGCCGTCAGGCTATGATAAATTGTATCACACCTGGCCGATATGGATAGATGCCCGGAGCTCACCCCTATTTACCAAGTGGTTACAGACAGGGACATGTGAGTAACACGTTTAAACCACAATCGTAAAGAGAAACAACAATTCCGGAGCCCGCCCCCCCCCCCCCCTCCTTTTTGTTTTATTTTCTCTTTCTCCCGTGTCATAGATACCTACCCTCCCTTACCACTCCCCCCCCCCTTACCCTCCCCTCATTCCCCTGTTTGTAGACCTTATAAAATATCACAGACAAACATGATATAGTTCAACTCGAAATTGATTTATTAAGTTTCATTGTCAAAGTTATTTTTACATTGCTTTGAGATAAGGCAAAAGTTTCCCCCCCCCCCTCCATGAAACCAATAAAACCTATATTGAATAAAATAAAAATGATGCAGTTACCGGTAGTTCCGCAGCTTCTTGGTGGAAATAAAGACCATCTCCCGTCTCCCAGCTGCAGCAGAGACTGACTGAAATGGCTGCCAAGCCCGGTATTAATGCTTCTAAATTGATGACATCACAATGGAGGGACATCAGCCTGCCATACACCTGGCTCATGACATCACAAAGGAGTGACATCGTCAGCCTTCCAAACACCTGGCTCAATTGCATACAGTATGTATGTATGTATGTATGTATGCATGTATGTGAGTGAGTCTATCTATCTTTATTAATTATGTAGAATATAGATATGGATTATTTCTAAATTACAGATTTTGTAGATATAGATTAAAGATAGATTTAAGATTGTATGTGTGTGTGTATATGTGTGTATATGTATGTATGTATGTATATATATATATAATGTATATATGTAAAAAAAATATAAAATCTGTATGTATGTATGTATGTATGTATGGCGGGCGGGCAAAAAAGGCCTGCTGTATGTTTTTAAGTTCTTCGGATGACCATGCCGCTCTAATATTCTCCTTACTAGGGTCTACTAATGCTGGCCCAGGGGAAGGCAATAAAGCCCTATGGGGCCGAAGCCAATTTCCCTTATTTTAGGTAAAAAGTTTCCATCCGTCCCCACTGGAAATGCGGCCGGCCGAAGAGATCCCTCCAACCGACCGACCGACGCACCTTCAGAGACAAACTAGTGCTTGCTTCTAGTGTCATCGCCGGCTTAACCATCCTTTGTAGGGAGCTGACGAGTCCTGCAGCAGCAGCAGGCTCTGCAAGCCTAGGATGCGTGAGCACGGTGCAAGAGGAAGGACTGAGGGGGGGGAGGGCGCGGTTGAGAAGGCGTGGGGCGGGGCTATGCAAAACTCTTCCATCTCCCTGGGTGCATTGTGGGTGCGCCCAGAGTGCCGGCTGAGCGTGTTGCCTCAAGCCTTGGAAGTGGAGTTGGGCGGGCCGGGCTGCAGGTGAAACCCATTTCGGGTTATCGCTTCTCGGCCTTTTGGCTAAGATCAAGTGTACCTAGTACAGGAGGTCTTAGCCGGAAGGTATCTCAGGCACCCCTCTCCTCGGCCTGGCGGGATCGCCCACTTCGGTGGGCTAAACCCGCCTGCTGCTATTGGGGAGAGGGACTAGGTCCTCGAGTAAACGAGTTGCGATCCCCCTAGCCCGCTTGGCCTTGTGCCAAGTTGAGGAATAACTTTACAACACCGGGTTGTAAAAGCGCTATTGGGAACCATGGGTGCGGACCCTGGTTCCATACCGGCATATGCACGGATTAAAAACACCTTACGAGTGGTTTTTAACAATGAAGCGGCGGATACACGTGGCCTGAAGTATGTGGTTGAGGACGTGCTCATGGGCGTTTTTAACATACAAAAGCGAGAGATCTTGGCTATACAGGATTACCCCAAGCGAAGGACATATGATGTTACCTTTACGGAGAAAGGTATTTTCCATGATTTGATTGCAGCAATTCCTTCCAAAAAAGATCCACGGCTTGAGGGGGTCCAACTGATTGAGCACGTCCTGGATGTGACTAAACTCGTAGTGATTAAAATGTATTCTCCCTACGCGGATCTGAAAGAGGTTGAAGCGTTCCTGGCATGCTACTTTAAATCAGTGAAGTGTATGGGAAAAATTATGAACGAGTTTGGCATTTGGACATCCAAATGGAGGTTCCAGGTCACGTGTATAAATGACCCTGGTTGCCCAGGGGGTCTAAAATTACCGCCCGCTCGTTTTAAACTGGGAAATGTGAGTGGCGACCTCTATTTTGCGGGAATGCCAGCCTTCTGCCGCAACTGTAAAAAATACGGCCATGAAAAAGACAGTTGCGGCGTCACCTGCAGGAATTGTGGTGGTTCAGAGCACGAGACGAACCAGTGCCCTATGGCAAAGAAATGTGACACATGCGGCAGAGTTGGTCATCTTTTTTTTGAGTGTCGCCATAGGGCACGGAACACGGAGCAGCAAGGGCAGCAAAGGAAACCAGCAGACCAAACCGCACCCCCCCAAGGAGAGGAACCGGAGGATATGGATACCACCAGCAGACCCCCCCAAAACGAGGAAGGTAAAGCCAAAGAGCAGCGGCGTACTAAGAGGAGGGCTGCAGATAGGCCGATGGACTCCCATCCCCAGAACCTGGGGCCAGAGGGGAGTCCAAATGAAGCCGGTCCCAGCCCGCAGGACACGCCGGCTGCGGGGGTACCCGAGGCAGAAGACCCCGGGGGAGACGCGGCGGCAATGAAAAGGCGGAAAGGCTCAAGGGCCACCCTGTACTCGGAGGTGGTACGGGGGGGACCTAAGGAAGTACCTGCTGGCGCAGCGAAACCGGACGGTCCCCCTAAGGTGCCATCCACCAGTGCCCCTCCCCCTCCCTGCCAGGTGGGGGACCCAAGGGCAACCTCTGAGGAAGTGGCCACGAGCCGAGTACCCACCCCTGCAGAGGGGAAACATGAACAACAAGAAGCCGACTTGACGACCCCTGGGGTGGACACGCTACCCATGGCATCCATCTGGGATTTGTCGGACATTCCTGCCTCGGGTGTCCTGGGGGGGTCAGCTAAGTGATGGGAGTTCCTCTCCAGCATCATCTTTGTTCACTGTGGATTCGGATGCGGGGGGGTATGAGAGCTCCAGCGGGGTCGCTGGTTTAGCCGGAGAGTGTGGTTTTTAAGTTGAGCACCGTGGAAGGATATGTCACCATCCTTAAACCCACTCTATGATGGCGGACCTTTCATGTCTCACTTTTAACGTAAGAAGCCTCGAGAGCAAAGTGAGACGGGCTGCCCTGTTCAACTATCTAACCATTTTCGCTGCTTCCGTGTTCTTCCTGCAGGAATGCGGCATCCCGCACAAATCCCAATATAAGAAATACGAAAAAGATTGGGTGCACGGTCCATCAGTCTGGTCTGGATCTAACGAGTCCAGATCAGCAGGGGTCGCCATTCTTTTTAAAGGGAACGTTTTTATTGAAAATTTTTATGAAATTTTACCAGGCAGAATTTTATTGGTCAGAGTTTTATTAAATGGTATTAGATGGCAGTTTTTAAATTTTTATGGTTCTCCAGAAAAGAAGGTGAGAGCAGAAATGTTGGAGATTTTACCCCTTTTTATTAACAGTTCTTATCCCTTAGTTTTAGCTGGAGATTTTAATTGTGTTTTAAGGGGGGAACGCCGGTTCTCTAACTCCGTAAGCAGGAACTATGACAAAACTGCCAACATGCTCAAAAACATCGTATCGGATCACCTGCTTACGGATGTTTTTAAAAAATGCAACCCGCTTTTACCAGAAGAGGCCGGCGTGACCTGGAGCAACACCACCTGCAGCTCCAGGATTGATTTTATCTTCTGCTCTCACCAGGTACAACCTTTTAGATCTGATGTTTTTACCAACACATTCTCTGACCACAAGGTTTTATTTTTTAAAGCAAACCTTGCCGAGAGAAGGAGAACCAGTAGTGCCTGGAAGATGAACGTGTCCCTTCTACAAGATCCGCAGGTTTTATCTGATTTTATTACCTTTTTTAAAGAGTGCAGACGGGCAAGAGATCCCAACATTCCCACCAGCCAGTGGTGGGAAAAGATGAAGATGAAGATTAAGGATTATTTTATCAGGGTTGGGATCTCCAAAGCCAAAGAGAAACGGGCCTTTTATTCTGATTTAAACACCCGTCTGCAGACCCTGTACAAGATGAGAGAGCATGACATTGATGTGACTCGAGAGATTTTAGATGTAAAGAAAGAGATTGCCAAATGCCTGGAGCAGAGAGGTAAAGAAATTATATTTCGCTCTAGAGTTAAACACCTTGAAGAAAACGAGACCTGCTCCAGGTATTTTTTTAAGAAAATCACCGATAAAAAATGTGTTTTAAATGAACTGGATGGAGTCACAGATGTACAGGGTCTTTTAGGAAAGGTACATGGTTTTTATGCGGATCTTTTTAGCACCAAGAGTGTGGATGTAAGTTTTATGAAGGACTCATTAGAGGAGATTACTGATGTTTTAGATCCTGTCTCACAGAGTTTTTTATTACGTGATATCTCAGAGCAGGAGATTTTAGACACCATACGTAGTTTTAAACCAGGCAAGGTGCCTGGTCCGGATGGTATACCCATCGAGTTTTATGTTACGTTTTATGGAATTTTAAAAGAGGATTTTTATTCTCTTTTTACAGAAGTTTTTAATTCCAAAAGCCTCCCAGGGTCCTGGCGGAAGGGTGATGTGTCTCTGTTGTACAAGAAAGGTGACAAGACAGATATCAGAAACTGGAGACCCATCACCCTTCTAAATGCCGATTACAAAATCATGGCCAAAATCTGCGCCAACAGACTGAAACAGATAATACATAAAATTATACACCAAAACCAAGTCTGTGGCGTCCCTGGGAGGGCGATTCACGATAACTTAAACCTTTTAAAGGACTGCATCAGCGACACGAAGTCAAGGCATGGCAAAATGGCCATTTTATCCAT